>NC_060189.1:24563059-24899309 GCF_021184085.1 Oncorhynchus gorbuscha | reverse complement strand
AGTTGAGGCAACACTCAAGATCTCCATACCAGACCTATGCTTTCAATATATTCCATGTATATTATAATTCATGACCACTTGACAATGCTCCTTGATATTAGCTCCCCCTCCTGAGAAGGCATGGTACTGCTCAGGCATTCGCATACTAATAATCGCCATATCTGCAAATCGTCATATCTAGGAGAACCGAAGTTCCAAATGATGGGCCTAATATAGTGTATAGGAGGTCATACAAGAAGTTCTGTAGTGATTCACATGTTGATGTAAAGAATATTTGCTGGTCTGTAGTGTGTAATGAGGAGCAACCAGGTATGAGGCAAAAGGTATGGCAATTACATCTGTCAGCCCAACTGATTGGCAAACGTACTGCAAATTAAGAAATCCTGTGACTAAACTAAAAAGAAATGGAAAATATACTATGAAACAAAGATGAATGATAGTAAAAAGCTTTGGAGCACCTTAAATTAAATTTTAGGACATTTTTGGCTCCATTCATTGAATCCGAGCCCATTCATCACAAAGCCCTGGCAAGATTAGCAAATTTAGGGATGACATGCTAGCAACAAATGCTGACACTACACATCCAAGTATATCGGACCAAATTCTGAAAGAATTGTACTTTTGAATTCCGCGAAGTCGGTGTGGAAGAGGTGAAAAAATTGTCTTTCAACAATGACAAGCCACCGGGGTCTGACAATCTGGATGGAAAATGACTGAGGATAATAGCAGATAATATTGCCACTCCTATTTGCCACATCTTCAATTTAAGCATATTAGAGTGTGTGTGTGCCCTCAGGCCTGGAGGGAAACAAGAGTCATTCCGCTACCCAAGAATAGTAAAGTCCCCTTTACTGACTCAAATAGCCGACCAATCAGCCTGTTACCAACCCTTAGTAAACTTCTGGATGATTTTTTTTGGACCAAATACAATGCTACTTCATTGTAAACAAATTGACAACAGAATTTCAGCATTTCAGAAGGACACTCAACAAGCACAGCACTTACACAAATTACTTATGACTGGCTGAGAGAAATTGATGATTGTGGGGGCTGTCTTAGACTTCAGTGCAGCTTTTGACATTATCGATCATCGTCTGCTGCTGGAAAAACATGTGTTATGGATTTATACCCCCCTGCTATGATGTGGATAAAGAGTTACTTGTCTAACAACTCAGAGGGTGTTCTTTAATGGAAGCCTCTTAAATATAATCCAGTTAGAATCAGGAATTCCCCAGGGTAGCTGTTTAGGCCCCTTGCTGTTTTTGCTAACCACATGCCACTGACTTTGAGTAAAGCCAGAGTGTCTATATATGCGGATGACTCCACACTATACACGTCAGCTACTACAGCGACTGAAATGACTGCAACACTCAACAAAGAGCTGCTGTTAGTTTCAGAGTGGGTGGCAAGGAATAAGTTGGCTCTAAATATTTCTAAAACTAAAAGCATTGTATTTGGAACAAAACACTCACTAAACTTCAACTAAATCTTGTAATAAATCATGTGGAAATTAAACAAGTTGAGATGACTAAACTGCTTGGCGTAACCCTATATTGTAAACTGTCATGGTCAAAACATATTGATGCAGGTGTAACTAAGATGAGAAGTCTGTCTATAATAAACCGATACTCTGCCTTAACAACACTATCAACAAGGCTGGTCCTACAGGCCATAGTTTTGTCGCACCTTGACTACTGTTCAGTCGTGTGGTCAGGTGCCACAAAAAAGGACAGGAAAATTGCAATTGGCTCAGAACAGGGCAGCACGGCCCAAGGATGTACACAGAGGTAATATTAATAATAAGCATGTTAATCTCTCCTGGCTGAAAATGGAGGAGAGATTGACTTCATCACTACTTTTATTTATGAGAGGTATTGACATGTTGAATGCACCGAGCTGTCTGTCTAAACTACTGGCACACAGCTTGGACACCCATGCATACCCCACAAGACATGCCTCAAGTCCAGAACAGACTACGGGAGGAACACAGTACTACATGGAACTCTATTCCACATCAGATAACTGACGCAAGCAGTTCCCCTTATGGAACAGCGGGGACTGTGAAGCAACACAAACATTGGCACCGACACCTGCACACACACACACACACACACACGATAACATGTGCGATATACGTACACATGGATTTAGTACTGTAGATATGTGGTATTGGTGAAGTAGGGGCCTGAGGGCACGCAGAGTGTTGTGAAATCTATGAATGTATTGTAATGTTCTTAAAATTGTATAAACTGCCTTAATTTTGCTGGACCCCAGGAAGAGTAGCTGCTCCCAGGGATCCATAATAAGTACAAAATACTTTGAAAATACTCTGTTTTCCCTGGCTTTCTTGCTTTGAATGAGCTGTTACAGAATTGCATTGCTTTACTATAATTAGTTTTTTACACACATCACAATCTGTGAGTATCTATTTTTGTTACAAGATCTCCAATGTTGATACCATAATATTCATAAAGCATTCATGGCACACACACACACACACACACACACACACAGTAGCTCTGTAGGAGGATTCTGATTTTTCTGACTTTTAGGACTTTTTTTTTGCTTTCGAAGTGGTCTGAGGTCCAGTCAGTAGTCTGTGTGGGTCTGCAGATTGAGGCTCTGCAACAGCTTACTTCTGCCTGACTTGGAGCTACTCTCCAGTGAGCGTGGGGTTGATTAGTTCTGCCTGACCAGCAGCGGCTCTCTGCTACCCCCGAGTCAGCGACATCTGCCGAGCAGGCTGCCGTCGCGCTAATTCAATTATACTGCTTAAAGTGTCTCGCTGTCAGCGACGTCGCCACGAGAGAAGCACCACCAAACTTAATCATCACAATGCTTCATTGGATTCGTCTAGCTCCTTTATTTCCCCTCACATCATTGATATCTCAGCTGCGCTGGAGAACCCTCTGTTTCAGTTTGACTTGAGTTCTAAGAGGAGTACAGGGGCCTGCATGGTAAAGCTATTAGACCCAGCCAACACTATTAGCACTCATGCTGTCTGCAAGCTCTGTGCCCACCTGTCTGTGGGAAGGAAAGGATATTAACTTCCCACAGTCACTCAACGCTGTCCATGTGACTGTGTAGAAATCATCCTTCCAAGAATGTGTTTAATGGCTGTAGTCTCATATCGCGCTGACTTGTTGCTCATGCAGTACAGTACCTTCCCTCGTGGGATGGCAATCTACATGATAAGCTTCCTTCCCTCCTATTCTGTAGGAAGGAACACATTGTCCATCAATATGATAAACCTGGTATTTCTTCTGCTTCTCAGCCTCACGTCCTTGTTCTACGGAGAGCAGAGTGAGAAGGAGAAGTCCCCGTCCGAGTCCAGCCCTTCAGACTCCGAGACCAAGGACTTGGTGAGTCCAACTGTTGTTATGGCTCCAACTCCAGACCGTAGGATCGGTCTAGGGGCATAGCTTATGAAGGGTGACCTTTTTGAGTGTGAATTAAAGTGGGGCACACCTATTTCTGACACTTGACCAAAGCACTTGTCCTTAATTGAGTTGATAAAACGTCCAACTGCACAAACAAAATATGAAAAGGCGGACAGTTCAGACAATGACTTCATAGACACCTGCGTGACTGGTTAGGGTCACCACCACCATCGACGTGACACACCATGTTTATGATGGCGTAGGACTGACTCAGACATGAGGTCTTCTCCAAGAGTTTGACAGCAGTAAAGTCGTTTATGCCTCAGACTAGACCTATTAAAGCCCCATTATCCTCTCAGCTCGTAGACCTTAATGTTATGCAAATGACAGATGCGCGGCGAGCCAGGCGTGCTGTGCAATGCCTACCACAGTCTGTCAGCGATTTGTATTTAATAAGCGATCCACTGAATGTTTTATGTCTTTGCTCCGTCTCTAGGGCTTCTGCTCTTGGCTTACAACAATCTATCATATGAAGTAAGTGTACATCTCTTGACCCTTGAACTCTCAACCCCATCCTCGCTTCTATCCTCTTTTATTGCTCTTCTCTTCAATGTTGTCATCCCAAAACGCGAACTCGTGTTAAATCTCATTAAGCAGTGAAAACAAACGAGTGTGTGCTCATGGGATCCTTTGTGCCATGATTTACCATAGAGTATTTGCACTTGCTCGAGTCTGACTCACTTTCACTCAACAAATTTAGGCCCGTAAAACAGTGACTTCCTCTGTGTCCATGGTTTCCAAAGTATTATGGTGGAGTTTGGGTGCATCTGGGTGCTGTTTTTAGTCCTTGTGTTAGTAGCTGACTGTATACCTCACCCTGGGATCCCTGGAAAAGTGCTAACCCACCCTGATAGAGCTGTGTGGCCTGGCCTGCCTCCATGCTGTGGGACCAGCAGGCACCTCCTGTTTTTTCAGAGACAAGTGGGTTTTCAGACCCTCCACTTGGGCTCCCCTTAGCCACCACAGGTTTGGCAGGAGTGGAGTGGAGTGGCGTAGTTACAGAGGCTTGAGGAGCAGGCCCCACAATATCACTACCGTGGAGTACCTCTGAATCTGTCTTGGCACAGAAGGCGATTCTACACTTCCCTCCCCAATCCCACACTCTTAAGGGAAAAAAGGTGCTATCTAGAACCTAAAAGGGTTCTTTGGCTGTCTCTGTAGGATAACCTTTTGAAGAACCTTTTTGGGTCCCAGGTATAACCAAAACGGGTTGTGTTATGGGGACAACCGAAGAACCTTTTTGGGTCCCAGGTATAACCAAAACGGGTTGTGTTATGGGGACAACCGAAGAACCTTTTTGGGTCCCAGGTATAACCAAAACGGGTTGTGTTATGGGGACAACCGAAGAACCTTTTTGGGTCCCAGGTATAACCAAAACGGGTTGTGTTATGGGGACAACCGAAGAACCTTTTTGGGTCCCAGGTATAACCAAAACGGGTTGTGTTATGGGGACAACCGAAGAACCTTTTTGGGTCCCAGGTATAACCAAAACGGGTTGTGTTATGGGGACAACCGAAGAACCTTTTTGGGTCCCAGGTATAACCAAAACGGGTTGTGTTATGGGGACAACCGAAGAACCTTTTTGGGTCCCAGGTATAACCAAAACGGGTTGTGTTATGGGGACAACCGAAGAACCTTTTTGGAACCCTTTTTTCAGTTTTATTTTTCAATTTATTTTTAATTTCACCTTTATTTAACCAGGTAGGCCAGTTGAGAACACGTTCTCATTTACATCCCAGCCTGCTGATTCTGCCATCCTGGGAAGATCCTCTCTCTCTGTGTTGTCTCTCCAGGGATGATGAGATCAGGAGTAAATGTGGCATCGACGCTACGACCTACCTGTCCTTCCAGCGCCACATCATCCTGCTCATGACCGTGGTCTGCCTGCTGTCTTTGGCCATCATCCTGCCTGTCAACTTTTCCGGGAACCTCCTAGGTAATTTAGAGGGAGGCCTTGGCCCGTGTTGGGAGGCCCAGGGATATCCTAAACGGCAGGGGAGGTAGAGGGGCACCTCGCAAGGAGAGACCAGGCCACACATGCATATGCAAACACGCAGATGCACGCGTACACACACACACACACGTGGGTGGGCTTGCACACACACACACACCACAGTTATAAACACAAACTGACAAAGTCTGTCCAGGGACATCCGAAACGTAGGCCACACAGTCAAATGCGTGCGCGCGCGCACACACACACACCACAGATACAAACACAGACAGACATTGTCTGCAATTTGACTTACTGCTCAATTGAGTTACATTAGTGGTATTTAACTTAGGCCTTCCCCAAGCAAAGTATGAATATGACAACTTTAATTTCCTCCCGACATAGACTTTGGTGTCAGAGGTTGTTAGCTGTAATGGATAGTAGAGTAGATGACAGTTGGCAGTTAAATGTTGCGCAAGCTCCCATATAGAATGTAAAGCAAACACATTTGAGGTCTGGGGGGACCAGTGTTCTCCATAGCCACTTTATTACTGTTGGCTGTCATCTATATGGACCATTGTGTCACCCTGTCATTAAATTAACCAACACCCTTATATCGGTCACCATAGAAACAGTAAATAAATGGAGCGAAACTAAAATAGAGGGTGGAGACGTGACTAATCTCGCAATTTTGTCTTAAACTTTTCACTGAGTTTTTACTAAATTGGATGAGACAATCCTCTGTTTGATCCATTTGCCATCTTAACCATGTAAAGATGATGGTATTCCTTTTATAGTTTGACGTCTCTTTCTTACAAAAAAATGACTGTTCAACAAATAACTGTCATGTTTTCTTTTCTGTAGGGGATAATCCTGAGAATTTTGGAAGAACGACTGTGGCTAATCTTCCTGCAAAGTAGGTCAAAGGCCTGGGTCTTCTCTTTTTGCCAACTTCAAGAAATGTTCATGAATATCTTGACCATCATGGTTATTCAATAGTCATGTGAAATGCCTTTTCTTGATCTTCTCTTAGGGACAGCTTCCTGTGGCTCCACAGTATCTTTGCTCTGCTCTACTTCATCATCACAGTGCTGTGTATGGCTCACCACTCCTCACGCCTGGAGTACAGAGAGGACGAGAAGGTGTGTGTGTCAGGGCTCCTCAAACCTGGCCAAATGCACTGGTGTAAAGTAGTAATTTAAAGTGTTTTTTGGGGGGGGGGTATCTATACTTTACTATTTATATTTTTGACAACAATTCCTAAATAAAATAATGTACTTTTTACTCCATATGTTTTCCCTGACACCTAAAAGTACTCGTTACATTTTAAATGCTTAGCAGGACAGGAACATGGTCCAATTCACTCACTTCTCCAGAGAACATCCCTGGTCAACTACTGCCTCTGATCTGGAGGACTCAATAAAAATATATGCTTTGTTTGTAAATGATGTCTTCGTGTTGGAGTCTGTAACTAAAAAAAAAAATCTAAAAATGGTGCCATCTGGTTTGCTTAACATAAGGAATTTGATTTATACTTTTACTTCTGATACTTAAGTATATTTAAAACCACATACCTTTTAGACTTCTACTCAAGTAGTATTTTACTGGGTGACGTTCACGTTTACTTGAGTCATTTTCTACTAAGGTATCTTTACTTTCACTTAAGTATGACAATTGGGTACTTTTTCCACCACTGGCCAAATGTGTAATGATTACTAGGTAACATAGTCAGGTTACTGTCTCTGAAAACTGAAAGAGACACTGTTTGATGTGTGTAATGCATGGTTACCATCTTACTTTTTATTATTGGCAAACTTATTGTTGTTTTTTTGTCAGGTGGCCAGGACTCTCATGATCACCTGCATCCCCAGAGAGATCTCCGACCCAGGCCTCATCACAAAACACTTCCAGTAATCTTATGTTTACTTCTCACTTCTTTACGCACTCAAAATACTGCTGATGGTAATAAACCTGGTCCCTCTTCCCTCCACTCTAGTGAGGCTTACCCCAGCTGTACTGTCACTGACGTCCGCTTCTGCTTCAATGTACACAAACTGATGCTGCTGGACTCTGAGCGGTACAGTAACTATGACAATATAGAGAAGTTAGTCGGTAATCCAATACAATCCCTGTTTTGTTGTTTTTGTTTTTTCCTCTGTGCAGATTTGAGTTGTTGTGTTTCAGACGGAAGGCGATGAAGGGAAGGCTGTATTTCGCCACTATGTCCCAGAAGGAGGGGAAGATCATGATTAAGACCCACCCCTGTGCTACCATCTTCTTCTGTGATGTGTGCGGCTTTGAGCAGGTACTTTTGTAACAGAAACGTTTGTGAACCTTGGTCATAGTAATTATGGTGCATTGATTGCGTTTTGCCACTGGATGGCACTAAAAAACTACATTTGATTTGCGTGGCAATGTGCAGTTTAGTCTGAATAGAAATTCAATAAGGGGCATGACTAGACTTGGTGAATAATACTGGTATGTTGCTAATCTATATTTTCAACTCTTTGCAGGTGGATGCAGAGCAGTATTACAGTGAGCTAGAGGAGAAACTGACCGATGAGTTCAATGCAGAGAAGCACCGCATCTCGCTCAAGAGGCTGGGCATCTCCTTCGTGACTTTTCGGGATGAGAGGATGACTGCTGTGTGAGTGAACTATGACCTCTGACATGTTAACTCACTGTTCTGCAGTCTCCCGCAGTGCATGCATGGCACGCCAACATGTTACAGGGTTTGATTGAATGTGCTCATGGGTGTGTCTCTGCCTGTTTTTGTGTGATGACGTTGTGTTTCTCCCTACAGTATTGTCAAGGACTACAGCCGGGTTGGTTGCCGTCGGAGACCCAAGCAGTCTAGCATCACCACGGTAGTTCAGTCTCACAGGTGGGGTGTAGGCTATGCCCCAGCTCCAAGCGACATCATCTGGTGAGTGAGGTGATCTGAAAGTAGATCATGGCTTGAAATTCCCTCCCATTTGGTTATCTAACTGTACTTAGGCCGGAATTCAACCTGACTCATATTAACGAGCTGTGCCCTGCCACAGACTTTTAAAGCTGTTTTGCAGAGGTCGTTAATCTGTTACTTTCTCTTACAAGAGTGCCGTCTCTAGTCACTGCCATGTGGCCGTTCCACTCAACCACTTAACCATCTTAATTAGATGGATTTTAGAATTATATTTGTGTGGGGTTATCTTAGATGGTGTGTTTTTTATTTTTTTTAATGAAATTGTTTGTTGGTAGTTTAGTGTATTTGAGATCAGTTATAAAATGAAGGGTTTAGATGATAACCATCAGCCCCTCTGAGGTCACATAATGTGAGTGTTACATGTGTATGGTGGGATTAGCCGGTGAGGTATCCCCGCCACGCGGTGCTCGCTGTTTGTGCTTCATGCCTCATTGGCTGTGTGTATGGCAGTGTGTGTTTGTGTGGAGGGAGTAGTACTGCTTCCTGGTGCAGGTAGTCTAGACAATTGTGGGGCTCCCGGTCACGGCCGGCTGTGACACATTGTCTCTGCATGTCGCTCTGGGTAACCGACTGTTTCCCTTCTTTAAAAAGGAGTGTGATGTGTCCAACCTGGTATCCACTCCAGAGTAGTCAGTGCGCTGGAGCATACTCCCTCTCACTTTAGGGGTTGCTTTTGTTGTATTCATACTTTGTGGGTTTACACAGTAGTACAGATTAGTGGCGATATGACGTGAAGGATTTTGGATAGATGAGTATCTGACTTCTTGTTTACCTCTGTCTCCAGGGAGAACCTGTCGCTGTGTGGCTCACGCTGGTGGCTGCGCTTTGTCCTGCTCAATATCCTCCTCTTCCTCCTCCTCTTCTTCCTCACCACGCCCGCCATCATCGTCAACACCATGGACAAACTCAACGTCACCCGGCCTGTTGACAGCCTGAGGGTCAGAATTCATTTCAGAATTAGTGTTTGTGGTGCTGTACCAAAGCAAATAAACTCCAGAATTAACTATATCAAAATGAACTCAATGTTTTGGTTTCTCCCCATAGAGCCCGATCATCACTCAGTTCTTCCCTACTCTCCTGCTCTGGGCGTTCTCTGTCCTGTTACCCTTCATAGTCTACTACTCTGCCTTCTTCGAGTCTCACTGGACCAGGTAGAGTACTGAACTGCTGCAGGCCCCAGCAAACACTGTCTGACACTCAACCTATGGCCTAGTTCTGTCCCTGAACACCTTATTCAACAGTTCTCTCTCTCTCTCTCTCTCCTCTCTCTGCGTGCTCTGTCTGCCTGTGCTACTTCTCTAGTCAGGTTGTCATAGTGATCTCTGTAGAGATAATGATATGCACAATGGTCACTATGCACTGAGGAGCAGAATAGCTCTGCATCCGGAGGAGACAACCTCACACGGCACCTATGAGCACCGTCTCTTTACATAACCGCCCCCACCACCCACCCGTGTGTTGTGAAGGCGTGGTGTGTGAACGACTGAATGCAAATCAAATGTTTACAGTTATTGGTGTGAAAAGCTCTGCTCGTGGTAATGAGCCCACTATGAAGTCCTTTACATTTGAAATGGTGTGAGGGAGTGCAATTCTGTCATATACTGCATGTTCCAAACGTGTTTTGTAACTGCATGTCCTCTGTTGTAATGTGGTCTATGTCGTGGGGGTCCTCAGATCCAGTGAGAACCAGATCACGATGCACAAGTGCTTTGTACTGTTGGTGTTCATGGTGATCATCCTGCCCTCGCTGGGTCTCTCCAGGTATGAATATAGAAACATACATGCTGACCGAACAGCTCATTTATAGTTTCCTGATATGATCGTTACAGAGATTACACTTGATCCAAGACCCTGTGCTTCTACTCTAATGTACCTGTGGTTCTTTCATCTCCAGTCTGGACCTGTTCTTCAGGTGGCTGTTTGATGTCAATTTCCTGGAAGACAAGAATATCAAATTTGAGTATGTTTAATAGTTCTGGCCTCTAATGCCATGGTACCATATGCTTAGCGGGCATTGAAACAACTGCCATATACAGCGAACATGCACCTAGGCTTTGCTTCCTCTCCTCTGTGTGCAGGTGTGTGTTCCTGCCTGATAACGGAGCGTTCTTCGTGAACTACGTGATCACGTCCAGCCTGATCGGCACAGCCATGGAGCTGCTGCGTATCCCAGCTCTGATGGTGTATGCGCTGCGTCTCTGCTTGGCCAAGCCCGGGGCCGAGCGCATCCACGTCAAACGGGTGGGAGGAGCAGTATTTGACTGTATTATTTGTGTGAATTATTGATGTAACTTTTCTTTTCAAGTGTGTTTTGTCTGTCTCTCCAGAGCCAGGCCTATGAGTTCCAGTTTGGTCTGCAGTATGCCTGGACCATGTGCATCTATGCTGTTAGCATGACCTACAGTATCACCTGTCCCATCATCATGCCCTTTGGTGAGTGTGTTTGTACGCGCCCCCTCCTCCCTGTGTGTGTGTCCGCTCGGTGTGGAGTGGAAGCCTCTCTCCTGCTACTGTAATGTTGGTCACCTCTGCTGCCAGCCTGGTGCAGACTGTGTGAAGTGAATGTGCTGTAGTCCCAGACACTCAGACACAGCGAGCTGGGAGCCAGACGCCCACTTTACTCCTGTCTCTGCCCAGAGCTGCAACAATCCTTTATTTACTACTACTCTCCAGGCCTTGACACATGCCTTCCACATTGTATCAGTCCTGGGCTCAACTGCATGCTGTCTTTAACCTGTGATTCACTATGTAGCCCAGAGTTGGTCAGTTCCAACTAAATTCCGAAGTCAACTGACAGGAATGCGAGTTGAATTGACCACAACTATGCTTTAGACGGAAGTTAACAATGTTATAATAGGTGATTGGCTGCATATGTCCTCATCAGTCAGCTCTGTAATGTCTGTCTCTCAGGGCTGCTCTACCTGATCCTGAAACACATGGTGGACCGCTACAACATCTACTATGCCTACGTGCCCACCAAGCTCAACCAGCGCATCCACACTGCAGCCATCAGCCAGGTCATCGTGGCGCCCATCCTCTGCATGTTCTGGCTCCTGTTCTTCTCCGTGCTCAGACTGGGTGTGTACTTCCTGTTACCGTAGTCTATCAAACGGACCAATACATGTGGGCTAGCCACTGTTAATCAGATATAGCTTAGTGGCAGCTAGAGTGGGTCATATGGTGGTGAGGTCTTGATTGTGGTTCTTCTCTTTCCTTTGTGCTCCAGGCCCAGTGCATCCCATCACCCTCTTCACCTTTGTGTCCCTGCTCTCCTGCCTTGCCTTCTCCCTCCTTGGCCTATGCCTTAGGAAACAGCCAGACAAGTCATCAAGCTACCAGGTCAGCTACCGTATTAACAATTGGACATAGTGGAGTTTTTAATTTACATTTTATTTTACCTTTATTTAACTAGGCAAGTCAGTTAAGAACAAATACTTATTTACAATGACGGCCAAACCTGGACGATGCTGGCCCAATTGTGCGCAACCCTATGGGACTCCCAATCACGGCCGGTTGTGATACAGCCAGGAATCGAACCAGGGTCTGTAGTGACGCCTCTAGGCTAGTAAAGCCTTAACAGTTTTTTAGGATAAACTCTAACGTCATTGATTAGGCCTAAGTGCTTCAACCATATGCAATGTCTTTATGTGAAGTGGTGTTTAAGCATCTGCTGTGGCTGTGCTGGTGAGATTGAATCCCAATCAGAGATTATTCTTGACCCCTCCTGGACTTCTGGTGGGTGTAGATTAGAGCACAGGCCCTCAAAGGCTAAATGACTTCTGTGCCAATGTGTTTCAGATGTCAGACCAGGTGTCTGCTGACCAGCCAGCAGAAGGAGCCTTCACTAATGCAGAGAGAAGCTCCACCCCCTCCACCACCCCATCTAATGTACCTGCCTCCCTTCAATCACACCACTCTCTCAATTCCTCACAGAGTTGTACAATATTCTCATAACAAGATCTGTATGGGTAATATCTCAGTTGTAGTCATTAGTAACTTATCTCTGTCTCTGTGTCCCTCTCCTCAGCTGTTTCTGGCATCTGTGTTGCTGGAGCCGGAGCTAGGCCTGACCCCGATGCCCTCCCCAGCTCACCAGAGCTACGGGACCATGGCCAGCTCCCAGGACCGAGAGGAGGAGGAGGACCAGGTTGAAACCGTTGAGACAGAGCTCCAAGAGCCGCCAGACCCTTACTACGCCATGGACAGCCCAGTGGGTAACCAGTGACCTACACCTGTGATATAAGGGAGCGAAAGATGCCACAATGCTGCATATTTACCTTTTAACCTCAGAATCACATCCAACTGCCTCAGCCCCTCTGACTGGACCCATGTTTGTGAGACCATTTGGATTGTGTCTTTGAAGGTTCGTTGGAACCCAAGGCTGAAATAATTTCTTCCTCAGCCCTGTGGCGGGGATGTGGAGAAAGGATGCAAGTGGCCTTCTCTCCCTCAGTGTACAGAAGTCAAAGTGACCACACCACAACATCTCTCAAAGCTGTCATCATAAATGAACCATACGGAGGATACTTCAAACAAAAGTGCTGTCATTTTCTGACTTACTGCTTCATAATTTTCTCCCTTTCTTCCCTCTATAAGTTGCATGGAATGAATTCACTAGCGAGGAAGGACACTGGGACAGGAGTAGGGGTGGATTTCGCCAACTACCCTACTAGACAGAGTGGTCTTGGCTCTGGTGTGGTAGGGCTCTGTGAGGCAGAGGGTTGCGGGTTGTAATCAAGCCATCTGCAGTGAGAGAACAGGACAGACGGATGGAGGGCAGAGTGGATCTCAGAGCTCTAACACTCCCTATGGAGGAGAAGGCACAAGGAACCCAATGGGACCTGATGCTATTGTATTTTTGTTTTGTCACGGTTGTTGTTTTTGCTATTCTGTAGATGCCCGTTGTATGTGATATTATTGTGCTGAGGGGCAGGCTGCTTATTGTTTAATAACAATGTATTTATGGTGCCATCCCTTTATTGTTTATAAATATGACTGTGAAAAAGGTGTCTTCTTGTTGGACAAAGTCCAGGTAGTCAAAACATGATCTCCAATTTACTTTGGTTTTATGTTTTGCATAAATGTCCGGCAGCAAAAAGTAGTCAAGAAAAAAAATACTAATCGTTCTCTATTGCATCGTGGTTTCAGTAGTCCAAACCAGTCCTCTCCACTGCATGTTGAGAATGCTGTATAAGAGAAAGGATTTGTCTGTACATTGAGGGTGGACATGGAGTATGACAAACTAAACGGCTTTCTCTAATGCTGCATAAGACTCAGCTGACAGTCATACAGTAACCTTTGCTAGAGTTGTATTGCAAGTGTTTTGCTGCTCGACGGCGAGGTTTCCTTGCCAAACTGAATGTAAACTGATTGTGGTTAGTAATCGTGCTCTCTTGCTGTGCCTTGAAGAAAATCGCTCTTTCGTCTAGCAATCCAGCATGGCCCGAAATATGCTGCATGGACTGAATTAAAACCAGGGAAAAGATGTAGACAGACTTAAATTAACAAACACACACAGAGTAGCGTATGGCCATAGTTCTATCAAATGCCACCCATAACCAGCTATTATGTTACTCCCATCATTTGTGTGAGAAGCCATCTTCCTATGAATAGTTCCCTCAGCCAATAAACAAGCAGGGTTTAAATAAGTATTATGCAAAATACTTATTTTCGGTTTAATTTGAGTATTTAAAAAATAATGTGGCCAAAGTCCGCTTCTATTTAAAGTATTTTCAAATAATTTCCTATGAATTGCTTTTTATTTTAAACAATTAAATATGTCAAATTAAAATAACACCCCTAAGACCAGGTTCAAATGCATGGTATTAAAATATTTGTATTTGAAAATACAATTGTCTGTATTTGACTATTTTCAAATACTTTACAAATGTATTTCCCAAAATACATTCTAATATTCAACTGCTTGTATTTTCATAACAAAAACATCTAAATACCTACTTCAAAGTGCATTTGAAAGTAATTTAAATACCCAGATCTGACAAACAGTGTGCTCCACAGACCACTGAGCTAATGATGTTGACTCATTATGTGCTGACTGGATTTTCTAGTCAGATTTTTTTTTTCTCCAATGAAATCATTTGGATTGTAGCTTAAGGTGCCTTGTTGTGGGTGTCACTCTCTCTGTCTGCAGTTTCTAACTGTTGTATTCTGTGATCATATAACCAAGCTCTTTGTAGATTCCTTTGAAACTTGTTTCTCTGGTGTCTTGGCCCTTCCTACAATGTTATAAGTTATTGTTAATTATGTTTGTCATTATGCATAAATGGTGGTTCCTGGTTTTTCCTGAACCCAAAGAAAGCTACAGAATATATATAGAATAGTACTCCAAAATTAGAAATGTAAAATTGTTTGCCTAAGAAATGTCACCCAAAGATACAGGTCCAGGTACTTTAGTGCATCCCTGGGAATTTTGCCATTTTATGGTCATTGAAGTATATTCTTTAAATACCCGGTCTTTATTTGCTATAATTTGTTATTATTATTATAAATAGTGTTTGTTAGAAGTGGTTTTGTGAAACGGACAGAATATTATACGATAAATCTAGTGTGTCTTATAAAATCTAAGTTATTTGTTTAATTTCAGGGGAACTAGAATTGTTTTATGAACAAATGTCCAGCATAAAAACAAATTGATCATCCCAAAACGAGTCACTGTGTTATGTTCACGGTGTAGGCCTACGCTACCATCTGAGATGTTAATTGTGGAGAGCAACACAGTAAAATCAGTTTGAACAGCACATCACAGAAACCATAAACAAAAAAAGTGCCTAAGCTCACCAAATGTGTGCTCTGGATTTCAGCATGTCGTTTCACAGGCCATGAAGTTAATATATAGGCGCTACTTGGTCAATCCGATGTCTGCATTGGCCGTGCAGCATTTACAGCGGTACGGCCTCTTCAGAAGTAGGGGCATTCATACTTCTTGCGCTTCGTGGAGCAGCGCAGAGCTGTTGTCAAGGAAGTGAGCTTGTGTTTATACAGGACCTCCCGCCCCAACCTACCGTCAACCAATCATGTAAATGCGGAGCTATATGGAGCTCTCCGTTGCTACAAAAGTTGAGGCTACGGCGACGCAGTACAGAGCTCATTTTGGCCTCTGCATTCCTCCGTAGGCTCCGCAATTGCGTCACATCATCCACACGGTGCCTCCTACCACATTTTCAGATCAAGCATAAATGGTCTCTTCCTATTAAAACATGTTAATCAATTTATTTTTGTTATGGTGGTCATAACGGTTGAGTAAACATCAAAAAGAAAGCTTGGTTCTTTATGTTCCAAATACAATGAGTGTGGGAATGTACTTGTAAAACTCACTGAGATTTGATTCCAAATTTAGCTCTGTTGTACCTCTTTGTCATTTGTGCTCATACATCAAATGCTCTTCACATGGGTGCCCTGGCTCTATTTTGGGGATACAGTGGTTTTCCACTTAGGCCAAGCTCTTATTTTCATCCTTTACAGGAAACTGGTGTGTCCTTACTGAAGTACTACTTATAGATTTCTCTGAATCATTTACTTTTGCAGGGAAATAAAGTAAAACAAACATTCTGTCATCTTGATGTAAATGTGTGGCTTGTTTTTCTTTTTTAACCTGAGGTTGAGGAACAGTGGGAGAGTGTATAGCACTGACCTCCCACCGGACATGCCTGAGCTGTTCTGTGTCGAATGTCTTTGAAGTGCTGTGAGTGCAATTCAAGTTGAATCCATGGCCACTAGTGCCCCACATCTTGTGCTACAGGGAACAGGCTCCCTTTTCTCCTCTGTCTCCTGTGGTCTAGGGAAGGGGACAGAGTCACAAGTTCAGCAGAAGGCACTGCGCTTCCTGTCAAGGAAAAAAACCAAGGGGGACCTGCTGAGAGTTGACCAGGCTTTTATAGTGTTTTTTTTATATGGTGTGGTTTCTCATGCTGGCCATGAGAAAATGTAGTCTACAATTGACAGCGGCTCGTTGTCCAAGCACGTTTGGATATTCAGCAATGAGTGCTAGGTTCTCACACAGGGTCCAAGAGAGAAGGTTAACCTGCCATCATTGGTCAATTTGCAATCATTTAAGAAACATTTTCATAAACTGGTATTGTTCTCAAACTATTGTCCTCAAATGTTCTGATTTGCAATGTATGTGCCATACTAAACATTTTTGCATCAAATTATATTTTAAACTTCCTTTTCAAAATCCCCAATTTTGTCAAAAGGCATTTTAATGGTCAAGCCTGTTGGTTCTGAATCAAGGTTGTGTGGGGAATGAGTTTCTCTGCTGATCAGATTTGTTCACAATGACCATGAATTTGCCTGGCAGCACCATGTCCCATTGTTAATAGGAAAGACTGCGCCCCGGTCAGAGCTGCAGAGACCGGGTTAATGCATGCAGGTGCTCACCTCCCTGATGACCCACTGTTTGGAGAAGTGCTTCTGCATACAGACTAGCCCTGGTACAAGCCTGTGTGCATACTGGAGACCTCATTGGTCCTGTAAGCTTCATGTGGGGATTGTAGGTTGAACGGGGGCAACTCATTGAGTGAGGCTGCCTGTCGCCAGAGCATGGTAGAGAAGGAAAGCTGAGTCTCCAATACCACTGAATAACATCGCCCTTAGTGCTGTGCATCAGCATCCCTCAAATCTACGCTTAGTGCGCTATCAATAATTCATTTACAGAGACTTTAATATGGGGAAGATAAAAACCTATTATTCTGATAAGTTTTTTTGTGGGATAAATCACTGCCATTTGACCATTGAGAGAAATAAAACGGCTGATATTTTCCCCTGTCACCACAGGCAACTGCTTGGAGCACGCTTCTTAGTGAAAGGTGAATTCCTTTGGGTGTGTGGCACAGAGCTTTTCCTCTCTCATCTCAGAAGCTCAGAATAGAATGTCTCTACCTCCTGCAGCCCACCATATTGTCTTTTCCCCCACGGCTTATGCTGCCTCCTTATTTCCACATGCAAATTCCGCTTAATCAGTTGCTGCTGTTTTATATTTACATATCTTTAGTTAGAAATTATGTAAAGAAAACAAAGCACAGCTTATATTTTTCACCCCCAGATTGCATACGTTTTACAGGAGACTTGTAGATGCAGGCTATAGTTGTGAGTGTACTCAGACAGATGATCAGTGTGTTCCAGGGCTTTGAAGGCCAGACCGGGGGGGACAGTGTCTTGCTCTCAGATCTTGGAGGAGATCGATGTGAGATCCAGTGTGGAGCTGTGAAGGTCTTGGCAGGCAGCGTGTCACAGAAGGTGGAGCTCATTAGAGGAACGTTGTCCTCATGAAATGCCACTGTCTCCATCTCCCAGAAGAGGTGTCAAGACCTGTTATCTAATGCAGGAGAACAGTGCCATTAGAGAGTGGCTTCATCTGAGTGTTACCATGGCTTCATACTTCCATTAGAATATAACCTTTCTAATGTTTATACTGCAAGTCAGTCAAGTGAGAGAGATACTACCTTACTGGAACAATGTTCTGTATCCCTGCCTGTACTTTTTAGTGGAGCAGTCTGTACCAACAGAGAAAAGCATAACAAGCACTCTATGCCAATTGAGACACCTCAAGTTAACTGGGAAGTCAGTTGTAAACTCTAAGCTTTCAACAGAAAATCTTTACCTGTTTATGACATGTTAACAACACTGTAATAAAACTGTCATGAAACAGCAGACAGAAGTGCTTTTCCTCTGGTTGCTAAGGTAAGTGTTGACGTGCAGCAGTGGTGAAGCCATCAGTGCTCAGCTGCCTCCAGGCTGGATGATCTTAGAGTGCTAACCTGATTAGCCCCAGTCTGCTAGCCCCCTCCATCTCTCTACAGCCCCCTTCTCCTCTGTATCATATATCTGCCGCCCGCCAGCCAGCACCACTTGAGGAGAGTGTCTGTCTTCCTTCCACTTTGGACCTTTGCTCCACAGTTTCCATGACAACATCCAATCCCCCTTCATTCCAAAACACATTGCTTGTCTGTTGTCTTTTCTGCCTGCTTTTCTCTATCAGTCTCGACTGATCCTCCAGCAGCTATCAGGTATGGTAATGTACAATGTCCTCAAGTGGCCTCATGGGACAACTGTTGATCACTCTGGAGTACAGATACTTACCTCAATTATTCTGTATCCACCCATCTCTTGTGTATACTTTACCTATGGCAATTGGCCAAACCGTCTCTATATCCCTACATAGGCCACTGGGTTGTACAGCTGCTGCTTCACAAGACCTTTATACCTATAGTGGAGGTGAATACGCAATAGCAATCCTCAGCGCAGCAGGTCATCTCCATGTTATGTGATGAATGATGTGCTAAACTAAATGTTTTTCTCAGCTCAATCCCCCGAATTTACACCCCGGCCTAAGTGTTACTCCCTTTTGAGTTACAGTAGGACAGGCAGTGACCAGCATCAATCAACCAAAATCTCAGACAGAGAAGATGGAGAGCGCTGCAGAGAGAGAGATTTGGTTCATGTCAATTACTGCTTTATCACCAGAGCAGACAGCCAGCTCATGGATGTGACTTTTACAATGATGCAAGCAAATTGAATATGCAAATGCTTTGTGGGATAAATGAATCCAATGTGTTGAATGGAGTTTGGGCAATCTGATACAGTACATAACTTAGTCCCCATCTCTCTCTCATCTCTCCCATTCCCTCGCGCACACACACACACAAAGCTTCGCTTAATACTTTCAAAAATGTTGTACGTCTGCATTTTGAGGGCAAGAAAGCACATTAGCCATGTAGCGGATAAGAGTTCTTTGAATCCTGGGGATGTGATGTATGTGACATTTGCATGATTAAGTGGGATGATATTCACTCTGCTCTCTGGTTTTCAGATGAAGTCCCTCTGATCTGTATAGCCACAGGGAAGGGGCCAGCCAGTACACTGATGTTACATAATCCCAAGGAATAGCCAACCAGAGCGAGGGAAATTGTGCATCGTGTGATTGATTACAAACCCTGAACTCAGCATTACTTCCATCGCACTGACAAACAAACCAACATGGTGGAAGAAAAACAATAAACATTGTCATCTTTTTTTCAGTAGTATGTCCACAAAAGATCACCTTTATTTACTATTAATTGAGTAAGAACACAACACATTACATAAGTATAGGATGGGGTCCATTTTACGAGCTGTTTGTTTGAGGGAGTATGTATTTGCATTAAGTGTCATGTGTTTTTGGTTAAAGGATAGTTGAAATCATTGCTGTTCGCAGCTGAGTTGACGAGGTAGACATTGAGACACTCATAAACAGAATATCATGTTATTTAAATGTACCAATGCAATTCACACACACAAAACAGGCCTACTCACAGATCTTTGAAATCGAGACAATACACACAGCAATCTGCCTAGTGCCATGTATAGACATATTAGAAAATGTGTTCAAGTCATAGGTCTGGTTTCCTAGACTCAGATTAAATTTATTCTTGAACTAAAAAGCATGTTCAATGTAGATTCTCTATTGATAATGCTTTTTGATTCAGGAGAAGGGTTAATCTGGTAAGGGAAACTCGTTATGCTAGTTGGAAAGTGGGAGAGAGGAACAAATCTGAATTAGTAGTGCTGCCATGGCCTGAAAATAAAGCTCACAGGTGATTGAAAGTAAAGATAAAGTGAGATCTCCTTTAGACATGGTAATGAAATGGTTGTGTTTCCAATGCCAACAGACATCCTTGTAGGGATCACACATTGATAATATGGCAATTATACTGATTGAGGAGAAATGTCTCTCTTACACTTATCATGACTTAAGGATAAAAGCTCACTCATCAATACTTAAAATGCTTAACAGCCTTGTGCTGCAAATAAAAAGAAAAATACATGGATTTGACATAAATGTTGTGGTTAACGTAACAGTTTGTAAAAAAACTGTGTTTGCAATGGCATATAGTCATTCACATACGTAAAACACTGGAAAATACAAAAATACATTGTATAAAAGTAATCTCAGACTGAAGCAATATTCACCACATATCAGCAGATTGGAGATATAGTAGTGTAGTGTTATTATCAAATACTTGGTGTATTGTAGCTAACTTGGCATTGTGACTTTCAATGTACAGGAAGATAACGAATGATACACACTGTATAGAAGCATATAGGTAAATGTGTTCATAGCAGTAAAAAGGACATACACATCTCGAACTATCTCTGTCATCTCTAACTATCATCTCTGTCACCTCTAACTATCATCTCTGTCATCTCTAACTATCATCTCTGTCATCTCTAACTATCATCTCTGTCACCTCTAACTATCATCTCTAACTATCATCTCTGTCATCTCTAACTATCATCTCTGTCATCTCTAACTATCATCTCTGTCATCTCTAACTATCATCTCTGTCATCTCTAACTATCATCTCTGTCACCTCTAACTATCATCTCTAACTATCATTGCTTACTATTTCAGGTTGGATGTAGTGAAATTTGTTTATCAATAAATGCTTTACGGTTGTCCACAGAAAGATACTATGAGCTAAATAGGGGAGAAAAAATAGGGGAGAAAAAATGTCTGAATAAATCCTGGCTTTGTTTTTTTACCTTTATTTAACTAGGCAAGTTAAGAACAAACTCTTCTTTTCAATGACGGCCTAACAGTGGGTTAACTGCCTGTTCAGTGGCAGAGTGACAGATGTGTTCCTTGTCAGCTCGGGATTTGAACTTGCAACTTTTCAGTTATTAGTCCAACGCTCTAACCACTAGGCTACCCTGCCGCCCTATTTGTCAATGACCTATTGGGTCCAAAAAGCCTAAATAGATTACTACTATATTTCTGGCCTGTTTACAACATATGATAGCAGTATTTACAATATATAGATACAGTATGTGGTTCAACACCACTTTACATTTACAATTAGTGAAAACTGAATGAGCCTAAACTAAGTCAAGCCCAAAGACCCTCAAGCAAATAATCTACTGTTGAGTTCCATTACATCAATTAGCTAGAACTCGGGAGGAGAATAACCATTTATTTTAGAATAAGTAACAGTCAGTTGAAGCCTATTGAAATATTATGGTAATACGCATATGGCAACGTGAGCTTTACAACCTCTACTGTCAGAGCAGAGGAGAGGAGAGTGCCAACATACACATTTCAGACAAAGGTGCCCATGGACACCCTAACAGTCATAGAGATCACATAGAAAAGCTTTAGAATACATGAACAGTTCTTGTCATTTTCTATTTAGCATCATCAAAAGTAATGTGTTTGTTAATAATACCAATTGATTTAAGAATCAAGTTCACCTCTAAGGATTGTTACACTCCAGGTCATGGAGACACACAAAGAAAGGAGAGCATTATTATGTGCCATTATCAGGTCCCTAGCCTAACTCAAAGATATAAATATAGAATCATGATAATCACTCTAAACAATAATCTTGGACATACTGTACTTTTGTGATCAATATTTCTATATCACTGGTTGATTTGGGAGAGGGCCCATATTGAAGCTGCCCATTCCAGCCAAGTAATGCAGCCAATATAGCCAGTGTTTGACAAGTGTGTGACTAAGATACATCACAAAAATCACCACAATCAATGTAATTATTTGAGTAGATACACCAAGGCATTATTTACAGAGCAATTTCAGTTATTACCTTAATTTAACCCTATGCTTCCTCTAATATGAGGAACTCAAACTGCAGACCAAGGGTCTGGTTGACCCATAACATCCCCACAATGTTATAGCAGCACTCTGGCAGCTACAACATCCACAGCAAAAACAGTTAACTCTGAACACCAGGTGATTCAACCATTATTTGTTGTGTCAAGTGTGATAACGCCATTCGTTCACCATATACAGCAATCAAACCTTTATGCTGTGAGTTATACAACCTTACTCCATAGCAACCATGAGGGTGATTAGACAGCAACTGGTAGCAGACCCCAAGCGGATGTTTCAGTCAGTCTTGTGTTCTCCGTTCTTGGCCCATCCTCTGCTCATGGCCGCCACTACAATGGTGTACATGTTGAGCCAAGCCTGACGCAGCGGGGCTGTGTACCCCTGACCCAGACTGCACTGCAACATGTAGAGAAGGGACTCCCCCACCACCTGCAACATACACACACATGCATGCAAATATTCTGAATATTGGCATGGATTGGTAAATTGTTGCAAGTTGTGTTTCATAAAAGTTGTATAGTGTACAGTACACACAGTATGACAGTAATGTATTAGAGTAAGTGATCAGAGTGACAGTAGTCTTACAGAGAAGGACTGGGTGTTAACCCCGACTGCCTGGTGCTTTTTCCCCAGGTTGAGCAGAAAATCCTCCAAGGTATGGAGGTTGTCCAGGTGACTGACTGCTGCATCGATCACCAACATTACCTGGACACACAAGCACACACACACACACAAACACGCACAAGAATGTACGCACACACACACAAACACACACAAAACAAAGAAACGTGAACATACACCAACATGCAGCAAGAAGTTAGACATTTCCGTGGATTTGTTTCCATGAATCAGCCATTTAACTGTCAGTTTTAACAGTGATGGGCTGAGCAGAGTTACCTTTGTGACATGGTCCAGGAACTCAGGGCTGGAGAGGCAGTCTTGTATGGTGCCACAGTTTGTGTTGTAGTGAAAGAGGTTGAGGAGTGCAGGCTCTAGTTCAAACAGTCTGCACAGACACAGAACACAATGCAGTACTGTAGGTGCAGATACTGTAGATACACATAGTCGTAAGTCACACAATAGTTCTGATTTTAATGTCTGGTGTACGCTAATAGGACTGTCGGAAACAGTTCTTCTCTAGCGTCTGTTTTAGTAGCAGCAGTTCCAAAATAAAGACTATTGCAGCCAGTCGCCAAGCAACAAGTCAAGCCTCCAGTCCCGGTATAGGGAGTGTACGATGCACTATCTGTGTTGGTTAAGTGTATTTCTCTCTCCAAGTACTGTTTACTATGGTGACTACATTATTTACACTATGTTGCACTATGCCGGGATATTTTCAGTGCAGACAACTGCAAATTGTAGTGAATGGTTAGGTTTCAGTCAACTTTCTTACAAAACAAAATGCTGCAGAAATATACAAACACTCTGTTTTGGTACACATACAGTAAAGGCTCATATATACGAATCACCATGAAATCTTCATGGAGGAACACATGCAACTTCTTCTAACACCTTTATTCCCTCCATTCCTAACTGCTCAAAATAAAAAGCTTTAGCTCAGAACTGTACCTGGAGAACATGATGACTCCGTGTGGAACTTTGTTCCTGCCAAGACTCTCCCAGCTGACTCGGATCAGCTCCTTCTCTTTCTCTGTCAGCTTCTCCATGCCCAGGGTCGCTCAATGTGAGGACTAGTTCTCGTTGCAGGAATACGCCAACCTCTTTGCAGGATCAGAGGAAAAGCCTCCGGTCTGGGCAACCCATTACACTGTTGTAGACTCGGCTTGGGAAACCTCTGACGACCCACCTGGAAACTAAGTGTAAGTACAAGAGGGAAGACATAACATAGGAAAACCAAAACAATAGAAAGAGGAACTTATGATCGTTGGATGTGTGCAAATCCCAGCATACCTTGGTTGTGAGACTCTTTTCTCCTCACAAGGTGTGTGTGTGTGTGTGTGTGTGTGTGTGTGTGTGTGTGTGTGTGTGTGTGTGTGTGTGTGTGTGTGTGTGTGTGTGTGTGTGTGTGTGTGTGTGTGTGTGTGTGTGTGTGTGTGTGTGTGCAGAGCTGCTTTGGCAGGCACCCTTGTGCACTTACTTGCTCTCTTGCTCACGGTGCATTCAGAGAGAGACAAGTCATCCGCCGCTCTTATCTGTCACACTGACTGCTGTCTCTGTCCCTCCCCCTTTCTCTCTCCTGCTATGCTCTCTCTCCAGCGCTGTGGATTTGTTCACCCCACTAAAGAAGGAAAGATTTCTCTCTTTTTATCTGTTGAGTATGTGATGAGCTACAGCTCCTCCTGCAGGTGAACCAAGGGCTGTCAAAAACATCAACCTCCCCATAAATAAACAAACACATATAGGGTGTACCTTGACTTGCACTGTCACCTCCAGAGGAGGCTGGTGATAGGAGCTATAGGAGAACAGGCTCATTGTAGTGGCATGGAATCGAGTCAAACATGTGGTTTCCATATGTTTGATGTGATTGATACCATTACATTCATTCCATTCCAGCCATTACAATGAGCCCATCCTCCTATAACTCCTCCCACTGGTCACCTCATATAAGGTTAGAGTGCAATGAACTAATGCGGGATAAGTAAACAGTTCATCATAAGCATGATGTTGCATAATGGGGAATGTCAGACCCCAATTGGGGCCCAAATGAACATTTTAGAGTTGCTCTTTGACCTTGCTATGAATCTTTCTACCATCAGATAGTTTTATGCCCAAAAACTACACTGAATGAAACTCTGTAGTGCTTCAACCACAGACACTTAATCTGGAGCACTTGAATAATGAAATGTGTGGGAATTTTTATAATGTAGCTGAAGTAATAACAGACTTGAGGGCTCCACCTTTGCAAAAGTATATGGTTATTGTTTAACTGCTTGGAGAGGCGTCTTCTCAGACACTCAGATGACCAAGTCTGGTGGCCAAACTTACAGCATGTCATTACCCCACATAAGAGATGGGTTTTTTCTCAGCCATGCTATTGCCTGTTTTATTGGAATGCTTGCTCAACCGTTTCATTACATAGGTTTTGTCCCACACCTTTAAAGTTAGGATGTAATTAAACAGCCTTGCCCTACTATTCTCTGGGCCAGAGAGGTGATAGTGTTGTATTCAATATGATCTTATGCTGTTAGCCATGGCGTTCTCTGTGTTTATAGTAACTTCTGTATGGAATACCCAAGATGGTAAAAAGCAGTCTTCTGCTTGACCACTGGGGGGTGTAAAGAGGAGAAACATGGTTTCCATGACAACCTCACTGGAGCCCTTGAACTTCTGTCATGTGATGCTTGAGCTCTCTTGGAACTGTCATTCAAGCATCTCCAACCAATGTGAACCTGGTTTGATTGATGAGATTTCAGCTGATTGATGGGATCACAGCTGGTTTGATTGATGGGACTTCAGGCCTACTGTACAGTGTAAAATACCATTTAAGGTCACTAAAATGACTTCCATAGCCATCTTTATCCGAATACAGCCAAACATTTGAGGTGGGACTTCACATCACGGTTCTGTGATGGTACCTTCCAAATGGCCATATAAACTGGTCTCCATGGAGACAACAAGGTATGGCTCTAGAATGGGTCCTTGCTATCCGGGATCCTTGGGACGTCACTACCCCATTGAAGTTGAAATGTAAAATGGTTATGGTAAGGGTTAGGGTTAGGGGTTAAGGTTTGGGTTAGGGTTTAGGGTAGAGTTGCCCCTAGGATTCCAGATAGCTGTTAGCCTTTGGAATGGTGGTCGGCTGCCAGCTACAGTGTGTAGGGATCTGTTGTCAGCTTCTTTGAGTGTGTTTCATCAGCCAACTTGATATCCAGTAATGTACATACATATTCAGATATTTCCATCTGGTTAGCAAAATCCCATAAATACATGGCTGTAAACTGCTTCAGCTCACTGTGGAGGCCAGTATTAAACCCCATTTGAAGTGGAAATGGGCAGAGAGCAGTGCACTGAATGCCTTTTGTGATGGCAGAAGCATGTCTAGACCTATATACTTAACTGGCACTGTGGCTCTTGAAATAGCCAGAGACCTTAACCAAAGCATCAAAGAAATGTCCATTTCTGACGTTTCCTGTCCTTATTGGACCTGTCCATTGGCAACATATTTATGGCCTTGCATGACAGATTTAATATCGTACTATAATATCCCTTAGATCACTGTCAGCACTTTGATTTATCAGTGAGGGATGACATACTAACTACACCAGGACCATTCAGAATCTGTAGTATTGGCCTATGTTTTGTTTTTAAAATTGTATAAAACCAAATAAGCCCTTGGATAGTCAGCTTTAATAAGGTTGAAATATTATGCAGCCATACATTTAATATTCCATAATACCCTGCCATTGTAAAATTCAAAATGACTTATAAATATATAGTTATATAAACCTTTATTAATTTTCTCACACTTACTCCAGTTAATATCAATTTAAAAGCTCCAGAGGCCACATGTCCCTGTTTAGAAAGGTCATAATCCATAACAAACATGTCAGACAGTCAAAGGCCGGGTCAACATAGTTCAATTAGACTAGAATTATTTTAGAACATAGTGCTCTTTGAAACAAAATGGCTATATGGAGTTTCATGCCGGGTCGACCTTTTTGATCATACATTTATTTCCACTCTGGTTTTCACGCTCTCTTCCTCTACCTCTTCAATTTTCTCCCAGACGTCTATGTTTCCATCCCTAAATCAGACATGTCGGGTTAGAAAAGGTCTATATTGTAATTACATCAACGTTTTGCTTGGCTGCAGTATTTGTCACCTCTTCACTAAATACTTTATGACAGTCTCCCTGTATTATGTAACACAACATTGTATAAATGACCAAACCACATGGCGCCCTTGGAGTTCCAGCTGCAGTGGTATTCCTAGTGGTATTATATATTGTATGAATACAACTAACAGTTAGTGGGTAGACACACTGCTACACACCCTTGTTGTCATTGTAAGTACCTTTTCTCCATGTTACTCTCAATACTTCGGTCATCACAATCGTCATCAGATTTGAAGATTGGTGTCGTTTCAAACTCTCATTCAAACCAGCTTCACTCTGCATAGTCGCTCTGCGTTTTTCTAGAGCAATTACATCAAAAGCAATGGAATAGAAAAGGGGCAGTTAACAGTTCAAAGGCTCTTCTCAAGTGTTTGCAATTCCATAAATGTAGTTTCCAGGTCATTGCAAGCCCATAGTTTACCTGTGACACCTATTCAAAGAGGTAAGGATGGTCAGTGACTCTGGTCTTCATATCCTGTAGCTCCTTCTTATACTCTTTCATCCTTTGTTGCTCAGACTCGCTACAAGTACAGAGCCACAGACACATTAGGTAAAGAAATACAGTACAACTCTTTAATCAGTCTGTTCTTTTTAGTTTTCATCTAAGGAATTTCCAAGTACTCACCAGTGCTGTTTCAGCTTCTCATCTCTTTCAGACTGCTGTGAGGGTCCATAACCTTGGCACGGACAGCCACTGTCTTCTTTATGGCCTGAGACCTCATCCTGTGCTTCCTCATAAACTCTGCACTCTCTTGCTCCGTGCTCTCCCTCTGCTCCACAGACCTTCTGATGGACCATAGGACAGAGAGAGTAATAGTCATCTTTACTGTGATCTGTGCGAATGAAAGAGACACATCTGATAGTGAACTTCACAGTTCCCTCTTACCTAATGGCCATACGGTGTTTCCTTGCTGCATCTGTAATGTAGGTGGGAAGCGTATCTGTAGACAGCGATGTTAAACCACCAAAGGAATTGCTTCTCTTCAAAAAGGCACTGACTATGGATTCCTGAGAACAAAAATAACACGAGGAAACAAACCAAAGCCAAAGTAATAAACATATCAGTTCTATACTGAACTAAGTTCTATTTGCAGAGTGTTACAGTAAGCTCACTTGTTCTCTTTCAGAGCTGCTCCTGTTTGTTCTTGAGGGCAGGGTTGATGTCCGCAGGTGGAAGGGCTGACACTTGGTCACATCTTTCCTCTCGGCCCTCCTCAAGGCTTCCCTGTGGAAAGCCTTGTGCAGCCTATCAAAGTCAGGGACCTGGGAGGTGGTCTGATCCAGGAAGGCCAGGACCTCCATCTTAGTGTGCTGGGAGCTGTGAGGTTCAGGGTTCTCAGTATGAGTTTGGTTCTCTATAGGTGCTGTGGACTTCCTCAAGTTCTCCTAGGCCCTCGGCTGGATGCATATCATCCTGCGCAGCTCCTCCTCTACAGAGCATGCAGAATTCAGTGGGGGGGGGGGGGGGGGGTAGATTTAGAGAGGATAATAATACATTTATAACACCATTTCCTGTACCGTAGCAACAGCTCAAGAGATGTTTTTTTAGGCAACATACCTTTCAAATGCTCTCCATCAGCTTCTCTCTCTTCTTCTCATCTCTCTCCAGGAAGCTGAAGGGCTTCTGCATGGAGAGCATGAAGTCCTTCCTCTGTTCATGGCCTTCCTTCCTCTGCCTCTGTCGCACCTGCATCATATAGGTGCAAAAACACTTGGACAAGCACAGGAACAGCACGGAACTTCCTCTGACACTCCGCCTCCTCTTTCTCCTCTTTACTTAGTTGGTGCTGCTCTGTTTCTGTTGGCCTTGATGCTGAAGTTGCTGTGATCCTCTCTGTGTGACAGTTGTGACGGATGCTCAGGCTGCAGAGGATGTGATAGACCTCTACGATTGTCTGACCTGTTGGGAGGTCCTGGAGTACTAGACTATCTGTCGACATCTGCTGTCAGCATAGAGTTCTGCTGGATCCTTCTCTTCAGGCCCTGTCTCCTCTCTGTCTCCTGCAGCTGCTGCTTGTGGGCCTCCTTCATTGCTTGCAGCTGGTGTTGGAGCAGCACGTCTGATCTCAGGCCATCCTCCAGGAAAGCCTGATGATCTACAATGGTCCTCTGCTCCTGCATCCTAGCAGCAGTGTGTCCTCCTGAACCCAACACTCACCAGACAGCTATGGAAAGAAAAAAAAGGAAGACATTTTGATTATATTCCAAAAACACCTCTTCAAGAAACACCTCTCACAGTGAGAAAAACTCAGCTATTTTTATTTTCCACAGAACTGACAAATATCAGGAAAAAAACAGGAGAAAAGCTCCAGCAGCACATGGTGTGAGCCTGCGCAAGGGTTACCCTAGCAACCAAACTCCTTCTCCTAACATTAGCAGAGAGGTATTCTTATGTCTATGGTGTTAACATAGTACATGCTAAACTACTGTTTTAGGGCAGAAAATAGCATTGTTTCACAATGCATAACTACAATCAATTGTGAGATTAAAATATAGTGGAATGTTGAAAAATAGATATTCGAAAATAACCTGATGCTCGTGCACGATAGAACTACCGTAGACTTATTCCAGCGCAACATTCTTATCTCCTTCTTCCTGCTTCATAATAAAGACAGTCATATATCGACGTCATATACCCACACACACTGTTACAATGTTATAACTTTAGAATTACTGGATAATGTTTAGCAAAACCAAGATATTTGACTCCACCCCCTGCAGCCCTCTAACGTTTGATTGGCTGAAGTAAAAGCTTGAGGTATCGTGTTCATACATTTTAGGAAGACATTTTTAATGCAAGCGGCGTGTTAAACTGTATCTCTTGTACATTGCCCTTCTGAATTCGGTTTTGAATTATGTTTTAATATGAATAGCACCAAAGTGCAGATAACTTGTGAATAAAACTAGTGCGGTTCCTTGTTGTGATTGGTTAAGCAGTACAGGAAGTACCTGCCTCGGTTACATGTTTTTTTTCGCCTTTGTTACATATATATATATACATATACAACATGGCTGGATTATAGAATAGCCACCGCTGCGAATAGGACATATGCAAGGCGAGTTTAGTCCTGATTAAGAACATCCCAACAATACAGTTGGAGTTGTTTTAGGGTTAGACGAGTCCCACGTTACGTTGTTTTAAAGATGCATAGTCTCACTAAAGCAACGCTGGTTTTAAATGGAATTGGGCGGCGGTGTGTTGCTATGAATCGTTTTTCAGGAGCAAGAATCATTTGCAGGGGACTCGCGTGTGCAGCAGAACATGGGGAACATGAAATTAGCTTTATGATGTCATTATATCTGGAGGAGGAATGGTTGGGACCGCTATGGCTTGGTCTTTACGTGAGTCGAGGTGATCTCCTGAAGCTGCCAAGAGACAGCCCAATCTGCCCCTACAGTTGCCCCCTCTAAATTTATTTCTATAGCCACAACATCATAAACCCCGCCCATGTCTACAATTTATCTACATAAAATACAATTTTAAACTAAATCTTAACCACACTGCTAACCTTAAACCGAACCCTAACCTGAAATTAAGCACATTTTTTTGCCAATTTTTACTTTGTCGCAGTGTCATCTGATTTTGTGGCTGTGTCATCTGATTTTGTGGCTGTGTCATCTGATTTTGTGTTTGTATAATCCGATTTTGTGGCTATAGAATTGAGTGGAAACCCCTCTAAAGTATTTGTCTTAGTTCTATGTTGCTTAAGTAAGGTATAATTAAAACAAACATGTAGAGGAACTTTTTAATTTCTTGTTCTCTTTAAAACCACAAGTGGTGCCAAAATGTAGGCTATAACAATGCTTCACTGCTCTGAACATCATATCATTAGATCGTCTGTCTGTTTATCATTTTGGACGCTGCATCAATCAATTTCATAGATCCTCATTATTTTTGACAGGCACGGATCCAATCTTGGAGGGGAAGAAGATTCTGCTGCTTGAGGCAGGCAACAAAATGGTGATGGACAAGGTCCCAGACGCCTATAGTACCAGAGTCCGCTCCATCAGCCCAGGTTCTGCCACCCTCCTCAGGGGTGCACAATTAGCAGGTCTGTTTTCCATTGGCAGCTAATAGCATCAGAAAAATGGGGGAAACCTCTCTGCCAGCAGATACACATGGCTACAATAGTATGGGGTTCATAAAGAACAGTAGGAGTGAATAGTTGTTTATATCCAGTTTGGTAGTCAATATTATTGCCAGGGTTGGTTTATCCAGTTAATATGGACAGTATATCTTATCCAATGACAACATAGCTCTTGTTTGGGGGGCCAGCTTGCTGTCTGATTGAGCCTATTTGAGGTGTGGCTCAGTAGAAAAGGTTGTCAGGAAGTCGGTTAGGGATCAGTCCCATTCTGTCATGTCGCACATGCTTAGCAGGGATCATACCTGGCCTCTAGTCTACATCAGTCATTGATGGGATCCTCTAAACTATTATTCATGTCTCCTTGGGTTTTACTTGACACACTGATGATGAACTGCATGTCAATAAGGAAGTGAAAGTAGTTATTTGGATACCCATCACTATGTCATGCCCAGTTAAATTGACTTTGTCCACTTCATATCTCATTTGATCAAATTCCTTTAACAAGTCATTATGGTGCTTGTATGCCTCATACATAACATTCCTACATTTTATAGATGAGCATCTTGTAGTATATAAAATAGTGTGTGTGTGTGTGCCTTTCAGGTGTTGGAGCATGGAATCACATTATGAACATGAGATGTAAGCCCTATCAGAAGATGCAGGTCAGTTTTTGGAAACTCCACTCTACCACAAGCACTAAAGGTATTTTTTAAATTTGAAAACCCCTTTTATGTAGATGGTTAGTTACACCACTATATACTTACTTCCTTGCGTCAGTAACTTGTCTGGCTATAGAGTTTCAGGAAAATGTCATCTCCACTGCCATTTAACCTCCACTCAATCATGTACTTTGCTGAACGTGCTGTACAATGCCATTTTCCTCAGGAATCTATCTGTTCACAACAAAAAGGCAAACCAATAGTGGTTTAAAACACGCATTTTGTTCATTCCTCTGCCTAATTTATACATCCTCATAGGCCATGCAAATGTAAGGGTGCTTTCAAACCCAAAAGACAGGAGGAGGTACATTTAAAAAGATGACCAAAACTCCCTGGCTTGGTGAAAGGTTTGGTTTTCCTTCTGGCCACAGTGGCAGAGTGTTTATTTATTAGGAGCACATTTAATAGGAAGAATAAATCTATTTGGCAGCTTTGACTAGGCACTCATTCTCTGTGTCTACTAATTATAAAGATTCATGTGACAAACCGGAGACAGGAGATGAAAGATGACAGGATGTATGGATGTCAGCAGCAAAGTGACCCTGTTTTACAGCTGTGGGTACAGGCTGAGTCCCTTCTGTAAGATGTGGTCAGTTTGTATCAAAGACCAAACCTCAGAGTTTCACTCATGGCCAAGGATGTCATCATAAAATGCCATATGGTGATTGTGGTGATATACCTCTCCCATAATACCTTAACTGCTCTGCTCCTTTTTCTGCTGGTTTGTTTCCTGATGCATATTACAAGGATAGAGGAGCAGTGCGTTGAGGTTAACCTAAAAAAATATCTTCACTATCCCAAAAAGTTAACTACTGTCTTAAAAAGGAAATATAACCTGAAATAGGGTTTTGAGAAAGGAAAGGTTTCCCTATGAGTCATTAGTAAGCCATTTCCAATGGTCTCTCCCTTGTCTGAGTGTTAGGATGGAAAGATAAACAGGTTTTAAAGCTCCCGTTTGGGGATTTCTCCTAGCAAAGAGGACAATAAGTACATAGCAACAAATTTCTTATCAACAGAAGTATTATTTTTCTCCAACTTAAAAACTACTTGCAGTTTGGTTTCATTAAATCTTTCAAGCAGCCAACCACTTGTCACAAGTTGCAAACCCACCACCATTAGTGGTTTTCTTGTAGAGTAAAACCCACTCCTTTATGTTGGAAAAAAGTAGTTTAGCTGTGTTACTTCTGAAAGATAAGGTCTGTCACCTTGGTAGCAAAGCCATCAGTCCTACATAAGCATAAACACTTTCTGCGTTGCATGGACCGTTTCGACCGTTTCAGAAACCATCTCAGACAGTCTCAATTGTGAGCCACAATTATGTTTTCGTTCTGACTCTCAACTGTTTTGGGATACATGAACAAATATTTACTTGCTCAGTAATGTTAACTAATGTTTTACTGTAGCTTACTTATTTGTTGGGCCAAAAATATTGCCATAAATCAACATCACTAATGACCTTTCATCGTGCTTCAGTAAACTTCCATAGAACCAAGTCAACCATAGAACCAGAAGGGTGTTGGTGACCTTCCTAGAACTTAGTTTGGTACTTGAAGTAGTGGCTGCCAAGTTCTGGCTGCAGATGAACAACTTTGATGTGTTCAGTTCAATGAGGCTGTGCTTCTTTGGCCTGGCTAAATATAGGGAAAGGGGGTGCATTTAAAGATAGAGTTGTAGACCACAGGGATAATTGGTCTCTCATTTAGGTTTGGGATGCCTGCTCAGATGCCCTGATTACATTCGATAAGGAGAACCTGCAGGGCGAGATGGCATACATTGTGGAGAACGACATCATTGTGGCAGCCCTAACAAAACAGCTGGAGAATCTGTCTGGTAAGAAAAGCAGCTTCATGTACAGTCCAGTTGCATTGATGATTTTCACATGAAACCCTCTCTATGCACCAGCAGTGATGTGACTCTCCTTAGAAGACCTCTTGATTCCATTGACATCCTGTTAATGAGCACTGGGTCTGGCAGCTCATGTAATGTCACCACATTTGTTCCATCCTGTCCCTGTGTTTTATTTATTTGTACTTTCCCCAGTGTCTGTTTTTAAAGACCAGTGCAGCTCTTGGACACATCCAGGTTTTTCCTGCTATTTCAATCAAGCGCCATATTCCCTGTTTGCCAGTGAAAGCACTCCATAGACCCAGAGCCATGGGAAGACACGTGCAGTGGTCCAATGACCTATTTAATATTGACATGTGCTTGCACACCATGAGGATGCTAAAGTGCTGACGTTGTATTTTTGCTGAAATTAGACAGACTTTTTTTTTAGGTTCACAAATGAAACTTGAGCACTGCTGTGTGATCGACTGTAAAACTACGTATTTATAAACAGCCTTTTTAACATTTTGCACTAAACAGATTTTCCTTACGTGCATGAAGTTGGTCCTCTACTTTCTTTTTTCTTCCTTTGTTCGTGATGTTTCTCTGCTTCTGAGGAAGTACATGAAAAGCATGCACTGAGCCAGCTGGTTTGTAGTAACTCTGCTCTCCAATCACTGCAAGCCAATATTTGTCACTCGTGTTCAGGACTAGTAGTCAATCTGCGGATGGGAACCTCTTCAAGTGGGCAAAGCCAAGTGTAATTCCAGATCCTTTCTTGTTCGGGATGACTGGCTACTGATATTCCAAGAAAGTGGGAGTTTTTAGTGCAACCCCAGCATGCTGGCAGCAAGTGGAAAGTGTGGCATGGTCGGCTTGTAGATAAACACTATTAGTCAATCCTATGCGGCAAGCCAAGACCATTTAGAAGATTGTCAATGTGAGCCTCGGCAACTGGTCCCTGGCAGAGAGGGAAACCAATGGTGTTTTACGAGGTGGTTTGTAGATCCTCCACCGCTTTAGTCACTTACAGCCAAACCTTACTCTCTCTTTTTCCTTTTTGGAGGGAACATGTAGCAAAGCCTTAATTAGTGTGACCAATGCTGGTCCCTTGTTTAGTGAAAATAGGGGTACGCATTTGACCTAAAACAATTCTCTGTGGCGAACCCAGGCTCTGCTTTTGACCAGCTTTTTCTCTGTGTTTTGTCTGTCAGATCAGGTGAAGGTCCAGTACAAAACCAAGGTGGTGATGTACACTTGGCCCAAGTCTCACCAGGTAGCTGAATCCATCCCCTGGGTTCAGGTCACCCTGGCCAATGGACAGACATTTCAAACCAAACTACTGGTCAGTCCAACAGCTGAGTAGTAACTCTTTTATTTTATGTATGTTGTGAATGTTATTGTTTTTTAGCATTTGACCATGATGCTCTAGGCTATAACCACTGTGATTGGCTGTTTTTCAGATTGGAGCAGATGGGCCAAATTTGATGGTGAGGCAGGAGGCGGGGATATCCCACGGTCAAGTGGAATTACGACCAATCAGCTGTTGTGGCTGTCCTGCATCTGTGAGATCACCAACCCACCATGTATTACCATATAATAACACCTAGAGGGATACTCTATTATTTTCATGTTTTACAGTATTTATCAAATTTATTTATAAAGCCCTTCTTACATCAGCTGATATCTCTGCACAGAAACCCAGCCTAAAACCCCAAACAGCAAGTATTGCAGGTGTAGAAGCACGATGGCTAGGAAAAACTCCTTAGAAAGGCCAGAACCTAGGAAGAAACCTAGAGAAGAACTAGGCTATGAGGGGTGGCCAGTCCTCTTCTGGCTGTGCCAGTTGGAGATTATAACAGAACATGGCAAGATGTTCAAATGTTCATAAGTGACCAGCAGGGTCAAATAATAATAATCACAGTGGATGTCGAGGGTGCAACAGGTCAGCGCCTCAGGAGTAAATGTCAGTTGGCTTTTCATAGCCGATCATATACCCTTCTTATACAGCCAACAGAGACCAATGTTGCGTGGCAGAGGTTCCTTCCAATAGGACCCATAGCAATGTTACCGGTAAGTGTGTATGTTCAAAATGCAAATGATCTTTTTGCTGTTCCTTCTTTTTATCTGACATCCCCCTTCTCTCCTTCGGCTGTAGTTGTCAGACACAGAGAGCTCTTTGGTGTGGTCGACTAGCTACTGCAGCTAGTTGAGGAGAGCTTTGTGGACACCATCAACTCTGCCTTTGTGAGTCAGGCCTGACCCTACCAAATCAGCGAATGACAATGAGGAACAAGTGCCAAAATACAGCAGAGAGAGAAATGGATATCTGATATATCCATATGTGATATGAAAATAACATTTATGAATGGAAATGCTATTGTTAAAATACCAACATATGCACACTAAGTGCACCAATGAACCAGTTAGCCAATACCAATGGGTGCACTTGTCACTGTTCTCTATCTACACTACATCATACGTGTAGACAATGCCAACGTTGCCGGCCTAAAGTTGCTTTCCCAAGCCGGCTATTTTTACTGGTCCTGCCAATAGGGTCACCCCGGTTCAGTCATGCTTGCTTTCAGGCCTGGTTCGCTAATTAAACCTGTGGTCTGCCAGTGTTGGTCATTACTGCATGGAATGGTTTTCAAACTTAGCTAATTCAACAGCATGGCCTGACCAGCTTCTTCTTTTAATTAGAAAGGCTCCTGTAATGCCGCCAAACCATTTTGTTAGAAAGGAAAAGTACACACACTCTGCATTTCTGCTCTAGTTTGCATCTTTGTTAACTTCTTCTCTCTAATTGTCTACCACACCCCTCTCTATCTTTTCTGTACCGCCCCCTTCTCTGTCTGTCTATTCCTCTACCCTCTGTTACTGCCTCTCTTTTTCTGTCTCTTCCTTTCTGGCTTGATCTCTTCCTCTGTCTCTCTCTTCCTCTCTCCCTTTGTGTCTTTGTGTCTCTCTCTGTCTCCCTCTTATCTGTCGTCTTTGTCTGCCAGTGGCGTGGCAAGAATCGGCCCAAAAAGCCGGGTCATGTTCCTCCTGGGCATGGGCCACGCATCAGAGTACATCAGGCACCGGGTGGCCCTCATCAGGTAAGTCAACACTCATCCCTGTGGGACACTGAGTTATTGAACTTCACATCGGTTTGCCTTGGAAAACCATGACTTATAATTCACTTGGAATTTTGTAAATAGAAGGTTTATATGCCCTGTGAAGGTATAAAAGGGTCATAAAAACAATCATTATCGATTGCATCTAAAAAAAAATGGTTGGTTAATTCCTCAGCTCAATCATTGGTATTTCTGTTTATTTGAAGGGAATGCTTGCTCTGGTCCTACCCCATAGATGTAGTGACTAGGTCCTACCCCGTAGATGTAGTGACTAGGTCCTATCCCGTAGATGTAGTGACTAGGTCCTATCCCGTAGATGTAGTGACTAGGTCCTACCCCGTAGATGTAGTGACTAGGTCCTACCCCGTAGATGTAGTGACTAGGTCCTACCCCATAGATGTAGTGACTAGGTCCTACCCCGTAGATGTAGTGACTAGGTCCTACCCCGTAGATGTAGTGACTAGGTCCTACCCCGTAGATATAGTGACTAGGTCCTACCCCTACCCCGTAGATGTAGTGACTAGGTCCTACCCCGTAGATGTAGTGACTAGGTCCTACCCCGTAGATGTAGTGACTAGGTCCTACCCCGTAGATGTAGTGACTAGGTCCTACCCCGTAGATGTAGTGACTAGGTCCTACCCCGTAGATGTAGTGACTAGGTCCTACCCCGTAGATGTAGTGACTAGGTCCTACCCCGTAGATGTAGTGACTAGGTCCTACCCCGTAGATGTAGTGACTAGGTCCTACCCCGTAGATGTAGTGACTAGGTCCTACCCCGTAGATGTAGTGACTAGGTCCTACCCCGTAGATGTAGTGACTAGGTCCTACCCCGTAGATGTAGTGACTAGGTCCTACCCCGTAGATGTAGTGACTAGGTCCTACCCCGTAGATGTAGTGACTAGGTCCTAGATGTAGTGACTAGGTCCTACCCCGTAGATGTAGTGACTAGGTCCTACCCCGTAGATGTAGTGACTAGGTCCTACCCCGTAGATGTAGTGACTAGGTCCTACCCCGTAGATGTAGTGACTAGGTCCTACCCCGTAGATGTAGTGACTAGGTCCTACCCCGTAGATGTAGTGACTAGGTCCTACCCCGTAGATGTAGTGACTAGGTCCTACCCCGTAGATGTAGTGACTAGGTCCTACCCCGTAGATGTAGTGACTAGGTCCTACCCCGTAGATGTAGTGACTAGGTCCTACCCCGTAGATGTAGTGACTAGATGTCCTACCCCGTAGATGTAGTGACTAGGTTCTAGATGTAGTGACCCCCGTAGATGTAGTGACTAGGTCCTACCCCGTAGATGTGGTGACTAGGTCCTACCCCGTAGATGTAGTGACTAGGTCCTACTCCGTAGATGTAGTGACTAGGTCCTACCCCGTAGATGTGGTGACTAGGTCCTACCCCGTAGATGTAGTGACTAGGTCCTACCCTGTAGATGTGGTGACTAGGTCCTACCCCGTAGATGCAGTGACTAGGTCCTACCCCGTAGATGTAGTGACTAGTTCCTACCCCGTAGATGTAGTGACTAGGTCCTACCCCGTAGATGTAGTGACTAGGTCCTACCCCGTAGATGTAGTGACTAGGTCCTATCCCGTAGATGTAGTGACTAGGTCCTATCCCGTAGATGTAGTGACTAGGTTTACATGGCGGGGGTCTTTAGTTTTCTTTGCAGGGATGCAGCACACCGTGTCCACCCTCTAGCTGGCCAAGGAGCCAAAATGGGCTTTGGGGATGTGGCCTGTCTCACTAACTTTAAGGATCTGGGTTAGTGACTATACTAAACAGACACAAAACACAGCAGACATAGCCAGTGGTTTCTCATAAGCTTTTCCCATAATCCAGGCTAGGACGCTTGCTGTTGTTCTTGATTATAAAAAGAACCGGCTTTCCTCCAAAGTTTATTCTTTTTTTTCTCCCATTCTGCCAAGGACTGTACATTGCTTTTTCATAGAAATGGAAATCCTGTTATGTGAATCTTTTATTTGTTTTATTTTGAAGTCAGAATAGCTCCAATGTATTGACTGAATGCAACAAAAATTTAAATTAAATGTTCACAGGACCAGAATATGAAACTCTTTCCTCCATGATATGTAACCCCTGGTGTTTTGCTCTACTCTGTGCTGCGTTGTGCAGGGGCCATGTAACCTCTGGTGTTTTGCTCTACTCTGTGCTGCGTTGTGCAGGGGCCATGTAACCTCTCGTGTTTTGCTCTACTCTGTGCTGCGTTGTGCAGGGGCCATGTAACCTCTGGTGTTTTGCTCTACTCTGTGCTGCGTTGTGCAGGGGCCATGTAACCTCTGGTGTTTTGCTCTACTCTGTGCTGCGTTGTGCAGGGGCCATGTAATCCCTGGTGTTTTGCTCTACTCTGTGCTGCGTTGTGCAGGGGCCGTGTAACCTCCGGTGTTTTGCTCTACTCTGTGCTTTCTACTCTGTGCAGGGGTGCAGGGGCCGTGTAACCTCCGGTGTTTTGCTCTACTCTGTGCTGCGTTGTGCAGGGGCCGTGTAACCTCCGGTGTTTTGCTCTACTCTGTGCTGCGTTGTGCAGGGGCCATGTAACCTCCGGTGTTTTGCTCTACTCTGTGCTGCGTTGTGCAGGGGCCATGTAACCTCTGGTGTTTTGCTCTACTCTGTGCTGCGTTGTGCAGGGGCCATGTAACCTCTGGTGTTTTGCTCTGGTGTTTTGCTCTACTCTGTGCTGCGTTGTGCAGGGGCCATGTAACCATGTAACTGGTGTTTTGCTCTACTCTGTGCTGCGTTGTGCAGGGGCCATGTAACCTTGTGCTGGGTGTTTTGCTCTACTCTGTGCTGCGTTGTGCAGGGGCCATGGGTGTTTTGCCATCTGTGCTGCGTTGTGCAACCCCTGGTGTTTTGCTCTACTCTGTGCTGCGTTGTGCAGGGGCCATGTAACCCCTGGTGTTTTGCTCTACTCTGTGCTGCGTTGTGCAGGGGCCATGTAACCCCTGGTGTTTTGCTCTACTCTGTGCTGCGTTGTGCAGGGGCCATGTAACCCTCTACTCTGTGCTGCGTTGTGCAGGGGCCATGGTGTTTTGCTCTACTCTGTGCTGCGTTGTGCAGGGGCCATGTAACCTGGTGTTTTGCTCTAGTGGGTGTTTTGCTCTACTCTGTGCTGCGTTGTGCAGGGGCCATGTAACCCCTGTTTTGTGTTTTGCTCTCCGGTGTTTTGCTCTGTGCTGCGTTGTGCAGGGGCCTGTAACCCCTGGTGTTTTGCTCTACTCTGTGTTTTGCGTTGTGCAGGGGCCATGTAACCCTGGTGTTTTGCTGGTGTTTTGGTGTTTTGCTCTACTCTGTGCTGCGTTGTGCAGGGGCCATGTAACCCCTGGTGTTTTGCTCTACTCTGTGCTGCGTTGTGCAGGGGCCATGTAACCCCTGGTGTTTTGCTCTACTCTGTGCTGCGTTGTGCAGGGGCCATGTAACCCCTGGTGTTTTGCTCTACTCTGTGCTGCGTTGTGCAGGGGCCATGTAACCCCTGGTGTTTTGCTCTACTCTGTGCTGCTTTGTGCAGGGGCCATGCAGCATCTGTTGGAATATGAGGCGGAACGGCAGCGACACAACCTGCCCATGATGGCCGCCATCGACCTGATGAAACGACTCTACTTTACGCACCTTCGGTCTGCAAGCCACCAACACACTACCAGCCATAAAAGTATGCTGTCTCTCTCTTTACTAAAGTGAACCCCCAACTCTTCGATCACACAACACTTGTTCAAGTAGAATTGATCACTTCTTGAACCCCCAAGGTTGGGTCATCTCTCAGCAGTAATCCCCACCTTTGGCTTTGCCCATGACCCCACCCTCTTCTGATTACATGGCTTTTTACTTCAGCACTGCCTATAATTTCCATGGTCGAGAACCTACTACTACAGCAGCTAAGTTTAGCCCCAAATTTAGTATTACCGAAAGTGTGTGGGTGGGGTGCAGGGCTGGCCCCGGGGCTGCGTTACGGCGGTATTGACTTGTGTTTTCACACCCCTTTTATTACAGACCGCTCATGTGAAATGGCTTTATTTCATACTAAGTGATTCAGACCAAAGCAACCGTAACTGGTTGTAAAGGCATTTCCCCCCTGGAGACCCAAAGTTATGCTTGACATTTTTCCATATTAAATGTTCAGTTTCCCAGTTTACAGATATCCCATACAGAGGTTTGTTGTGCCACTTTTTATGCAGACAGGAAAGATGCTAGTAATTGGATTTAGTAACACTTGCTAGTGCCATACGCAGATGGATAAGTATGGATGGATGGATGGAAATGGATGTTTTAGATTTGTGAGTTGATCTGGTGATCTCGTTCTTTGTCTCTCCAGGAGCAGATCATGGCGTTTGCAAGCGAGTGACACGTACACTGGTCCTGAAGCGGCAGTTTGACGGGACTCCAAAGATTATATGCCACTGTGACTTTGTGAATGGAATGTAAAGTGTAAATTAATAAAGTTATATATTATGCTCTGTTATTACATGAACATCGCTATACCTGCATGTCTTTCTTTGTGTGTTGGTGATTTTGGAAAATTCCAAGCATCATTCTGTATCACAGTTTCACAATCTTTGCAGACAGAGTTCAGTGTGTCTAATCGGAGGGCATGCTGTCCGGTCCTCTGGCAGTCTCTATGGGGGTGCCACAGGGTTCAATTCTCGGGCCGACTCTTTTCTCTGTATATATCAATGACGTTGGTCTTGCTGCGGGCGATTCCCTGAACCACCTCTACGCAGACGACATCATTCTATATACTTTCGGCCCGTCATTGGACACTGTGCTATCTAACCTCCAAACGAGCTTCAATGCCATACAACACTCCTTCCGTGGCCTCCAACTGCTCTTAAATGCTAGTAAAACCAAATGCATGCTTTTCAACCGATCGCTGCCTGCACCCGCATGCCCGACTAGCATCACCACACTGGATGGTTCCGACCTTGAATATGTGGACACCTATAAGTACCTAGGTGTCTGGCTAGACTGCAAACTCTCCTTCCAGACCCATATCAAATATCTCCAATCAAAAATCAAATCAAGAGTCGGCTTTCTATTCCGCAACAAAGCCTCCTTCACTCACGCTGCCAAGCTTACCCTAGTAAAACGGACTATCCTATCTCCCTCACCAACTTCAAACATCAGCTATCTGAGCAGCTAACCGATCGCTGCAGCTGTACATAATCTATTGGTAAATAGCCCACCCATTTTCACCTACCTCATCCCCACAGTTTTTATTTATTTACTTTTCTGCTCTTTTGCACACCAATATCTCTACCTGTACATGATCATCTGATCATTTATCACTCCAGTGTTAATCTGCAAAATTGTAATTATTCGCCTACCTCCTCATGCCTTTTGCACACATTGTATATAGACTCCCCTTTTTTTCTACTGTGTTATTGACTTGTTAATTGTTTACTCCATGTGTAACTCTGTGTTGTCTGTTCACACTGCTATGCTTTATCTTGGCCAGGTTGCAGTTGCAAATGAGAACTTGTTCTCAACTAGCCTACCTGGTTAAATAAAGGTGAAATAAAAAATCAAATCTGTTGAAATTTTTATGACAGAAAATTTGTTTCAGAAAACATGTATTTAAAATGTTTTGCAAATGTATTGAGAATGAAATGCATAAATATATAATTTACTTAAGTATTCACCCCCCTTGAGTCAATACTTTATAGAAACACCTTTGGCGGTGATTACATCTTTGAGTCGTCTTGGGTATGTCTGTATCAACTATGCAGTTCTGGATTTGGGGATTTTTCTCCCATTCTTTTCGGGCTGATTTTCTCAAGTTCTGTTAAGTTAGATGGGGAGCGGCGGTGAACAGCAATCTTCAAGTCTTTCCACAGATTTTCAATGGGATTCAATTCTGAGCTTTGGCTGGGCCACTCAAGGACTTTCACATTCTTGTTCAGAAGCCATTCCCGTGTTGCGTTGGCTGTATGCTTGGGGTCATTGTCCTGTTGGAATGTAAGTCTTCACCCCCAGTCTGTTGTTTGCACAGGTTCTCATCAAGGAGTCTCCCAGTCCATGCCACTGAAAAGCATCCCTATAGCATGATGCTGACACCACCATGTTTCACAGTAGGAAAGGTGTTCGTCGGGGGATGAACTGCCTGGTTTTCTCCAGACATTGTGCTTTGCATCCATTCCAAATAGTAACATTTTTCTCTCACCAGACCACCGATTATTTTGCCTTATCTGTCTTTCATGTGCCTTTTTGCAAACTTCAGGCATGCTGTCATGTGCTCTTTTTTTCAAGAGTGGCTTCCGTCTGGCTCTCTCCCTTAAAGCCCAGATTGGTGAAGTGCTGTAGATATTGTCCTTCTGGCAGGTTCTCCCATCTCAGCTAAGGAACTCTGTAGTTTGGTCAGTGTTCATTGGGTTCTTGGTCACCTACCTGACCAAGATTTTTCTTGTCTGGTTGATCAGTTTGGTCTGAACGCCAACTCTAGGCAGAGTCTGGGTAGTTCCTTAGAAAGAAAATACACAGACAGGTGACCAAGAACCCAATCAAGTAGCGACATCTCAAAGGTGATCAATGGAAATTGGATGCATCTGACTCCAATTTGGAGCGCATAGCAAAGGGGTGTAAATAATTATGTAAATGAGATATTTCTGTGTTTCATTTTCAATAAATTTGCTAACATTTCTAAAAATAAGTCTTCATGTTTCAGCCTTTCGTGTGTAGATAGGTGTGATTATTATTTATTTTCATTCAGGCTGTAACATGGAATAATTCAAGGTATGAATACTTTCTTAAGGCACTGTACCTGTACACCAAGTACACTTTTAATATTTTATTCAAACATACTTGTATAATGTATGTTTTACTTGCACCAGGTTTTCATAAAATGTGATTTACATGATCAGTTATCCAGCAGTTCACCTTAACTTTGAACATTATGCAGCAGAAATAAAGTTCTCTTTTGCAAAGTCAAAGCAGTTACAGTCTGGTAAGTATTTTACTTATACAGGTTTACTTTGTAGTATTATATACAGCAGTAGTTATTGTACATATTTGCTACTGAACATATAGCGGCTTGTGTTGAATAGGCTAATGCATTGCATTAGAGCAATTATACAGCGAAGTTCATTTTGTACAAATTGCACCAGCATTCAAAATAATCAGGATCTGAGATTTAAATATTTGTACAGTTCACAAGAAAATTCCAAACAGTATTAATAAGCATGTATGTGCCTTGCACCTAGAGCTATATCCGCACAACTGAAAGATTTATGGGTTTAAGGTCTTTGATATACCTGACATGCTTCTTAGGCTGTATGTATCAGTCTATGGATGATGTAGTACTAGAGGGATATTGAAATGACTGGTTGCTGAATACAGCCACAAGCCAAAGCTACATTGTAATTTGGAGAGGGTCATGTATTCTTGCCACGGTTGATCGAACAATGACCTTTTAGTGCTCCACTGTAGACAACACAAATAACGCAGACTTTACCAACAGTCAGAAACACAAAGCACTCACTTTTCTGATTCAATTCAACTGGCCATTCTACACAAGGCCACATCTACTAAGGCTGCACTTTCAAAACATAGGCATCAACGTCATAACGTATGTATTCATATATCAAATGCAAGACATACTCAGTGAGAACACTAGCATCTCACCCTCTCTGTGCTTTACTTGCCCCCTGAGTTGTGGCAAATTGGTCACCTCCTTTAACATTGATGAATATGTACAACTCTGTAGACAACATCCAAGCAACAGTTCTCAGCTACAGCATGGGCAGTTAAAGTGTTATGTGCAAAGTATGAGGGGAAACGTTTCTGTTTACTTAACTTCAATGATAAATTGCTTAACTCTTGTGAGGGAAAATATCTTGTTCACCTGTCCTACAGTATGATGTACTGGAAATATATTTCCAGATAGAATGAGTTACATTCAGAGCTATGACTGAAGGTTGCATTCCTGCAACTTATTTTCTCTCCAAATATTCCACTGTACATTACAGTGCACTCCAGGACCACAGTAAGCACCAAAGTTCTCTAAATACCTGACTAGTTGCAGCGCTTCTAACAACTCTACATGCTCAAAGGTAGCCAAATAAGACTGCATTTCAGGTCAGACACCCCGAAGGAAGCGCATATACTGTATAAACGCTTGCTTTACAAAAATAAAGTCAACTCACTAATTATGGATGAAACATACAGTAGAAATAGCTGTCCTTCATTATAAAAAATATAGTGATTTCTTTGTCAACAGTTCTTGGATTATTTGCAGGAGGGTGCTGGGGACGGAGGGGAGGGGTTGGCTGGAAAAGCTTGGCAGTGCTGCTGAGCAGGTGGGAGGGATGGTCGGGGGGGGGGGGGTGCCCCCATTAACAGGCTGTCCCTCTCAGTGCTTGCAGGCAGGTAGAATAGCTGCCCTTAGTGGATGTTGAGGTTGTTGAAGTGATCGAATGTGGCTCCCAAGGCCCAACTTGTCTCAACATTGTTCACCTTCTTGGCGAGCTGTGGAACAGAACATGAAAAAAAAACATACAAAATAAACCATCATGTTAAGTTGACCTATTAACCTCTTGGTGCCTGTCCCCTCCCTGTGTGCCCAGTGACCTGTTCCTGACTGTCTCACCTGCAGCACTGTGTTGTCCTTGAAGCCAAAACCCTCCTTCAACAGGCATGTGATATATGTCATATCCATGCAGAGGAAGGGGCTGATGGGACGGTACTTGGTCATCTTGTTGCACACTTAAACAAAAAACAAGACGGCACTACATTAACAACAACTCACATACCACTGACAGAAAGCAGAGAGCACAGGTGGGTGTATTTAGAGATATCTTGTGTCATGTTCAAAGTGGGGTCAAGCAGCACACAACCTCTAACCCGTTTGCCACATTATAGAAAGCTGGTCATCTTGTTTTGTTTATTTAGTTTGTTTAGCTGACTGAGCAAGGGGGTGTGAGAAGAGTCAAGGGTCAACACATGTTGGTGAATCTGGGGGTGGGAGGCCGAGCCAAACAGACAAGCTGTACACAGCGTGTCTCTCTCAGTCTCAGCCCCCGGGTCGGGTTGGGTGTTGTGTGGCTGTCAGGTACAAGGTACAAGAGACAGAGCTCAGAGCTGCCCAGGTCAACTGCCTGCCAACCTGCCCAATGCCAGACGTGTTCATCGAGACCATGTGAAAGTGTTCTCACAATGCAAATAGACTTTACATAAGACACCAACTCACTCCTGCTAGCTGTAAATCTAGCACAACATGGGCATTTATTTTGCCACATTCTCTAATGGATTAACCAAGGCTATATGTCCATCCAACGTGTCAGGACACTTAGTCAATTATGTGTCTTAGGTAAATGTCCAAGTGTATATAGAATATTAATGTATTTGTGTATGCTCCAAGAACAGTTAAGAATTAGACATTTCATCTAATGGTCCTTGGTTATATTGGAAATGGCAGAAAAATGTGCCAATGTTAGGTTAGCTGTGTCAAGAAGAAGTTTGGCCACAAACAAGGTTGAATATTTGTGTGAGTTCAAACAGCGTGTATTTTTAGCAGGCAAACTTTGTGGGGTAAGGAACTGATATTTTGTGAGGCCTTGTGAGATTGTTGGAGTCTAAAATAAACAGCAACATTTCTTGATTGTACACTGTGTACTGTATCAACATAGTCAACATGTGTCTAAGAGAAAAGCCCAGGACTCTCTCACCTTCTTTGGCTCTCTTCTTGAAGTCCCTGACTTCTACCATACCACCCCGACTGCCATCTGGAAAACAAAAACAAGACTAGCTTACTTCTAGTGATCTACTACAACAGTTGTCATTTCAGTTTTCCAAGCATAATCATGAAAAATGCAGTAAATGTATTTGGAGTAGAAAACAATTAAACCATTATTTTTTATTTAAACACTTCATATCATTGAGGTTTTACTGGATGCAGACTGAATGGGGATTTGTAGCTGTCCTGCTCTGTGTGTCTTCTCACCAATGAGGCCTGACTCCACAGCTCTGTCGAAGTAGTAGGAGAAGGCGTAGAAGATGCTGCTGCCCTTTATCTCGAATGGCTGGTGCACGATGCCTTTCACCACCCTCATCACCTCATAGTAACACAGCTTGTACCCTGCATAGCCTGGAGAGAGATCACATCCTTAGTATCTAACACAAGCTGTACTCAATCTTCAAGGTAGGTATCATATTTAGATTACAGCGTTATGTCAGCTTTATGACAACAAAACACCCAAATCAGTTGTTATCAAGAATAATTCAAAATCAGCACCAACAATAAAATATTTATTTTCAAATGAGAGTGAAATAACTGAGTTTGCTGCATGCTTGTGGTGGAATGCACTGGGAGTCCCTGGAGCCTCTTTATGATGTCAAAATGGGGTTGAGGCTATGGGCTCTCAAGAGCGCGACACTCGAAAAACCCTAAAAGTACACTCACAGCATCCTGGGATTGGTTGGTTACAACCAGGGAAACCAAGTGCTGACAAGAGTAGCACTTAGCATAGGCCTGTTGGGTGATCTATTTTTACCACATAATTGTGAGCGGTCAACATCAAGCCTTTCGTTACACAGAGAAATAACATCTCTGGGACTAACCCAGTATCTTTTGGCTACATGACTGTGGTATGGGAGTGTTGCATTATTTGTGGAGTAAACTGACAATTTTCCTCTCATTTAAATACAAGGTTTGCTGTATTATAACTGTTGAATGTCTGAGTGCAGAGAGAAAGAATGACAAAACATGCATTTTGCACCACAGTGCAGCTGGCTCCAGTGGAAAAATGTTCCCAACTCTTACTCAACTCTTACATTGAGCTATCGGAGACAGAATGATTGATTTCTAGATTAGAGGATTATGTTTTTGAATGATGTTATCGAAATGGTAGGTTTTATTTTGCGCTTACCATCAGGAATTCCGCTAACTTTGTAAGTGATTCCACCAAAAGTCCAGTCCTCTCTGAACTTCTTGGGTAGACAGGAGCTTGTGAAAACTTTCCACTCTAGACCTGAAAGAATAAACCAGATTAGTTATAGGATTGTCCATTGTCCCTCCGAGGATGACATTTAAATAGTGTCTGATTTATAGAAATCTTAAGTGTGTCTTGCAGCATTATACAAATCTATTCATCTGTCATGAACAGATGAATGACTGCAGATAAGCTTGCATATCTAAGTAAATATGCCCATTTTAAATTACCATCAGCTCCCAAAGCCCCAAGAGTTGCCAATCGAGCAGCTACAAGTCCATTTCCAAGGTAGCTGAACGAGGACAGAAATGCAGAATACATTCATGACCATGCCAAAGTAATGTGAGTATACTGTTTTGCATTGTATGCCATGACATATAAAGTACCTGCTGTACCAATGGTTGATTACAAACCTGTGAGTGTAGAGCTGTAGAGTGTTATTGAACATGTTGATGTTGGCAATGTAACTGGCTGGGGCGGTGAACACTGTTTTCTATGGCAACAGAGAGAGGTGTTCAGTAATATGTAATTAAATAGCAATAGTTCTCTCAATCTTTGCAAAATGTCACTAACAGTGGAGTTCAGTTGAACATTTACCTTTGATTTTGGAAGGAAAGTGATCTGGGTAGATCCTCCACCCAAGTCCAGGATACCCACTGTCTTCCTGGTCTTGGCATACAAGTGTCCTAAAGAAAACAGATGGAAAGTCAAACACACAGAATTGGAAATAGAAAACTATAGACAGGATGCTATCCATCATCAACATTATAAACAGAAAGTAGAACATACACATACTGTACATTGACCACATACTGCATTTAGCATTCATTCATATTCCAACCACCCGCCTGAGACAAAGACTGACATTCTAGCAGTCTTAGCAAAAAAGTATTGACCAAATACTTATTTTCCACCATAATTTGCAAATAAATTCATTAAAAATCCTACAATGTGATTTTCTGGATTTTATTTCTCATTTTGTCCGTCATAGTTGAAGTGTACCTATGATGAAAATTACAGGCCTCTCTCATCTTTTTAAGTGGGAGAACTTGCACAATTGGTGGCTGACTAAATACTTTTTTGCCCCACTGTATTCAGGGACTTCAGAAAGTATTCAGACCCCTTCAACTTTTCCACATTTTGTTACGTTACAACCTTATTCCAAAATGGATTAAATAAAACAAATTCTACATCAATCTACACACAATACCCCATATTGACAATGCGAATGTATTAAAAATAAAAAACTGAAATATCATATTTACATAAGTATTCAGACCTTTTACTCAGTACTTTGTTGAAGCACCTTTTTATGCAGCGATTACAGCCTTGAGTCTTTAAATCAAATTTTATTAGTCACATACACATGGTTAGCAGATGTTATTGTGAGTGTAGCGAAATACTTGTGCTTCTAGTTCCAACAGTGCAGCAATATCTAATAAGTAATCTAACAATTCCACAACTACATAATATACACAAATCTAAGTAAAGGAATGGAATAAGAATATATACATATAAATATATGGATGAGCAATGACAGAGCGGCATAGGCAAGTTGCAATAGATGGTATAAAATACAGTATATACATATGAGATGAGTAATGCAAGATATGTAAACGTTATTAAAGTGGCATTATTAAAGTGACTAGTGATGCATTTATTAAAGTGGCTAATGATTTCAAGTCTGTATTTAGGCAGCAGCCTCTCTGTGTTAGTGATGATTGTTTAACAGTCTGATAGCCTTGAGATAGAAGCTATATTTCAGTCTCTCAGTCCCAGCTTTGATGCACCTGTACTGACCTCGCCTTCTGGATGGTAGCGGGGTGAACAGGCAGTGGCTCAAGTAGTTGTTGTCCTTGATGATATTTTTGGCCTTGCTGTGACATCGGGTGATGTAGGTGTCCTGGAGGGCAGGTAGGTTGCCCCCGGTGATTTGTTGTACAGACCGTACCACCCTCTGGAGAGCCCTGCGGTTGTGGGCGGTGCCGTTGCCGTACCAGGCAGTGATACAGCCCGACAGGATGCTCTGAGTTGTGCATCTGTAAACGTTTGTGAGGGTTTTAGGTGACAAGCCAAATTTCTTCAGCCTCCTGAGGTTGAAGAGGTGCTGTTGCGCCTTCACCACACTGTCTGTGTGGGTGGACCATTTAAGTTTGTCCGTGATGTGTACGCAGAGGAACTTAAAATTTCACTGCTGTCCCATCGATGTGGATAGGGGGGTGCTCCCTCTGTGTTTTCCTGAAGTCCATGATCATCTCCTTTGTTTTGTTGACGTTGCATGAGAGGTTGTTTTCCTGACACCACACTCCTGAGTGCCCTCACCTCCTCCCTATAGGCTGTCTCATCATTGTTTTTAATCAAGCCTACTACTGTTAGGTCGTCTGCAAACTTGATGATTGAGTTGGAGGCGTGTTTGGCCAAGCAATCTTGGGTGAACAGGGAGTACAGGAGGGGGCTGAGCATGCACCCTTGTGGGGCACCAGTGCTGAGATTCAGCAAAGTGGAGGTATTGTTTCCTACCTTCACCTGGGGGCGGCCCGTCAGGAAGTCTAGGACCCAATTGCACAGGGCAGAGTTGAGACCGAGGGCCTCAAGCTTAATGATGAGCTTGGAGGGTACTATGGTGTTGAATGTTGAACTGAAGGCAATGAACAGCATGCTTACATAGGTATTCCCCTTGTCAAGATAGGATAGGGCAGTGTGATGGCGACCTATTGGGGCAGTACACAAATTGAAGTGGGGTGACAGGTAAGCTGGAGGTGATATGATCCTTGACTAGACTCAAAGCACTTCATGATGACAGAAGTGAGTGGTACGGGGCGATAGTCATTCAGTTCAGTTACATTTGCCTTCTTGGGTACAGGAACAATGCTGGCCATCTTGAAGCATGTGGGGACAGCAGACTGGGATAGGGGGAGATTGAATACGTCCTTAAACACACCAGCCAGCTGGTCTGCGCATGCTCTGAGGACGCGACTAGGGATGCCGTCTGGGCTGGCAGCCTTGCAAGGGTTAACACTTTTAAATGGCTTACTCATGTAGGCCACGGAGAAGGTGAGCCCAGTCCTTGGTAGCGGGCCACGTCGGTAGCACTCTATCCTCAAAGTGGGCAAAGAAGGTGTTAAGTTTGTTTGGAAGCAAGACGTCAGTGTCCGTGATGTGGCTGATTTTCTTTTTGTCGTCTGATTGTCTGTAGACCCTGCCACATACGTCTCATGTCTAAGCCATTGAATTGTGACTCCACTTTGTCCCTTTATTGACATTACGCTTGTTTGACTGCCTTGCGGAGGGAATAACTACACTGTTTGTATTTGGCCATATTCCCAGTCACCTTTCCATATTTATATGTGGTGGTCCGCGCTTTCAATTTTGCATGAATGCCGCCATCTATCCACAGTTTCTGGTTTGGGTGGGTTTTAATAGTCAGTGGGTACAACATCTCCTATGCACTTCCTTATAAACTCACTCCCTGAATCAGCGTGAATAGTCCTTATCACGGGTACATCCTGTTTGAGTTTCTGCCTATAGGAAGGGGAAAGCAAAATGGAGCCGTGGTCAGATTTGCCGAAAGGAGAGCGGAGGAGGGCCTTGTATACATTGCGGAAATTCGAGTAGCAGTCTTCTTGAGTATGACGCTACAAGCTTGACACACCTGTATTTGGGGATTTTCACTCATTCTTCTCTGCACATGCTCTCAAGCTCTGTCAGGTTGGATGTGGATGTGTCTCTACAGAGATGTTCGATCAGGTTCAAGTCTGGGCTCTGGCTGGGCCACTCAAGGACATTCAGAGACATGTCCCGAAACCACTCCTGTGTTGTCTTGACTGTGTGCTTAGGGTGGTTGCCCTGTTGGAAGGTGAACCTTCGCCCCCAGTCTGAGAGCAGGTTTTCATCAAGGATCTCTCTGTACTTTGTTCCCTTCATCTTTCTCTTGATTCTGACTAGTCTCCTAGTCACTGCAGCTGAAAAACATCCAAACAGCAAGATGCTGCCACCAACATGCTTCACCGTAGGGATGGGGCCAGGTTTCCTCTAGATGTGACATTTGGCATTCAGGCCAAAGAGTTCAATCTTGGTTTCATCAGACCAGATAATCTTGTTTCTCATGGTCTGAGAGTCCTTTAGGTGCCTTTTGGCAAACTTCAAAGCAGGCTGTCATGTGCCTTTTACTGAGGAGTGGCTTCCGTCTGGCCACTCTACTATAAAGGCCTGATTGGTGGAGTGCTGCAGAGATGGTTGTCCTTCTGGAAAGTTATCCGATCTCCACAGAGGAACTCTGGAGCTCTGTCAGAGTGACCATCGGGTTTTTGGTCACCTCCGTGAACAAATCAAATCAAATCTAATTTATTTATATAGCCCTTCGTACATCAGCTGATATCTCAAAGTGCTGTACAGAAACCCAGCCTAAAACCCCAAACAGCAAGCAATGCAGGTGTAGAAGCACGGTGGCTATGAAAAACTCCATAGAAAGGCCAAAACCTAGGAAGAAACCTAGAGAGGAACCAGGCTATGAGGGGTGGCCAGTCCTCTTCTGGCTGTGCCGGGTGGAGATTATAACAGAACATGGCCAAGATGTTCAAATGTTCATAAATGACCAGTATGGTCGAATAATAATAAGGCAGAACAGTTGAAACTGGAGCAGCAGCACGGTCAGGTGGACTGGGGACAGCAAGGAGTCATCATGTCAACAAGGCCCTTCTCCCCCGATTGCTCAATTTGGTCGGGCAACTAGCTCTAGGAAGAGTCCTGGTAGTTCCAAACTTCTACCATTTAAAAATGATTGAGGCCACTGTTTTCTTGGGGACCTTAAATGCTGCAGATATTGTTTGGTACCCTGCTTCAGATCTGTGCCTCAACACAACCCTGATTCAGAGCTCTGCAGACAATTCCTTTGACCTCATGGCTTTGTTTTTGCCCTGATATTCACTGTCAACTGTGGGACCAGACAGGTGTGTGCTTTTCCAAATCATGTCCAATTAATTGAATTTACCACAGGTGGACTCCAATCATGTTGTAGAAACATCTCAAGGATGATCAATGGAAACAGGAAGCACCTGAACTCAATTTCGAGTAACATAGCAAAGGGTCTGAGTACTTGTGTAAATAAGGTACTTCTGTTTTTTATTTTCAATATATTTGTCAAATTAATTATTAATTGTAATTTTTCGCTTTGTCATTGTGGGGTATTGTGTAGATTGATGGGGGAAAATATGTATTGAAACCATTTTAGAATAAGGTTGTAACGTAACAAAATGTGGAAAAAGGGAGGGGATCTGAATACTTTCTGGATGCACTGTAGGTCTGTGGCCACCGAGAGGAAGAAAAAGGCTATTGTTTGGGCCATAGGATAGGTTTGAAAAGAAATCTCCTCTTATTACACAAACACTGCGTGAAAATTGAGGGAATTTTACATCCCATCGTGACCAGATGGTGGCCAACATGACTCAATACAAGACAGTCAGACAAAGACAGGAGTCTTTCACTGCCCGGCAACTGTGTACAGTGTAAACCTCAGAAATGACCCCCCTGACCATTAACACCACCTTAGCAAAACATGAGCAATGCCTTACCTGTCAAAAAGTTCACCGTTACCCAGGCCAGGACTCCTACGAGAGAGAGTAGATGGAGAGAGTGTAAACATTCCCTTGAACAGAATCATGTGCAATTGTTGCCTTTGTAGTCTTGTAGTTGGAAGTTACCATACATATTGCCATTTGAACACATGCATAGAGGACAGACTGTACTGTCAGTTCAGAGATTGGAGTTTTTTAAAATATAATTTAGCAGCTGTGCTACATTAGTAATATTTGTCTGACATGGATAGACCAACCCAGGTAATTACTACTGTCTCAGATCTCATGTTATGGTTCTCATAAAGTGAGTCTAATGAATTGCACATCTGATGAAACAGGAGTTAGTGCGTGTGTCTTAATGAGTGATGTGGAGGATCACTTAATATTGAGCGTGGGAAGGGAACTCAGACAAGGTTATTTAGTTGCTCTATGAGGTAGCAATAGAGCTCTTATGAGGAAAGAGTTGGTATATACAGTGGGGCAATAAAGTATTTAGTCAGCCACCAATTGTGCAAGTTCTCCCACTTAAAAAGATGAGAGAGGCCTGTAATTTTCATCATAGGTACACTTCAACTATGACAGACAAAATGAGAAAAAAATCCAGAAAATCACATTGTAGGATTTTTAATGAATTTATTTGCAAATTATTGTGGAAAATAAGTATTTGGTCAATAACAAAAGTTTATCTCAATACTTTGTTATATACCCTTTGTTGGCAATGACAGAGGTCAAACGTTTTCTGTAAGTCTTCACAAGGTTTTCACACACTGTTGCTGGTATTTTGGCCCATTCCTCCATGCAGATCTCCTCTAGAGCAGTGATATGTTGCGGCTGTTGCTGGGCAACGCGGACTTTCAACTCCCTCCAAAGATTTTCTATGGGGTTGAGATCTGGAGACTGGCTAGGCCACTCCAGGACCTTGAAATGCTTCTTATGAAGCCACTCCTTCGTTGCCCGGGCTGTGTGTTTGGGATCAGTGTCAAGCTGAAAGACCCAGCCACGTTTCAACTTCAATGCCCTTGCTGATGGAAGGAAGTTTTCACTCAAAATCTCACAATACATGGCCCCATTCATTCTTTCCTTTACACGGATCAGTCGTCCTGGTCCCTTTGCAGAATAACACCCCCAAAGCATGATGTTTCACCCCCATGCTTCACAGTAGGTATGGTGTTCTTTGGATGCAACTCAGCATTCTTTGTCCTCCAAACACGACAAGTTGAGTTTTTACCAAAAAGTTATATTCTGGTTTCATCTAACCATATGACATTCTCCCAATCTTCTTCTGGATCATCCAAATGCTCTCTAGCAAACTTCAGACGGTTCTGGATGTATGTATGTACTGGCTTAAGCAGGGGGACACGTCTGGCACTGCAGGATTTTAGTCCCTGGCGGCGTAGTGTGTTACTGATGGTAGGCTTTGTTACTTTGGTCCCAGCTCTCTGCAGGTCATTCACTAGGTCCCCCCGTGTGGTTCTAGGATTTTTGCTCACCGTTCTTGTGATCATTTTGACCCCACGGGGTGAGATCTTGTGTGGAGCCTGAGATCGAGGGAGATTATCAGTGGTCTTGTATGTCTTCCATTTCCTAATAATTGCTCCCACAGTTGATTTCTTCAAACCAAGCTGCTTGCCTATTGCAGATTCAGTCTTCCCAGCCTGGTGCAGGTCTACCATTTTGTTTCTGGTGTCCTTTGACAGCCCTTTGGTCTTGGCCATAGTGGAGTTTGGAGTGTGACTGTTTGAGGTTGTGGACAGGTGTCTTTTATACTGATAACAAGTTCAAACAGGTGCCATTAATACGAGTGGAGGACAGAGGAGCCTCTTAAAGAAGAAGTTACAGGTCTGTGAGAGCCAGAAATCTTGCTTGTTTGTAGGCGACCAAATACTTATTTTCCACCATAATTTGCAAATAAATTCATTAAAAATCCTACAATGTGATTTTCTAGATTTTTTTTCCTAATTTGGTCTGTCATAGTTGAAGTGTACCTATGATGAAAATTACAGGCCTCTCTCATCTTTTTAAGTGGGAGAACTTGCACAATTGGTGGCTGATTAAATACTTTTTTTGCCCCACTATACTAACCACCTGGTTTGACAATACTGCAGTGTTTTGCTAATCTAAACAATGTCTGCAATTAAATGATTGAATGAGTTTCACTCTTTACCAACATAACCAAAATACCACAGTAGCATAAAATAAAATTAGAGAGATGTTGTTGACATACCAACATAATGGCATACCTTCATTTGTTCCATTCATTATGGAGACACTGTTGTTTGGTACAAAGAAGGGGGACTCGCCAAAGACTTCCCGAACCTACATAGACAATTTATGGTGAGAGTGCATATTAACAAAGAACATCCTGAATAAAGACAATAAGAACAAAACATGAAGCTAAAATACCATTATATCTCTTATATCTAGACTCAGGAATCATTCATTTGTCTGAGAATGATAGAATTCAAAAACCACAAGCATATCTAGAGTAGCTGCATTAATTTAATAATTCAATTTCATATTTCAATTGACATATTCCACTACATTTTGCACAGTGATGGCCACCAAAAAGTCAGAAGAGTTTTCCCCGTTCTTTCAAGGACACTTGTAAGCACTTAGCGGTTTCTCGACCCTATCCTTAGCGGGACGGGTCATCCCTGTGCCAAACTGTCTGAGGGTAGAGAAAACGTGCATACCTCATCCAGCAGAGCGTTAGCCTTCTCCTCGGGTAGGAGGCGGAGCCCGGCTGTGGCTTTCAGGACCACCGGGGTCTGCTTCCACTCATGTTCTGGCACCGTCTTCTTGGCCACCTTCAGCAGCGCTCTGATCGTGTTCCCACCCTGAATGGGATAACAGGCATTAACAGATGAGCATGGTCGCCACTGGAACACTCTCAGCATATCCGTGACCAAACTAGGCTGATATGGATATTTCAACAGTGAATTAAGTATATAACGGCATCGACATATTCAGTTGATTAAAGGGTTGATATGTTTGTCCACATATGCTGTTCACATCAGGTTTGTAAAATGTAGATCAAGAAAGTAAAGATCAGACGTAGTAATAGCATCAGCAGAATCAGTTCATGTAATTATACGGTCTACATCACATTGCAGACTGTAATGTGGACTGTGGACAAACCTCCTAATTCCCCCAATCCCTAAATGAGAAAATGATAGACATGATACATACCTCTTCAGGCTTATCTTTATAGGCAGACAGACCAGGCTTCACTGCATGATACATCTCATTGTCCAGAACTGGCAGCTCAACTAAAAAGAGAAACAGTGGATGCATTCAAATGTCAAACAAGATGAACATGTGAGATAATACAATTCTGTTGCATTTAGGTCTGCTTTTAAATTAGCTTTGTTGCCTCAATCACTCCATTACTTTACAATCGCTGATGTTTAGACAGAGTAAATACAAAAACAAATTCCCTTCTAGAGTCCATTGGAGGTCCGTTTTTAGAGATTTCAGTCACACTAACTACAACTCAGCTTGCTCTCTCCCCATGCTGACGGCACATGCTTGTGTTTACACCACTGAGCGAATGACCCAACAGCAAACAGACTCTCTGGGAGACCGCTGAGTGTAACGCCCTATTGGCTCCTGAGGCAGAGAGTGAATGAGATAGACAGAAAGAGAGAGAAAGCACTCACCAGGGTCTTTCTGAATAAACTTGTAGATGTGGATACGGGTGCCTGTGCTCCCAGCATCGAACATGATCCCATAGAAAGTGCGGCTGTTGACAGGTTGGGAGACCTCAGGCAAGACTTCAGGCAGGAGGTTTTCGGGCAGGAGGTTTTCCATGTTAGCAGAGTGTTCGTGGTGGACTGTCTGGCGGTGATAGTAGGTTGCCTCCGCTTGGAAGTTCCAAGCCAGAACCCACATGCACATTATTGTAAGGATTAGCATCTGAAGAGACATCGTTTAACACCCGAAGAAACACTGATGTTTTTGTAAAAGCTAAGCAAAACACGTTACAGTGCCTTTTCAAGTTAGTCTTCAGAGGAGCAGCACAAAATGCAGTGGCAGCTTGCAGAGGTGATGAGAGGGAGGCAACCGGAGAGGCAGAAGCAGTGGGTAGCAATGCACACTCAGGACTGTCTGGTCATCTGTTTACAGTATATAAAGACATAAGGGCTTGGTGTGGGGCCACACCATCATAGGCCATCCACCAATCCTGTTGCGTTCCATCTCAGTTCCTTCAAGAGTCCCCCCTTCTGAAAGAGCTGAATACTGAATACCTGCTTATCAGAATATTTTATTCCTAAACTGGGTAACACTAAACCATTTTTTTTCTTAATCTTTAGTGTGCAGACTGGAGCCAAAAATCCCCCTAAAAGAAGAAAGAGGATATATCAAGACATCAATACGACTGGCTTGCAGAAACTTGCAGCAATGTTCTTAAAATACATTTTATTGGTGTATTTAATTAAGACTTACGTGCAAACTTGCCGATTACAAAAATTCCTTCCCTGTATCTTGACTTAAAAAAAAAATAATATGCCATTTAGCAGACGCTTTTATCCAAAGCGACTTACAGTCATGTGTGCATACATTCTATGTATGGGTGGTCCCGGGAATCGAACCCACTACCCTGGCGTTACAAGCGCCATGCTCTACCAACTGAGCTACAGAAGGACCACAGGACTTTTACATGCACACTTCAGTTACTTAAATTTAAACACTTCAGTTACTTAATTAGCATGATGTCAGAAATAAGTTATTTTATAGTAGATTACTTATTTAAAACTCATGTTGCTTACACTCATTAGTATTTTGAAACAAAACTTTATAACTAAATATAAATATAATAGCTATTTCATAACTGATTCAAATGTTTGTTTTTCTAGTCTTAGTTTTAAAAAAGCGTATAAAGAAAAGTAGACAATCTAATATACTTTGGGACTCTATGGTGAGGATATAAAATGGCATTAAAATCATTCAAATTAGGAAACCGCAAATGCTTCAGCAGAATTTGGAAATTTAGGCGGAAAATATTAGTCATTGCGGGGTAGAGGAGTTGCAAGATGGATTGTGCATTACTACCTGACAGCCAAAGTTGCGACAGGCAAGATCATTTTCTCTGGGTATGCACAAGTCATTTTTTGCGTGTACTACATTCCGAACCTATCATGACGTGTGAAAATGACCGCATTAAAACATATGCTGCAACCCTTTAAACCCCAACCAACCTTTCACAAGAGATGTGCAGATGCAACTTGCACTTCAACTTACATAAATGCTGAAAGAATGTAAGCAATAATCTCACTCCTACTCATCCCTGTGCTAACCACAAGCTTTCCTAGGAAAGAAATTTAAAGCAAGTTTCACAGGAGAAACCATGAAAAGCATGAGTGGCTGCTCTCAGTTTTAGGTCTGTGGTTGCCTGGTTGGCAGGCGTCTTTAACCAGTCTATCAGCAAAAGTATTCTAATGTACTGTTCAAAGTTTCCAGGTGGGAGAGAGGCAATAACGATGAGCTACTGCAGCTCAGCAAAGAGGCCCTTCTAACTCAGAGACCTCATATGAACTGAGCTTTGCACCAGAGTGAGATTTCCTTCACTCAGTCCCCACGAGAAGCTGCAGCAACAGTGAACAAAGACTGGGCTGAAACATGTAGAATTTGTATATTTCTAGATGCAGGCTTGCTGAACTGGTCTCACCCAACTCTGCTTCTGCTACTAATGAAACTGGTTCACCACCCAGTCAAACAGAGGGTGAGTGAAGCACAAACTGTGGAGGCATGTGTCAGCTAGCTCAGCTGGCAGGGTGAAATTGAGCGGGAATGGGGGCGGCCAGTTGTCCTGCAGCAGGACTTGAGGAGGGCAGATAGGAGGTCCACATAGAGGACATTCCAATCCCGGGACACTCCGCTGTGCAATGCACTGTTCCAACATTGTAATTTGGACTAAAAATATTGTACTTTTCGCCTTCCTTTTTTTCCAAATACTGTGGGTTCTTTTTTCAAATTCTGTGGCTCACCAATACGGTCCGTTCCCCCTATCAAAGCGTGCATGTGCTGGACCTCTCATTAACTTTGTGTCAATTTAAGAATATATACTGATCTGGCATGCCATGACAACATTGTAATGCTTTATGAGTCAATTTAACAGGTTGCTGGCTGCTCACACTCAAAAACACAAGATGTCATAGAGTTACTTGCTCTAGTCCTTACGAAAGCCATGACGCGTGTCTGCTGTCCCCCCATGCTGCTATCTCCAAAGTCCTTTATGGGAAGACGAATCTTGCCCTGACAAAGACAAAAGTATTTTACTTTATAATTATGTTTGGCATTCAGACATACAGTAACCTACAGTAAGTACTACTATAGAAAATGATGTACAGTATTCTGATCATTTGCAGTGTTTTGATGGATCTGACACTTGGGAGCTTACTACTTGTACTTATTACACACTGTGTTTACGGTATGAGTCAAAATATATGCCATACCTTCATGATCCAATTACAATGATTTCAGAGGACAGCCATGATCTGACAAGTTCTGACCAATGGAGGTCAAATGACTAATGTGAGCTGAGCTGCAAAAAGCGAAACTAGAACTGTTCAGTGGTTGTGGTTGAAAACCATGATAAAAATTATATTTTGTTTCATTGACATCTGTTCATTTTTTGTTGTTGATGAAATAGTTGAGAGAAACAGTAACTTGTAAAGCAAGGTAATTAGTAAGTAATATAAAAATCTATATGAGAAGTTTCGTTAGCCTACAGGGCTTTAGGGAGGGAGGCATAGACCTACAGAAATGAGGCGGCAGTATGACACAGCACATACTAGTCAAAGGTCCAATAAGAAATCCTCAGTGGTGGCCTATCTTAAATACAACTTTTGATGTTTTGTTGCAACTTAAACAAATGCTTTAAAGCATGAGAGGTGACCCGGGCTTTGTAATCCAAGCCTTGCAATCTATTATTAATATACCGCAATGTTACCCTCAGGAATTTCATGTTTGTGGGTGTCCTACCCCAAAACTCTATTGAAGAGACCTAAACCTTGTCATTACAATTCCAATGATAATGACAGCTTCGAAATGCTCAGGGTTATTTCAGTTCTCTGCTCCCTGTCATAGCAATTAGCTTTAAATTTAGTCCCCAAACTCTGCATGATGCCAGTGCAAAAAGATATATTCTAAAATTTACAGTAACTACACCCTGAGATTTTATGATATACTTTTTTGTTCAATGTTATGTTAAATATTGTTCCTTGGGCACCCTCCAGTTTCCCCAAAAAGCAGAATTTGGAAGCCAGTTCAGCAATGTGGGCGTTTGGATTCAAATGACCTGCAATAACTTTACATTGTTTATTTCAGTTGTTTGAGGTTCTCAACATCTGCAAAGTCAACTGCAATTTGTTGATTCTCCGCAATTTATGTAATCCACAAAACATCTGTGTGATCCTGATGGCTGCGTAACCTGTCAGAGGTCCAAGGTTCTTCCCAGGACACAGAACAAAATTCCTCTTAGAAGGGGTGCAAATGTCATTCCATTCACCTCATTCCACATAGACCTATGAAAAGATCCTTGTGTCATTCGGAAAGTATTCAGACCCCTTGACATTTCCCACATTTTGTGGAACACCCCATAATGACAAAGCAAAAACAGGTTTAGAAAATGTTGTAAATGTATAAAAAAATATAAAAAAACAGAAATATCACATTTACATCAGTATTCAGACATTTTACTCACGACTTTGTTGAAGCACGTTTGGAAGCAATTACAGCCTTGAGTCTTCATGGGTATGATGCTACAAGCTTGGCACACCTATATTTGGGGAGTTTCTCCCATTCTTATCTGCAGATCCTCTCAAGCTCTGTCAGGTTGGATGGGGAGAGTCGCTGCACAGCTATTTTCAGGTCTCTTCAGAGATGTTAGATCGGGTTCAAGTCCTGGCTCTGGCTGGGCCACTCAAGGACATTCAGAGACTTGTCCCGAAGCCACTCCTGCGTTGTCTTGACTGTGTGCTTAGGGTCGTTGTCCTATTGGAAGGTGAACTTTCGCCCCAGTCCAAGGTCCTGAGCGCTATGGAGCAGGTTTTCATCAAGGATTTCTGTACTTTGCTCCGTTCATCTTTCCCTCGATCCTGACTAGTCTCCCAGTTCCTGTCACTGAAAAACATCCCAACAGCATGATACTGCCACCACCATGCTTCACCGTAGGGATGGGGCCAGGTTTCCTCCAGACGTGACGCCTGGCATTCAGGCCAAAGAGTTCAATCTTGGTTTCATCAGACCAGAGAATCTTGTTTCTCATGGTCTGAGTCCTTTAGGTGCATTTTGGCTCCTAGCGGGCCAACATTTGCCTTTTACTGAGGAGTGGCCACTCTACTATAAAGGCCTGATTGGTGGAGTGCTGCAGAGATGGTTGTCCTTCTATAATATTATTCCATCGCCACAGAGGAACTCTGGAGCTCTGTCAGCGTTACCACCGGGTTCTTGGTCACCTCCCTGACCAAGGCTCTTCTCCCCTGATTGCTCAGTTTGGCCGGTCTGCCAGCTCTTGGAAGAGCCTTGGTGGTTCCAAACTTCTTCCATTTAAGAATGATGGAGGCAACTGTGTTCTTGGGGACCTTCAATACTGCATAAATGTTTTGGTACCCTTCCCCAGATCTGTGCCTCGACCCAATCCTGTCTCGGAGTTCTACGGACAGTTCCTTCGACCTCATGGCTTGGTTTTTGCTTTGACATGCGCTGTTAAGTGTGGGACCTTATATAGACAGGTGTGTGCCTTTCTAAACCATGTCCAATCAATTTAATTTAACAGAGTTGGACTCCAATCAAGTTGTAGAAACGTCTCAAGGATGATCGATGGAAACAGGATGTACCTGAGCTCAATTTCGAGTCTCATAGCAAAGGCTTGTATTTCTAAAAACCTGTTTTCGCTTTGTCATTATGGGGTATTGTGTGTAGATTGATGAGGAACATGTTTTATGTAATCAATTTTAGAATAAGGCTGTAATGTAAAAAAATGTGGAAACTCAAGGGGTCTGAATACTTTCTGAATACACTGTATATTGGACATATTCCCAGAAGAAGAAAATGATCATGTCTTTCTTGATATTCATGCAAAGGTCTGTTGATGGGATGTTTATGCATGCATCGTAAATTCATTAGACCCTAATCTATGGATTTCACATGACTGGGCAGGGGGGCAGCCATGGGTGGGCCTGGGAGGGCATAGGCCCACCTACTTGGGAGCCAGGCTCACCCACTGGGGAGCTAGGCCCAGCCAATCAGAATGAGTTTTTCCCCACAAAAGGGCTTCATTACTGACAGAAATACTCCTCAGTTTCATCAGCTGCCCGGGTGGCTGGTCTCAGACAATCCCGTGAAGAAGCCGGAAGTGGAGGTCCTAGACTGGCATGGTTACACGTGGTCTGCGGTTGTGAGGCCAGTTGGACATACTGCCAAATTCTTTAAAATTACGGAAGTGGCTTATGGTAGAGAAATTAGCATTCGGTACTCTGGCAACAGCTCTGGTGAACATTTCTTCAGTCATGCTAATTGTACGCTCCCTCAAAACTTGAGACATCTATGGCATTGTGTTGTGTGACAAAACTGCACATTTTAGAGTGGCCTTTTATTATCCCCAGCACAAGGTGCATTTGTGTAATGTCCATGCTGTTCAATTGGATTCTTGATATGCTAAACCTGTCAGGTGGATGGATTATCTTGGCTAAGGAGAAATGCTCACAAACAGGTAAGTAAACAGGGAAGTACAGATCTGAGATCCTTTATTTCAGCTTATGAAACATGGGACAAAAACTTTACATGTTGAGTTTATATATATTTTCAGTGTATATTATGTAATTCTATGGTGTGTAACTTAGTCCCTTAATTATGACTCTCAGTTCAATTAGATTACACATAAATCATTGGACAAAGGTGTTTTTTTACAAGGGGGTGTTTTGTTAATTAAGAGCTGATGCTCAGTTTAACATTAACACACTTGCTGTATGGTTTTCGAACCATAAGAACCTTATCTTTCACATCAGTGAAAAATGAAAAAACGAAAGGTTAAACTCACACACAATAGTGGCTGCTGAGGAGAGAACAGCACATAATAATGGCTGAAACGGAGCAAATGGAATGGCATCAAACACCTGGAAACCTATTTGATACCATTCCACTCCAGTCATTACCACGAGCCCATTCTCCCCAATTAAGGTGCCACCAACCTGCTGTGATACACACCTTTATAGGGTTAGGATTTCCATATTTCCGTGTTGCAGTGCTTGTTCACAGAAAACAGACAGAAGACAGAGTGGACCACCTGTGCTAATTAACTATCTGCTTCTCCAAACATCTGTGTGTAAACAGAAGACAGATGTGACAAAAATACAGTTGGCTGCAACTGTGTTTAAACCAGTTAAAACAGTGTGTATTTTACATTTGTGAAATGTTTTTGATGTGATATGAAATTAGAGGGATTTATGTTTCTAGAACCATAGCGCAATTGAGAATCAATTCAAGATTAGATGGAGAATTAGTTGTTTTGGCTTCCAGAACCATTTCGCCAATAAAGGAACAAGACACTTGGACTATAATAAGGAGTAACGTTAGGCTCCCTTTAGTTAGTCCATTGTAGAGCTCGCCAGTTTGTAGTCCTCAAAAACAGAAATGAGTTACCTCTGGTTGGTTCAGCCATTCCTATGCAGAAAATGAATAGGGAAAGATAGGGCTTTGGGATAAACACCAAAACTAAGGTCCGAGGTTAACACAGGTTTAGGAGATCTTACACGTTCTATGAGATAACATCAGTCAGTTAACATGACCTTTATGAATTATGAGGCCTTCAGGTGATTTAGGCTATGTGCGGCAGGTAGCTTAGCCTAGTGGTTAGAGCGTGGACTTGCAAGATCGAATCCCCGCGCTGACAATGTAAAAATCTGTCGTTCTGCCCCTGAATAAGGTGGTTAACCCACTGTTTCGTAATTGAAAATAAGAATTTCTTCTTAACCGGCTAGCCTAGTTAAATAAAAGTGCGTTTTCTGACTAAATAAATGCTTCAAAATTCACAAAAAGTTATGTTAGCTGATAAAGATTATTGCATAGACCAAAAGTATTAGAGCTCCTACATCACATGACTTATTTTCAGCATTTATCAAAAAACCTTACTAGTTAGTGCTCTATAGAGATGGGTTGCCTGACAACGTTACGAAAAAAGAGTCCATGTGGTAGATGGTGCGTTCAGGACAACTGGGAACTCGGGAAAATACAAAGCCAAATCATGCCGTCATGTGATCTTGAAACTATTTTTCCCAGTCGGAGCTCGTTTTCTTCCCGAGTTCCCAGTTGTCTTGAACGCACTGAATTCGGATATGTTTTAGTGTGATTGCATACTCAGTTAAATTTAGCTAGAATAGTTGTGTATACTGTGCACATATGACATTACTTGTTTATTGTTGTTTCATATAACATTACAGACCTGTTACAGGTGATTTTGACGTAGGCTGTGAGCATGTCCACACACAGCCAGTGCCATATGACAGCGTTTCTATGGTAACAAAAATGTAAACACGATTTCCCCAGTGCCTTGAAGTGAAGCTAACCTAGCTAGCCTATACGTATCCCATTCACTCTTAACAGTTAAATTGTAGTATTCGAAACAATGCCCAAGAAGAAAGGAAAAAATGGAAAGAAAAGTAAAGGGTAAGACATAATTTTTTATTTGCGTCGTTATCGCTTGAATTGGCTAACGTTAGCCATGTTTAGCTACCTGTAGCTCGTTTTACGCACTGTTTGTGTAGCTATCTAATTTACTACAATTCTTTGTCCAAATTGTATGTCTAGAAAAGGAAAAAAAGAAGGCAAACATGAGTCAAAAGCCGATAAAGAGTCTGACATTGAGAAGGCAAAGGCCAATGCTGCTCTTTGGGAAGCCAGGCTGGATGTCACTGAACACTCGCGCGTGGAGTACCGTGAAGCAACCCGCAGGTTGGCACGAGCCAATGAAGAGCTCACTAACCAGCAATATCGTGCAGAGAAGGACACAGTTGACATAATTGCCTTCTTGAAGAGGAAAGATGCAGAGAAAGAAGAAAAGGTTAACTTTTATCCACAGATATTTATAATATCCTTAATTTATTGTCTTTGGGGGGTTTACTAGCATTGTATCGTTGTATTATTATTATTTTTTTTTTTTTTTTTACAGATTACAAGGCTAGAGGGACAACTTAAAAGTAAAAAAAAACAAGCCCTTGAAGAAAATGAACAACTGGTAAGTATTTAGTCTTTGTGAAGGAACAAACTTGGGTAACCTTCCAAGTAAGTCTTCCATAATTTCAAAGAACGGGGAGTGACTAGACAGTTTACAAAAACAGGTCAGAAACCGACCAGGAACATTAGCATGTTTTACTAAACATGCTGACATCCCTGCCCAGCATTGTAGTCTATCTAAATCATATTCATTGTCCTGCAAGCCTCAAGGGTATACATTGTTTGTCTGATGTCATGTACAGCATCTAAAAAAAGGTGCTGTATTGTGTCTGAACAACAGTGTTGTTTTTAATCAGGCAGTCCCCATGCTAATTTATAGAAAAAAAAAACAAACTAAGAAACAAACCCCTACATTTCCAGCCATATGGTCTAAAATTATGGTATATGGTAATGCCATACAACTACAGAAAAAGCGTAATTAAAATGTACATGGTCTCGAACATACAAACTAGTTTTGATATACTGTAGCCTAAGTTATCCATCCCTCATGTGTCATATGGATTGTTTGTGGTGGTGTGCAACTTTATTTACGTGTTAATTTTGACAGTTGATCTCTACAGACAAAAATACATCACATTGATTGAGTAGCCTAGTGGTTAGAGCGTTGGACTGCAAGTTCAAATCCCCAAGCTGACAAGGTACAAATCTGTCGTTCTGCCCCTGAACAGGCAGTTAACCCACTGTTCCTAGGCCGTCATTGAAAATAAGAATTTGTTCTTAACTGACTTGCCTAGTTAAATAAAGGTAAAACATTAAAATAAAATATGTTGCAATGGTTTAACAACAGGGAAATGTGCAGAAAAGAAATGTGCTGCTTTGGAGAACAGCTGTTTTCCATCTCCATTTCTTACTTCACTGTGGTAAAAATAGGACCCAATAAGCTTTTGAGAAATAAAATAATCTTGGTCTGGACCAACTAAAAAAATCCCTATTTTGCATGGTACTGTCACATATGCCTATGTAGTACTAATTCTGGATATAAATGTTGTTGTGGTTGAGCTAAAGACGTGATTTCAAGACATGCCCTCAACTCCCTTTGCTCATTGTGAAGTGATAAAATGGTTCATCTTGAAAAAGGACTTAGCTAATGGAAACCATTGCATTAAAAGCACTCAAAGAACGTGAGCGCAGTGGCTTTTGTCTCAAAGTAGTCTGACATGTGAGTCTGAATGTTGGAAAAAGTCAGCCAACCAACCAAACAACTACACTGAGTGTACAATACATTAAGGACACCTGCTATTTCCATGACAAAGACTGACCAGGTGATTCTAGGTGAAATCTATGATCCCTTAATGATGTCACTTTTTAAATCCACTTCAATCAGTGTACGTGAATGGGGAAGACAGCATAAAGAAGGATTTTTAAGCCTTGAGACAATTGAAACATGGACTATGTATGTGTGCCATTCGTAGGGTGATTTAAGTGCCTTTGAACTGGGTTTTGTAGGAGGTGCCAGGCACAACAGTTTGTGTCAACGACTGCAATGCTGCTGGGTTTTTCATGCTCATCAGTTTCCCATATGTATCAAGAGTAGTCCACCACCCAAAGGACATCCAGACAACTTGTCACAACTTTGGGAAGGAAGCATTGGAGTCAACATGGACCATCCATGTGGAATGCTTTCAACACCTTGTAGAGTCCATGCCCTGACGAATTGAGGCTGTTCTGAGGGCAAAAGGGGGGATGCAATGTCAATATTAGGAAGGTGTTCTTAATGTTTTGTACACTCAGTGTATATCATCAAGAGTTTCACTGGATCAGTGCCATATTTTCATTGCAATTTAAACACTGCATTAGGCAAAGAAAATAGAGATGCATCCATAAGCAAAACTTAAGCACAATTCTGGCCATTTGATGATGGAATGGGAGCTTTCTAAAGAAAGCTATTGATCATTTAATTAATCCCTGTCGTAATTTTATAGAATGGCATTTATAGAGTTATCTAAAGAATATCAATTAGGCATAACATTATAATCAAATGGTTGGTAATCTATAATTGTGTCATTATATACATGATTGTAGGTGCATGTTTTGCTTGCCTTCAATAACTTGTGTACTTAACAGCAGTTACATAGCAGCACTTAAACTCTGATTTCAGCCTCTCTGACTGATCTGTTCCTGAAGTTGGGTTGGGTTGCAAAGGCCATACTTCATCTGAACTTTTTGATTTTCTTCCCAACTATTATAAGTGGTTGTTTTCCTCCTATTCCTGGAATCTGAATCGATTCTATTTCTGAAATGGCAACTGCCATATCACATCCAAATATGAAGTGGATACACACTTAGATGGTGTACATTCTCAAAATGTTCATTGTATACGTAGCTAACAATATTGGTGTATACACTATTTACACCTGCTGTATAGAGTTACATTATTTTCTATGTCTCCAAAATCTAAGATATGGAACTACAGTTTAAGTTTACATACACTTGGGTTTGAGTTATTAAAACTCGTTTTTCAACCACTCCACTAATTTCTTGTTAACAAACTATAGTTTTGGCAAGTCGGATAGGACATCTACTTTGTGCATGACACAAGTAATTTTTCCAACAATTGTTTACAGACAGATTATTTCACTTATAATTCACTGTATCAAAATTCCAGGGGGTCAGAAGTTTACACACACTAAGTTGAATGTGCCTTTAAACAGCTTGGAAAATTCCCGAAAATTATGTCATGGCTTTAGAAGTTTCTGATAGGCTAATTGACATCATTTGAGTCAATTGGAGGTGTACCTGTGGATGTATTTCAAGGCCTACCTTCAAACTCAGTGCCTCTTTGCTTGACATCATGGGAAAATCTAAATAAATCAGCCAAGACATCAGAAAAAGAATTGTAGACCTCCACAAGTCTGGTTCATCCTTGGGAGCAATTTCCAAACGGCTGAAGGTACCACTTTCATCTGTACAAACAATAGTACGCAAGTATAAACACCATGAGACCAAGCAGCCATCATACCGCTCATGAAGGAGACACATTCTGTCTCCTAGAATGAACGTACTTTGGTGCGAAAAGTGCAACTCAATCCCAGAACAACAACAAATGTAGACCTCCACAAGTCTGGTTCATTCAATATGCTGGAGGAAACAGGTACAAATGTATCTATATCCACAGTAAAACAAGTCTTATATCAACATAACCTGAAAGGCTGTTCAGCAAGGAAGAAGCCACTGCTCCAAAACTGCCATAAAAAAGCCAGACTATGGTTTGCAACTGCACATGAGGACAAAGATTATACTTTTTTGAGAAATGTCCTTTGGTCTGATGAAACAAAAATAGAACTGTTTGGCATAATGACCATCATTATGTTTGGAGGAAAAAGGGGGAGGCTTGCAAGCCAAAGAACACCATCCCAACCGTGAAGCACGGGGTGACAGCATCATGTTTTGGGGTGCTTTGCTGCAGGAGGGGCTGGTGCACTTCCCAAAATAGATTGCATCATGAGGTAGGAAGGTTTTGTGGATATATTGAAGCAACATCTCAAGACATCAGTCAGGAAGTTAAAGCTTGGTCGCAAATGGTTCTTCCAAATGGACAATGACCCCAAGCATACTTCCAAAGTTGTGTCAAAATTGCTTAAGGACAACAAAGTCAAGGTATTGGAGTGGCCATCACAAAGCCCTGACCTTAATCCTATAGAAGATTTGTGGCAAGAACTGAAAAAGCATGTGCGAGCAAGGAGGCCTACAAACCTGATTCATTTACACCAGCTCTGTCATGGAGGAATGGGCCAAAATTCACCCAATTTATTGTGGGAAGCTTGATGAAGGCTACCCGAAACGTTTGACCTAGTTAAACAGTTTAAAGGCAATGCTACCAAATACTAATTGAGTGTATGTAAACTTCTGACCCACTGGGAATGTGATGAAGGAAATAAAAGCTGAAATAAATCATTCTCTCTACTATTATTCTGACATTTCACATTCTTAAATTAAAGTGGTGATCCTAACTGACCTAAGACAGGGAAGTTTTATGAGGATTAAATGTCAGGAATTGTGAAAATCTGAGTTTAACTGTATTTGGCCAAGGTGTATGTAAACTTCCGACTTCAACTTTATATGATTGGTTGTTGCAGGTTGCAGAATACACTCTTAAAATCAATGAGCTGGAGGAAAAGTTTGAGAAGAGATCCAATGAGTTCAGGATGATCCAGGGTGAACTGAAGACTATCAAGGAGTTTCGGAAAAAGAAAGCCCAGATGGAGCAGGAGCTCAATAGTGTGAGAACAACATGGACAGAAATCATGCTTGACACCCTGAAGTACCACTCTTGATTGTGTAGTTCACAGTTCTATCAATGATCATCAACTCTCTACTTTCTAGATTAAAGAAAGCATGTACATTGAAGACAGAGAGCACAAGGAAAGCCTAGCTAGAATGGAGCACAAATTCTTCAGTGAAAAGGTATGATGATAGTTTCAAATTGACACATTATTTTGTACATGCACTTACAGTTCCAAGGAGGTGTAAAATAAACCTGGGGGAAACTAGGATTGCGCTAATCAAAAAGTATTGGATTAAATGGGTAAAGATGTTCAGGTGTAAAAGGCCTAACTGATCAATAGAGAGGCGGGAGAGAAACAGTGAGTACTGTGTGTTCCCTTGCAGGTTCGCCTAGAGAAAGAGGCCGAGCAGAGGATCGCCCAGCTGGCTGAGAGGGCCCACAATGAAGCCATTGTGTGAGTGTCTCCGCTGACCAATTACATGCTAATTTTATTCTTCAAACTGCACCTTCAGGTCAAGGAAAGAAATAGGCAAAATACATCATTTGTGAGGGAAAACAAGGTTATTATCTTGACCACACCAGTTTGTCTTCTTCAAGTTAGTAGTGTATATCACCTAAGCCAATGATGACATCCTCAGCAGTTCCATAATGCCTTGCAGGAACGGGGTTCTGGTTTGGAGCAGAGTGTGGGGAAGACCTCTGTGCTATATAAACTCAGCAAAAAAAGAAACGTCCCTTTTTCAGGATCCTGTCTTTCAAAGATAATCATTGTAAAGGGTTTAAGCACTGTTTCCCATGCTTGTTCAATGAACCATAAACAACTAATGAACATGCACCTGTGGAACGGTCGTTAAGACACTAACAGCTTACAGGCAGTAGGCAGTTAAGGTCACAGTTATGAAAGCTTAGGACACTAAAGAGGCCTTTCTACTGACTCTGAAAAACACCAAAAGAAAGATGCTCTGCTCGACTGCGTGAACTTGCCTTAGGCATGCTGCAATGAGGCATGAGGACTGCAATAAATTGCAATGTCCGTACTGTGAGACGCCTAAGACCGTGCTACAGGGAGACAGAACAGACAGCTGATCGTTCTCAGAGTGACACACCACATGTAAAAACACCTGCACAGGATCGGTACATCCGAACATCACACAGGTACAGGATGGCAACAACAACTGCCCGAGTTACACAAGGAACGCACAATCCCTCCATCAGTGCTCAGACTGTCCGCAATAGGCTGAGAGAGGCTGGACTGAGGGCTTGTAGGCCTGTTATAAGGCAGGTCCTCACCAGACATCACCGACAACAACGTTGCCCATGGGAACAAACCCACCATCGCTGGACCAGATAGGACTGGCAAAAAGTGCTCTTTACTGACGAGTCACTGTTTTATCTCACCAGGGGTGATGGTCGGATTCGGGTTTATCGTCGAAGGAATGAGCATTACACCGAGGCCTGTACTCTGGAGCGGGATCGATTTGGAGGTGGAGGGTTTGTCATGGTCTGGGGAGGTGCGTCACAGCATCATCAGACTGAGCTTGTTGTCATTGCAGGCAATCTCAGAGAAGACACCCTCCTCCCTCATGTCGTACACTTCCTGCAGGCTCATCCTGACATGACCCTCCAGCATGACAATGCCACCAGCCATACTGCTCGTTCTGTGCATGATTTCCTGCAAGACGGGAATGTCAGTGTTCTGCTATGGCCAGCAAAGAGCCCGGATCTCAATCCCATTGAGCACGTCTGGGACCTGTTGGACCGGAGGGTGAGGGCTAGGGCCATTCCCCCCAGAAATGCCCAGGAACTTGCAGGTGCCTTGGTGGAAGAGTGGGTTAAATCTCACAGCAAGAACTGGCAAATCTGGTGCAGTCCATGAGGAGGAGATGGACTGCAGTACTTAATGCAGCTACTGGCCACACCAGATACTGACTGTTACTTTTGATTTGACCCCCCCTTTGTTCAGGCAGGGACACATTATTCCATTTATGTTAGTCACATGTCTGTGGAACTTGTCCAGTTTATATCTCAGTTGGTATGTTCATACAAATATTTGCACATGTTAAGTATGCTGAAAATAAATGCAGTTAACAGTGAGAGGACATTTCTTTTTTTGCTGAGTTTAGTTCTAAAGCCATATGAGGACAGACTAGGGATATACTTTGAATTCTGTGTTCTTTTATGGTCTATAAACTCTCTTCAACATTGACACTGAATGTGGCATTTATCATCGATTACTTGCCAATTGTAGACTTAAATCCTTGGCCATGTATAAAGTTGAAATGCACGTAACCTGTGTTTTCAGACAGAGCTGACATTGACCCAGTTTGTCTCAATTTGGTGACTAAGAGAGAGTGACTCAAAGGAAAATTAAAACCAGATCCTTCCCAGCATTATAAGCTTGGAATTTAATGTCACTTATAATTTTCTCTCGTCTACTACATCACCAGACCGCTCCCTATCCTGCTACCAAACCCAATGCACCACCTTTATGTTGTCGAAGTTACTTTAGACTGACAGATAACAGAGGTGGAAGTGCCAGTTATACCTCAGTTTGGCACCTAACATGAAAAACTGTACATTCCTTGTTTCCTAAACTAACAGTCAGTTGGATGATGCGTCACGCTCAGTGTTCAAGGAGAACGTTCGTCTCAGCGAGGCACTCAGCTGCCATATGAAGGAGGTAGATGACCTGAGGAAGATGACTGTGTCATTGGCTGAGGAAAACACCTCCCTGGCACTACATAAGGTACACTGGTACCATGGCATGTCAAACAGAGCAGTGGGCATTTTCATGTACTGGCAGCGCCTGGACAAAACCAATAAATTGTATTTATTTATGTGGCAGATCTCCTGTGGACATACAGTATTTTAGATGGTATTTCCCCTGTTTTATTTATTTTTGGTAACCCCGTGTTTGTTTTGCTTGCGGCCCCTCTTTCCCCTCACCTCCACAGTACGAGCCAGTATCTCGTGGTTGGTAGGTGTGGTGAGTTTCCACTGGCTTCTGGGTTCCAAGTCATTGGCTTCCCCCCAAAGCATTTTTTGCACTGTTTCTCTAAGGCAAATAAATACAGTATACCATAATCTTATCCCTGACTATGTCGATAAAGCAAGGATACTATGAAGTCACCCCAGCTCAGTATTTCTTCCAATCATTCTTCCATTCGGCAATCATTCTTTCATTCTCAATCCTTCTTCCATTTGACAGTTAAGCCCCGCAAAACATGATCCATTTATCAACATGCCATTTAGTGTCTTTAATGAATTACGTTACTTTGGAGAATACCTTATGTATATTTTCATTATAATCTCAACCCTATTTTAAGACTAACCCCTCAATCCTTCCTATATTCTCCACCCCTAGGAGACCAGTGAGCAGATGATGAAGGAGAATGTGTCCCAGGTAAGGGCCCAGAATGAGGAGATAGCAGAGCTTAGGGGGAAGGTGGGGACCTTGGAGCAGGCCCTGGGGCTCATGGTGGGGGAGTTTGAGAGAGACAAGGAGGAGACGCAGAACCGAGCCCTGGTCAGCACCCAGGCCAGCCAGGTGGAGCTGGATAAGCTGCAGAAGGTGCTGGCCATGAGGGAGAAGGAGATGGGGCGAGTGAAGCGGCTGGCACGCAGCATCGTGGAGCAGCGCACAGAGCTGGAGTGCTTCTTTCAGGAGGCTTTGGGCCAGGTGAAGCAAGAGATCCAGGCCAGCCGGTTGCAGTACAGGCAGGAGGCCCTGGAGGCCTACCGCAGGCGGATGAGTGAGGCTCGGTCAGGCAAGAAGGAGTACCCCCGCATCCGCACCTTCCACAAAACCCCTCACAGCAGCAACAGTGTCTATACCGACCTGGAAGAGGCAGAGAAGTGGTAAGGCCTGCATGCGGTCTTTACCACCACTTACCATACATTTCCTCATTGCTATGGTAGAAACTGTTCATACTTGGAAATCTATTTTTACACTACACTTGTGTTTCAGGACTAATCTCCAGAGCAACAAGGTTGACATCTCTGAACTCACATGGGAGCAGAAGGAGAAAGTGCTTAGACTGCTGTTTGCCAAAATGAACGGACAGAAAGCAAGGTAACAGCTAGCTACTACATTGTGTGGGTCCTGTGTTGTCTGCCAGCAGACATGCTCATTGTTAGCTTCCCTATTATCTCATTTCTATTTCTACTGCGTTCTGTTTAGAATGATACCATCAAATTGGAATCATTAAACATGAAAACGAAACCCCTAGCGCAATAAAGTGTTGAGAACAAAACACAGTGACACCATCAGAAGCATGAGCTGTGCTGCAGTCTGGGAGAGGGCCTTTATTTGTGACTCCTTTTTAATGTCTTAAACAGCTCTTTTCTCAGCAAAAGAGGATACCATAAAACATCAGTTAGGTTTAAACCAATTTTCTTTTCCGTCCAGCGGCTTAAAAAGAATGAAGAAAGAGTCTGGGCACAATAGTAAAAATAGGGCCGGCCACAGAGTCGTGTGCTTGAAAACAAACATCTGGCCACGCAGATTTGCCTTCAGGCTCTTGGCCCCACTTCATGCGCACAAGGGGTTTATTTCGTTTTTGAACGCCTGTGGTCAGGGGACCGCCGGCAACATGATTTTCAAGTTGAGGACAGGGGATCTGAATGTATAAGGGGGTATTGGAGGTCAGAGATGTACATTCATGGCAATGTCAACATTATCCTGGATTCTAGCCTTGCAAACATACATCATTTGGCAACATAGGATGAATTTACAGCAACCCAGTAGAGTATGAATCATGACCTGATGTAACCCTTACAAGGCCTTTCTGCAGTCAACAGCTAGAGAGAACAGGTGCCCCAGTATGGTAAAACATGCCTTTTTTAAATGAACATCATTTCGATGCAACTCTGCAACTTATTTAGCAGGAAACTGAGTCAACCTTTGGAGTTGTCTGCGTCCCCAGAGAGGAACCAGAACAACATTGACCCCGGGTAAGACACAAAAAGATTCCTGATTGTGATTTATCAGACCTTGTTGATTTTGTTTTGTTACATAATGACATGTCTTGCAGAATTACAGAGGAGACATCCCATGTGACCTTCATCACCCAGGCGCCTGTGTCCAACCTTCCCTCGAACCCCAGCACCCTGCCGGATATCCAAACCACATGACCTATCCGTGCAGTGTTAGTCGGTCTGAGAAATGTGCTGGTCTATATGAAGTGTCTCCAGAATTATGTGGATGGTTATGTGAAAAATGTGTCTATGGTATTTTCTCATTGTCATGAATTGAAAGCTTACTTGAACTTAGATAGACAGGGTGCAAACAGGAGACAGATGGACGATAAAGGGTTCAATTTAAACTGATGGCTTTTTATTCAAATGCAACCTGTTCAGGTCTAAATTAAATACATGAATAACTGCACCACAGCAAGTGTGCATAAAACGCATCTCAAACATTCAGATGCACTGAATGTATGATTAATAGTGGCATCACATTTGGCAGCTACACATTCATCAACATCATAATGCTGGTGAGGCAGTATATTTTGAACATAGATGTTGCATACAAAGAAAAGATTTACACTGTTTTAACTGCTCCACAGTTATTTGCATTGTTTCCAAAATCGTAACATAGATACACAGACACATAATTAGTAGAAACATTCATATAACAAAGGAACTGTCATTCAATGATGAAGCCAAACTATTGATCCACAATGGGTGAATGAATCTTGAGATGTCATTGAAAAAATATATCACATCTTGGGTACAAATTCTACGTTAAGGCTTGTAAAATGACTACGGGTGATTATCAACTCATGGCGACAGGACAGCACAGTATTTTAAAATTTTGCTTCAAAAAAGACATGGGGAAGTGGGAACGTTCTTTCTCCAGACCCTTTAGCGTCCCATGGTTGGCATGGAAACTGCAGGGGTTTTCACGGTTGAGTCTTCGGCCTTCCATTGAGAAGTAACAGTTTTGATCTGTGTGTAAAACTGGATGCCCTTTAGAAAGCAGAGAAGACATCTATAATAGGATGCTCTGTAACTATGGCATCATGACGGTATTACATAACATGAAATGAAGCTGAAAATCTGGACTCAAGACAATTGGCTTTGATCAGCCATCACTAGTTAAGAGGACTGAATGGTTTTACATCGTCAGTCAGCCACATAAACTCACTGTGTAGAGGCCCCAACCTTCATATGGACTTTACCCAGCAGTACAACCCCTTATTAGGACCAGTCATACTAACTACAGTATGTCTTCAAACACCTTATTACCTTATGTCAACTGATACTCACTTGTTTGCCGTAGAAGTTGGTGTCTCCTCTGAAGGAGCCTCTTGAGCCAGTGAAGGAAAACATGGGCAGAGGAACAGGGATGGGAACGTTCACCCCAATCTATAAAACACAAACTTCCATTACCGCATTGGAAACAAATACCTCTTCAGAGCAACTGAATGAGTAATTCTGGGAGAAGAAGGTGTACTAAATGCTAGTTCGAAGAACAAACAATGCATGAAAAATGAGTCACAACAAACCGAAAACCATTGCTTGTGTTCACAGTGTTGAAAGCATTGCATGCAAGAGGGACAGGAGAACTAAACAAAACATTTTGTTTTTGAGGCCACTTTTGTTTGTTTTTAAGTCCACTGGAAACTCATGGTTGGTTGAGAATGTTTGAAAATGCAGGAGTAATTTTGGACATGGGAGTCAAGCCTTTTGGCTGAGGGATGGAAAAAACAGCAAACACAGGGCATAGCGGAGGCACGCAGACAAGGTAAAGTATTCACACCCTCTTGACTTTATCCACATTTTGTTGTGTTACAGTCTGAATTTAAAATGGAATAAACTGAGATATGTGTTACTGGCCTACACACAATACCCCATAATGTCAAAGAAGAAAGAAACCACTCAGGGATTTCACCATGAGGCCAATGGTGACTTTAAAACAGTTACAGAGTTTAATAGTATATGTAAAAAAGTATGGACTTTACCCAGCAGTACAATGGCTGTGATAGGAGAAAACCAAGGATAGATCAACAACAAAGTAGTTACTCCACAATACTAACCTAAATGAGTGAAAAGAACAAAGCCTGTACAGAACAAAATATTCCAAAACATGCTGTTTACAATGAGGCACTAGAGTAATACTGCAAAAGAAATGTGGCAAAGAAATTTACTTTATAAGTCATCATTGTAAATAAGAATTGGTTCTTTAACTGACTTGCCAAGTTTAAAAAAAGTTTAAATAAAAAATTGAATAAATATATGTCCTGAATACAAAACGTTATGGGGCAAATCCAACACGCCACTCTCCCTATTTTCAAGCATGGTGGTGGCTGCATCATGTTATGGGTGTGCTTGTCATCGGCAAGGACTAGTGAGTTTTTTAGGACACAAATAAATGGAACAGAGCATAGCACAGGCAAAAACCTAGAGGAAAACCTGGTTCAGTCTGCTTTCCAACAGACACTGGGAGACAAATGCACCTTTCGGCAGGACAATAAACTAAGACACAAGGTCAAATACACACTGGAGTTGCTTACTAAGATGACATTGAATGTTACAGTTTTGACCTAAATTGGCTTGAAAATCTATGGCAAGACTTGAAAATGGCTGTCTATCAACGATCAACCAACTTGACAGAGCTTGAAGAATTTGTAAATAATGTGCAAAGATTGTGCAATCCAGGTGTGCAAAGCTCTTAGAGACTTACCCAGAATTGCTGCCAAAGGTGATTCAAGTATTGACTCGGGGGTGTCAATACTTATGTAAATGAGATATTTCTGTATTTAATTTAATACATTTGCAAACATTTCTAAAAACATGTTTTCACATTGTCATTATGGGGTATTGTTTGTAAACAGGTGAATTTTAAAAACATTTTGAATTCAGGCTGTAACAACAAAATTTAGAATAAGTCAATGGGTATGAAACTTTCTGAAGGCATTGTAAGCCTGAAACATTTAACAGGTCCAAAGGAATCCCTTTTGCAGTTAATTTAAGATTTCCCCTACTGTAATCCTACTAGGAAAATGTATTTCTATGTTCCCCTGTTTTGATAAAAAAAAAGCACATATTTGCTATTTGAAGTCCACATGGGTGGTGAAGGGAAGAGGGGGGCAGAAGTGTTCAGTTTAGAGCAGAAGCAAATAAGGCTATATTTACCATGGAAAATAATGGTTGTTGAGGGCATGTTTTAGAATAAAGGTGCAATGTCCTCCTTGTTTAAGGTATAGACACGGTAGAGGGTATGAATGTCTCCATTCTCCCAGGAAATAGGGACACACACATTGGTCCACAGACACTCACCTGGCCTACATCCACCTTGTGAGTGTATTTGCGTGCTGTGGCTCCGTTGGTGGTGAAGATAGCTGTGCCATTGCCATAAGGGTTATTGTTAACAAGGCTGATGGCGTCATCCAAGGATTCAGCCTCCAGTACAACCAGGACAGGCCCAAAGATCTCCTCAGTATAGCACTTCATCTGGGGCTAGGAGACAAAAAGGAATTACATAATTTCAGGATATGGTCAGAAAATAAGATCAGCATACTTTTGGGCAGTACAACTAGAATATTTGTCACCTGCATGAACACACTTACTGTGACATTGCAAATGATGGTGGGCCCCACAAAGTTGCCATTCTCATAGCCCTGGACTTTGACATTCCTGCCATCGAGCAGCAGCTGAGCTCCCTCGTCCACCCCACTCTGAATCAGGCCGTTGACCCTTTCCTTGGCCTGAGGGGAGATCAGGGGCCCCACATCCACACCTGCCTGGTCCCCTGAGAGGGTTCCCGAAAAACAACCTGCATTGAGAATTCTCCCTCACAGCCACACATGTACACACAAATACCCCTTCACCCGCAGACACACACAACTCAAAAGCCCAGCCATGGCGAGGGGCCCCCAAAGGCACTCCCTCTAAAATGGCTGTTTAGGTGTTTCCTGTGCAGCCACACAAATTAGAGTGTTTATGACTGCAAATAAGGGGAATCATTCATTCTTCTCCTCCCCATCAACTTCCCTTCTCAAAGACTTGATGCTCTGAGCTACTCTTAAGCTTCGGCCGTAAATGTTGCCGCAAATTTGCAGCATGAGTGACTCAACAAGCCCTCTCTCCCAGTTCAGCCCCATCTGAGAGATGGTAGAGCGAGAGATGTGGTTAGGGCTCGTGGGTGGCCTCAAGAGAGTGAGCAGAGGGCTCCTTAGGAATGGATAGGGCGGGAGGTGCGGGCTGGGTGAGAGGTTGGGATACCTGCATTAACTCGCAGAGCTTTTGCACGATCCACCAGTTCAGGCAGCCAGCTGCGGGCCTCGCCAACCAGGATGGCCGTGGAGAGGGCCATGCAGCGCTGCCCTGCTGCCCCGAAAGCTGCACCCACCAGCTGGTTCAGAGTGGTCTCCTTATTTGCATCAGGCATCACCACACCATGGTTCTTTGCTCCCTACAGCAGAGCATAAGGGTGGGAATCGTTTAGCCTTCTGTCCCTTGATCCGAATACCAGATCAAACCGACAACTTCATTGCATTTTGGTACACCAAAGTACATTCATTTCCAATGGAACGCTGCATTGCAGAGGCAGTTGCAGTGAGTTCTGTGTGGTGCATACGTTGGATATATCCAACGTTTGCATCAAATTGTATGCATAGACTTGACAGAAATAGTAGCAAAAGGTGAATGTTTTTTTGTTGCACACATATCCAGTTTAAATGATTACATAATGGAAATAATTTGACTGCAAAATGTATTATGCAGCATTGATGCAACGACGCTGTTGGTCTGATCAAGGCTTCACACCATGCCTTCAATGTGGTTGCATGCAATTTAGATCAGAGATGGTCTCGAAAGTTTATCCTCTTAAAGAACTTTAGTGAACAATAAAAGTACAATATTGTAAGTGCTTTATATTACGTCAATGCACTTCATTTGTAGATCATTATTGTGGGTATGTGTCAAATAAGATAAATTACACATTTCCACTCAATATTTTCCACAAAGTGTCTGGGCTCTCTGGATCTGAATCCCTGTTTCATCTGTACAGCTAATCAGCCATGGTAGAAAAGAGAAACAAAGAGGATAACGTTCAACAATAGTTTTTAAGCCAACACCGCCACCCTCTGTTCATTAATAGCACAAACTCACCATGTTGGACTGTACTCTCTTGCCATTTTTAGATCCCCTCTCATAGATGTACTCTCCGGCTTGGTTAGAGCCCACAAAGCTGATAGCCTTGATGGCCGGATGATCACAGATGAAGTTGACAGCTGGGAAAGAGTGGGGCATGGATTCATTTTGCATAGAGCACTGACAGGCCATCCATAATCTCTCCATTATCTCATCACACTGTAAATGAATGTGAATCATAGCATAGAGACACAATGATAATTCAATGATTCACATCACAGCACCAATGTCTCCAGATATAGCTTAGAGATCAGCAGGTGATGGGACATTTAGCTTTTATCTTACTGTCGTGCTGGCCATGAATGATGTTCAGGGTCCCGTCTGGCATCCCAGCATCCTGCAGCATCTTGGCCAACAGCATGGTGCAGGCTGGCACCCGCTCTGAGGGCTTCAGCAGGTAGGTGTTGCCACACACCATGCCCATGGGGAACATCCACAGAGGGATCATGGCGGGGAAGTTGAAGGGGGCGATGCCGGCACACACCCCGATGGGCAGGCGGTAGGTGTAGGTGTCCATGTCTTTTGTGATGGAGGGCAGAGTCTCCCCCAGCATCAGGGAGGTGATGCTGCATGTGTGCTCCACCACCTCTGGAGAGGAGACAGTTGGTGTCATTCAGGTACAGAGAACACTGGGTCAGTCACAGAATGTGTGTGACTATCCCTCATATGGAGACTGAGTCACATAAGTGACAGACCAAAGGTCTTTTTATACTAGTGACCTAGACGTTGAAATAATGCTCTGATTAACCATTTTCTTGGCTGCAACAAGTATTAAAAGAGGCTAATAAAACATCTCTCTAAATATTGCCCTTTGGAAAAGCCAGTGCACGTGAGACTTACGCAATCCTCTGAACACATCCCCCTCTGCATCTGCCAGGGTCTTGCCCTGCTCCAGAGTAATGCTCCTGGCAAGCTCTTTCTGGAACACAAGACACACACACCATGAGCCAACACACACTTCAAATCAGTTCAATTTAAATTGAGTAAATCAAGCTAAGCAACAGCTGCTGTAAATAAATAGTATTTTGTATTTATTTGCATTTGTATTTATTATGGATCCTCATCCCCTACTCTTCCCAGGGTCCAGCAAAATTAAGGCAGTTATACCATTTTAAAAACATTACAATACATTCATAACAGTTTTCACAATACACTAAGTGTGTGGCCTCAGTCCCCTACTCCACCACCACATATCAACAACACAAAATCCATGTGAATGTACATGTGTATATGTATGTATGTTATCGTGTGTGTGTATGCATGTGTCTGTGCCTATGTTTGTGTTGCTTAACAGTCCTCACTGTTAAATAAAGTGTAGTTTTATCTGTTATTTAAATCTGACAGACTTTTCCCATAGTTTGTTCTGGACTTGAGGACTGTGAAGGGATCTCTGGTGACATGTCTTGTGGGGTATGCATGGGTGTCTGAGCTGTGTGCTAGTCTCCCGGTCGTGGCAAGCTGTGACACAGCCCGGGATCGAACCCGGATCTATACTGACGCCTCTAGCACCACTGCGCCACTTGGGAGGCCCCGTATCAATATGTTTTGACAACTTGCTCAATTTCCACATGATTCATTACAAGAATTAGTTAAGGTTTAGGGTTTAGTGAATGATTTGCTCAATTTCCACATGATGTATTACATGATTTAGTTAAGGTTTAGGGCTTAGTGAATGATTTGTCCCAAATATAATGCTTTTAGTTTTTGAAATATTTAGGACTAACTTATTCCTTGCCACCCATTCTGAAACTAACTGCAGCTCTTTGTTAAGTGTTGCAGTAATTTCAGGCACTGTAGTAGATGACGTGTATAGTGTTGAGTCATCCTTATATATAGAGTCATCCTTATTTACATAAAGCCAGTGACATATAATTTGTAAATATTTTTAAAAAAGTTAAGGCCCTAGACAGCTGCCCTGGGGAATTCCTGATTCTACCTGGATTATGTTGGAGAAGCTTCCATTAAAGAACACCCTCTGTGTTCTGTTAGACAGGTAACTCTTTATCCACAATATAGCAGGGGGTGTAAAGCCATAACACATACGTTTTTCCAGCAGCAGACTATGATCAATAATGTCAAAAGCCACACTGAAATCTAACAAAACAGGCCCCAACCTTTTTATTATCAATTTCTCTCAGCCTATCATCAGTCATTTGTGTAAGTGCTGTGCTTGTTGAATGTCCTTCCCTATAAGTATGCTGAAAGTCTGTTGACAATTTGTTTACTGTAAAATAGCATTGTATCTGGGCAAACACAATTTTTTCCTAAACTTTACTAAGGGTTGGTAACTGACTGATTGGTTAGCGGAATGACTTTCGCTTCCCTCCAGACCTGAGGGCACACACTTTCTATCAGGCTTAAATTGAAGATATGGCAAATAGGAGTGGCAATATCGTACACTATTATCCTCAGTAATTTTCCATCCAAGTTGTCAGAGCCCGGTGGCTTGTCATTGTTGATAGACAACAATCATTTTTTCACCTCTTCCATTAAACATTACATTACGGAATTCAAAATGACAATGCCTTTCTTTTATAATTTGGTCAGATATACTTGGATGTGTAGTGTCAGCGTTTGTTGCTGGCATGTCATCCCTAAGTTTGCTAATCTTGCCAATTAAAAAAAGTATTAAAGTAGTTGGCAATATCAGTTGGTTATGTGATGAATGAGTCATCTGGTTCAATGAATGATGGAGCTGAGTTTGCCTTTATTTCCCAAAATGTCATTTAAGGTGCTCCAAAGCTTTTTACTATCATTGTTTATGTCATTTATCTTTGTTTCATAGTGTAGGTTTTTCTTATTTTTATTCAGTTTAGTCCCATGATTGCTCAATTTGCAGTATGTTTGCCAATCGGTTGTGCAGCCAGACTTATTTGCCATTCATTTTGCCTCATCTCTCTCAACCATACAATTTCTCAATTCCTCATCAATCCATGGGGATTCAACAGTTTTTACAGTCATTTTCTAAATTAATGGGTGCATGCGTCATGCTTATTAGTAACTGGGATAAGCAATTTCATAAATGTATCAAGTTCAACGTCTGTTTGCTCCTCATTACACACCACAGACCAACAAATATTATTTACAACATAGGAATAGTATTGCGGCATTGTGCTGTTTCTTCTTTCTTATCACCTAAGGAACTAGTATCTATCATGCCTAAAAGTGTGCCATTGAGAGTAGGGTTCATATTAATCAAATCCATGCTGAATTTGTATGGTACAAAATATTCAAATGACATGGCATACAGAGGCGGTCTTTGAACCCCAAAACATGACAGAAACAAAAATGTGCAACCAAAAGTACATGATGTTAAACGTGTAAAGGAGAATTAGAAGATTTGACCTTTGCTTCTGGCGGTATTGTACCACATGTACAACAAATTTTTGTCCCTGCTACAGACTTACAATGTTGTCCTTGATAAGCTGCTGATAGCGCAGAAAGATCTGTTGGCGTTCCAAGATGGAGGTTTCAGACCAGGAGTGGTAGGACTGTGAGCAGGAGTCCACAGCAGCCAGCATCTCTTCCTGTGTAGCCTTGGGGACGCGGGCTATCACCTCGTTGGTGGCCTGTAACAGTTAGAGGGAATAACACATTAGTGGGTGAACTTTAACCTGATTATAAAAAAACATATTTGATTGGTATGAAGTGTGCTCAGCTTGAGCAGATAACTTCAACACATTATGATCTGACACACACTGACAAAACCATCAGATCGGGCCATTTCATCAAAAATATTGCAATGTCTTTGACTCTTAAGAGAGCATTAATCTCATTCTAAACCCTGATGATAAGAGTAAACTGAAAGCAAAGGAAGGCCGAAGGAGCAAAGTGCCAGCTAACTGACCTTTGAACATTCATGCAAAAGCATTCTTGAGAATTATAACAACTTGAGATAGATCTCAAGAAAACAGCACACCAATTTATTGCACACCTACAGTACCAGTCAAAAGTTGATACACCTACTCATTCAAGGGTTTTTCTTTATTTTTACTATTTTCTACATTGTAGAATAACACATAGTAATCAAGAAAGTGTTAAATCATATTGTAATCAAGAAACATTTTATATTTGAGACTTCAAAGTTGCCACCCGTTGCCTTGATGACAGCTTTGCAGACGCTTGGTATTCTCTCAACCAGCTTCATGTGGTAGTCACCTGGAATGCATTTCAGTTAACAGCTGTGCCTTGTTAAAAGTTCATTTGAGTAATTTCTTTCCTTCTTAATGCGTTTGAGCCAATCAGTTGTATTGTGACAAGGTAGGGGTGGTATACAGAAGATAGCCCTATTTGGTAAATGACCAAGTCCACATTATGGCAAGTACAGCTCAAATAAGCAAAGATAAATTACAGTCCATCATTACTTTAAGACATGAAGGTCAGTCAATCTGGATAATTTCAAGAACCTTTAAAGTTTCTTCAAGTGCAGTCGCAAAAACCATCAAAGCGCTATGATGAAACTGGCTCTCAGTACAGGAAAGGAAGACCCAAAGTTACCTCTGCTGCAGAGGATAAGTTCATTAGAGTTAACTGCACCTCCGATTGCAGTCCAAATAAATAATTCACAGAGTGGAAGTAACAGACACATCTCAACATCAACTGTTCAGAGACTGCATGAATCAGGCATTCATGGTCGAATTGCTGCAAAGAAACCACTCCTAAAGGACACCAATAATAAGAAGAGACTTGCTTGGTGCCAAGAAACACAAGCAATGGACATTAGACCGGTGGAAATGTGTCCTTTGGTCTGATGAGTTCAAATGTGAGATTTTTGGTTCCAACCGCTGTGTCTTTGTGAGATGCAGAGTAGGTGAATGGATGATCTCTGCATGTGTGGTTCCCACCATGAAGCATGGAGGAGGAGGTATGATATTGTGGGGGTGCTTTGCTGGTGACACTGTCTGTGATTGATTTAAAATTCAAGGTACACTTAACCAGCATGGCTCCTACAGAATTCTGCAGCGATACGCCATCCCATCTGTTTTGTGCTTAGTGGGACTATCATTTGTTTTTCAACAGGACAATGACCTAACACACCTTCAGGCTGTGTAAGGGCTATCTGACCAAGAAGGAGTTTGATGGAGTGTTACATTAGATGACCTGGCCTCCACAATCACCCAACCTCAACCCAATTGAGATGGTTTGGGATGAGTTGGACTGCAGAGGGAAGGAAAAGCAGCCAACAAGTGTTCAGCATGTGTGAACGTCTTCAAGACTGTTGGAAAAGCCTTCCTCATGAAGCTGATTGAGAGAATGCCAAAAGTGTGCAAAGCTGTCATCAAGACAAAGGGTGGCTACTTTGAAGAATATAAAATATAAAATATTTGTTTATTTGTTTAACACTTTTTTGGTTACTACATGATGCCATATGTGTTATTTCATAGTTTTGATGTCTTCACTATTATTCTACAATGTATATATAGTAAAATAGTACAAATAAAGAAAGACCCTTGAAGGTGTGTCCTTTTGACTGGTACTGTATATGTATACTCATAAAAGTCTCATAAAAGTCTAGCTCTTTTTCTTTTACATAATAGTAATGGACCTATAACCTTTGCATTGCTGACAATTTTGTGCAGAAACTGGATAAACTGGTCAAAACTCAGGTAACTGATTAACCAGCTAAGTTGACCTTAATGTAGCAGTGCATGCCCATCCAAGGTGTTGTTTGTGCATTATTCTGTGCATCAACTAATCAAATACAATGGGTAACACAATTTAATTTAGGTAAACTATATTTGAGCTCTTTAAGGCCTAGTTACTTACCGGATTGTGAATATCTAACCATTCTGAAGTCTTGGATTCAACGAACTTCCCATTAATAAACAACTTTGTGGTGGGCTGCGGGGAGACAATTTTTAACATGTTCAATTTCCATCAGAAATACAGATCTGTGTGACAGTTAATCCTCTAGTGGTAATCTGTTTGTAGTCATATACAGCCAACATAATTAAAGTCTATTATTAAACTGTTATTACTAACCACTGAGGAGGAGTAACACATGTGCCTGACCTGAAGAGGTACCTGCTGAGAGGAAGCAAGTGGTTAGCTGTAAAGAATCATTAATCCACGAGTTCATGCATTTATTGTGAATAGTATCATATCAAATGTCAGCTATATAGCATTAGAATCAAAGGCCTACTACCTACTTCCAGACCTTCTGTTAGGACGGAAGATTCATGTACAACTATGGCAAGCCCAAATATCATTGAAGTGCAACTGGGCCATGAAGGTGTACCTGGGGATCAATTTTACAGTGATTGTTGGAGGGATTACTAAAAGCCCAAAATGTATCAATTAAACAATGTAGCTGGAGAGCACACATGGGAGTCATAGAGCTGCACAAAGCTTGACAGGCAGCTGCATGTGATAAGCACATACTTTTTCCCAATACAAAGAGCAGGAGTCTAAGGAGGAATTGTTCCTTAAATTTAGTGACCCGGAGAATAGTTGAGAACAAGACAAGAGCCAAGCCATATGGCATCTATCACTTTGTAAACAATGTGAAACATTTTGAACACGGAAGGTTGGTGGCACTTTAATTGGGTAGGTTAGGGTTGTGGTAATGGCTGGAACAGTATCAAATACATCAAACACATGGTTTCCATTGGCCATTATTATGAGCTGTCCTCCCCTCAGCAGCCTCCTGTGCTTTCGAAAGCTGTGTCTTCATTAACTCTTGGGTAAAGTAGTATAATATGAGTTCTTACCCCTTTCTTCAACAGTGACCTCATTACAGTCGTTGCCATGATGAAAATGTGTTTATTGCTTGATTTATCCCAAAAGAATGTCCCAAACCCTCTTGCAGGACCTTGGCCAGGAGACGCACTTCAAACCTACTCCCTCACCTACATGGATTTAAAAGAAGGAAGGGTCTAGAAATATCTGGTCAGTTATTGGCTTAGAATAAGACCGCTCACAAAAATATACACCTTACTGGCTGAAACTACAACGGTATTAGCCAATCTCTATGTACAATTAAAGATAAACCGCCTTTATTAGAAAAAAAACGATCTCAACGCAAGCATTTCATTGGATACAACGCGGATCAGTCTTTTTGACAACTCAACTGGTTAATTTACGTAATGTCTGTCACAGAGCTTATCACCCCATTTTATAATATAGCTACATTGTTACAATGAGTTAGCGCTACATTTATGAAACACTGTGGAATTTATAATACGCGTGATACAGGAAACGATTGCCAGTTTGTATCATTGCGCATAGGCAAAATCGCATAACTGCCAGCCGTGATCGAAGAATCAAGAGTAGATTCTGTGACATGTCATTGTCAAAGTAGTTTATTTGCACAACAGTAATAGCTTATTGTCTCTAGCCTACTTATAACCTGCAATGCGGCTCTCACTCGCATGCCTCAAAAAGGTATGCCTATTCTACCAATTCTTGCTTGCAACAAGTAGACACGTGTGCGATACTAAGATGTGGAATAATTTGCAGAAAGTTACTGCGAGAGTGCTTAGTCATAGACCAAAAAAACAAGGAGGAGGGGTATTTGGGAAAGCATTCTATTGGCCGCTAGAAACTGAGCTTTTTTTATTAGCAGTAGGAACTTGTAAACGTTGAGCGCCAGATCTGTCTGAATACTATGGCAACTCAAACAAAGGTGAATCAATGAACAAAGTTAAGTAAGATATGATAATATTGTATTGTTATCACGTGAACTGATTTATTTTTCTCCCCTTTAGCCCATTCTTCATGGATATTTCAGGAGTTCATGTTCTTGGAGGGTTCGAATTGGTAAGTTCCTATGTAGTCTTCTACGTCTCTGCCTACTTTACAGCATTAGAACATTGACTTTGACCCTGGAAAGAAATAACCTACTTTGCTTCTTCCAGCTTTTGCTCTGAAAGGTATTGAATTTGACCAAGTCCCAGTCAATCTTATCAAAGATGGGGGTCAGCAGGTAACTTCCTCATACATCATGCTTTTTCATCAGGTAGAGGTAATTGACCTCTATAATGGTATATTAGATATAATGTCCTCACACTGTACCTATTGTATATTTTAGCTTACAGACCAATACAAGGCGTTAAACTCTATGCAACAAGTGCCTGCTGTCCAAATTGATGGCATCACCCTGTCTCAGTCGGTGAGTCCAATACTGTTATTGGTTTGTCACTGTTAACAGTTATGTACTTTTGAGATACTGATAAAAGTCAAAAGAACCTCAAATCTAGCTCCATATTCCCAAAATATAACATTGACTACTGACAATAATGATAAGACCTGTCCACTCACACTCAGCTGGCAGTGATCCAGTACATTGAGGAGACCAGACCAGGACCCAGGCTTCTCCCTGCAGACCCAAAGAAGCGTGCCCAGGTGCGCATGATCTCTGACCTCATCGCCTCCGGGATCCAGCCCGTACAGGTGAGGGTATTACAGCACAGAGAATGTGGGCAAACGAGAGAAGGGAATACAACCAATTGAAAGCACACCAGTCCCCTGCAGATCTCTGACCTTGTTTGCAAAACAAACTAGGTTGTATGGAAGGAAAGCAAAATCAAATGGCAGAACCTCAGACATGCTGACATCATGGTTGAATGACCATTGCAACAATTATGATGGTGATGACTGTAGAGGTACTCGGTCATGTCTGATCATTTTGTATTTCAGAATTTGTATGTGCTACAGAAGATTGGAGCAGAGAAGTTGCAGTGGGCGCAGCATTTCATCCAAAGAGGTTTTGAAGGTGGCTAAAATAGCCTTACGTTCAATATGCCACTGTAGCTCATCTCCAGACAGCCATTACAGGCCTGACTTCATGTCACTGTGTGTTTCTCCTCAGCCTTGGAGCCCATTCTGAAAGAGACGGCAAGCAAGTACTGCGTAGGGGACGAGGTGAGGGGACACTCGTTCAACACGTAAAAACACAGTGGCAGTGTTAAGCTAAGTATCTCAAGTTAGGTTTTTTTATTTTCACACACACAAGTAGAGTGAAATGCCTTTCTTGCTTGCTCATTCCCAACAATGCAGTAATCGATATCAGTAGTACAAAAGCACACGAGAAATAGAAATAAGAACACAAGAAAGTAAGCTAAATACAGGGTCAGTGCCAATACCATATTTACAATGTGCAGGGATACTGGAGTGATAGGAGTAAGGTGACTTGTGATAAACAAGAGTAGCAGCAGCATACCTTCAGTAAGTATTCATACCCCCTTGACTTATTCCACATTTTGTTGTTACAGCCTGAATTCAAAATGGATTAAGTAGATATTTTTCTCAAGTACACACAATACCCAATAATGACAATGAAAATGTTTAGACATTTTAGAAAATGTATTGAAAATGAAATACAGAAATATCTCATTTACTTAAGTTAATACATGTTAGAATCGCTTTTGGCAGCGATTACAGCTGTGAGTCTTTCTGGTTAAGTCTAAGAGCTTTGCGGAACTGGATTGTACAATATTTGTACTTTTTTTTATTCTTCAAGCTTTGTAAAGTTGGTTCTTGATCATTGCTAGATAGCTATTTTCAAGTCTTGCCGTAGATGTTCAAGCCGATTTAAGTCAAAACTGTAACTAGGCAACTCAGGAACATTCAATGTCGTCTTAGTAAGCAACTCCTGTGTATATTTGGCTTTGTGTTTTAGGTTATTGTTCTGCTGAAAGGTGAATTTGTCTCCCAGCGTCTGTTGGAAAGCAGACTCAACCAGGTTTCCCTCAGGGATTTTGCCTGTGCTTAACTCTATTCTGTTTTTTTATCCTAAAAAACTCCCTTGTCCTTGTCGATGACAAGCATACCCATAACATGATGCAGCCAACACAATGGTTGAAATATGAAGAGGGGTGTGTTGTTGTATTTGCCCCAAACATAACACTTTGTATTTAGTACATTATTTTGCAGTTTTACTATTAGTGCCTTTTTGTAAACAGGATGCATGTTTTGGAATATTTTTATTCTGTACACTTAGTATTGTGGAGTAACTAGAATGTTGTTGATCCATCAAACTCTTTAACTGTTTTAAAATCACCAATGGCCTCATGGTGAAATCCCTGAGCGGTTTTCTTCCTCTCCAGCAACTGAGTTAGGAAACACACCTGTGTCTGTATAGTGACTGGGTGTATTGATACACTATCCAAAGTGTAATTAATAACTTCACCATGCTCAAAGGGATATTCATTGTTTACTCCTGAACTTATTTAGGCTTGCCATAACAAAGGGGTTGAATACTTATTGACTAGACATTTAAATCTTTTAACTTTTTTAAATGTCTAAAAACATAATTCCACTGTATATTATGGGCTATTGTGTGTAGGCCAGTGACACAATCTCAATTGAATCCATTTTTAATTCAGACTAATAACAAAATGTGTAAAAAGTCAAGGGGTGTGAATACTTTCTGAAGGCACTGTATATGATGATTGTATGTGAATGTGTGTAAAGTCAGTATGGATGTGTGACGTTCTACATTCGACCTCACTTTAAGTTGAGGAATTCTTGATAATGTTTACCTCTTAGATCTCCATGGCAGACATCTGTCTCGTCCCTCAAGTCTATAATGCTGAACGGTAAGGCACTCTCCATCATTCAGTCAGAACTGGAACAGAAAAACACCACAGCATAAATTTTACACTGAACATACAAACCAAATGAAGAGACTTTTTACATTTGCCAAACAGGTTCAAAGTGGACGTTGATCAGTTCCCAACTATCAAAAGGCTAAACCAAACCTTAATGAAGGTAGAGGCTTTCAAAGTGAGTCATCCATCTTGCCAACCAGATACACCTGCTGACATATGTACATGAGAACCCCTCGGACATCTACAGGAGCCAGTAGTGCCATCATCATTGAATACTTCAATAAAAATATTTGATGTGAATCATTTGGTTTCAATCCCGTGACTTGAAATAAGACTAAAATAAAGAATGTTTGGGTTAAGACCATGTATTACTTGTATGATGAGAAGTTGAGTATGAATATGTACATTTTAACCTCTGATACAGCACGTTCCCCCATCTTGACATATGCTCAACATGACATTGGAACATAGTGGATTTGTGAAGATAAATACAATAGACAACATGAACGTGCCCAATACCAGCCCACTGGTATACATATGAGGAAAGTGGAAATGGCTGTCTGCTCTTTGTTTAATAATTGGTTTAGTAAAATAGCTGAAGTTCAATTAATATCATGCAGCAGTTAATTAACCCATGCTTAAAAAATGTAAATTAAATAGAAAGTTATTTTTCTTTCAACACACATTGGTGAGAAAATATCTAGAACACAGGAGATATGTTGTTTGTTAGATCTGGTGCCTATACCATTTCTCAGATGAATGGCACTTAAAAATCTATATAAAACAGTTAACAACCCATAATGTAATGTCAGACACCTGACAACAGTGTGATTAAAAAGGCATAACTTGCACCATAACTGACAATCAACAGAAAAGAGCAAATCAGGCTAGACTACAGCCTTCAGTGGCTACAATAAAACTGTTACTGAAGATTTAATTACATCCAAGCATAATGTAACAGAGCCATTACACAGAAGAGCAAATAAAAAGGACTCAACAGTCCCTGTTTTAGTTCTGCCCATGATACATTCACTCATATCATTCAGAATTTGTAAGCCAGACACAGATATAAAGTCAAATTTTTCCCCCTTATTCCCCATAAGGCTGTTATAGTCTCTCCTTAAGGTCCAGTCTCTTATCTCCAGGGATCTCCACTGTGCACTTCACTGGGTCATTGAAGAAGATCCCGGCGCAGTCTGAGCCCCCAAACACCAGCAGAGTGCTGTGGGTGTTGGTATGCTCGCCCTGCTTCTGTTTGACAGTGCCTGGGAGGACAGAACCTCCCAGGTTGTTCATGCTGTGTCCGGCACGAGGCTTGGCGCAGAGCAGAGGGAATACCATTGAACTCCACATACTGGTGTCTGAAAAGAACCTAAAACAGAGTATTTATATTCATAGAATAAAGGAAATGAATGATGCTGGATTACCATTTTAACTTTCTGGAAAACAAGATAAGGCTGGTTGAGGGTGTACTCACCCACGTTGAAGATATGGATGTCCTGTAAGGCATCAATAGCACTACAACCTCCACTGACCAGCATCCTGTTGTCTGATACTGGCAGTGCTGCATGATATCTGATCACACAGACAAGATAGGACGACGTTATCAAAGTAAAAAGGCATTTCTACATCAATCCGTACATCATTGTGTGGATTACAGTAATAAATATAAGATTAACAAATGGCATAGAATTATATCAGTCATTTAAAAAATAATGGTCACAATATTGGTCTGTGCGGCAATTTAGAAATGTTTTTTCATCATAGCAAGTACTTTTTGATGTCCTAGATATCCAAAAGATGAAAAACATCAGATAGGCATTGTGTTTACATATTACAAGGTTGAATAAATATGTTCTCACCCTCTAGGCAGTGATGGCATGATCTCATATTTCACAGCTGTGTACTCCATAAAGCCTTTTGCTAAAATAAAGAAAATTGCATTTGAAGATTAAGTTGTAACTAGCTTTGTGTAGCGTAATCCAAATCACCACTCTTTGTCACAGCCTTACCGAGATGCAAAATGTTACGGTTGTTCAGGTAGATTGAAGTCTTCCTGCCACCAAAAATGAGCAACTGGTTGGACAAAAAAATGGTTTAGAGCCTGTTTTATGTAAAAAATAAAATGTGTTTGTTAAATAAACACTGTTGTTCTGTAATGGTTAAATACATTAAGCAAAGTATTGTAATAGCCCAATGCCTCTACAGAAATATAATCAAGGAACATTGACACAATCCTAGGTAGAGGTCAGATCCCTCCACAATGGGTTGGTACCAGAACTCAAAATCTGGGTTAAAAATGTACAGAGCGTTTCTGTAGGCCTTGTCTCCAGGATAGCAGCTTGGATGGCACAGGACAAAACTAGGGCATTTTAATAAGATGGCACAGGACAAAATCTCTCCCAGTTGTTTTACACAAGTTATCAATATTAGTAAACAGTCGACTCATCTCACATATTTCCATTTTCCATAGGGAGTCCTCACAGCGGGTTTGGTCATACGCTCCTCCAATGACAATGACCATCTCGGGATCACTCAGACACATGTTATGGCTCCAGCGCTTTTATGGACAAACTGAAAATAAAATATCATTAATGTTTTATATACAACAGAATATCTGGCATTTTAAATAAATTACTTATTTGATTGAGAATTCTGACCGGCTCTGCAATTTGTCTTCATCTTTCCAGTCTTCTCCACAACACTGTTCTCTCTAGATAGCTTCCTTTTCTTGGGACGAGATGTCACGACTTCTGCCGAAGTCGATGCCTCTCCTTGTTCGGGCGGTGTTTGGCAGTCGACGTCGCCGGACTTCTAGCCATCGCTGATCCATTTTTCATTGTCCATTTGTTTTGTCTCGTTTTCACACACACCTGGTTTTCATTTCCCAATTACTGGTCATGTATTTAACCCTCTGTTTCCCCCATGTCTTTGTGTGTGATTGTTATTTGTTTAGGTCAGTACGTTTCCAGCTGTTTTCACCCGTTTTCACACTGTCACGTGCTATTTTCTTAAGTAAAGTGCGTTGTTCACTCATCTCTGTTCTCCTGCGCCTGATTTCATGCACCAGATACACCCACCGCATGACACTAGATGTTTAAGCAGTGTCCTTCTCAGGGGTAATAACAGCTTCAGGGGTCCATGCGAAGTGACACCTTCCCAATCACTATCTGTCTGGGGGACTTATCCTTCAAATACCATCAAGATAAACACACAGGTGCAATGTATCTCTCCCCTACTTCATGATCGTGGGAAGATGTTTTGGGTGCTGTCGACAGTCTGCTGATTAGTATTTTTCTCCGCTCATAGAGGAGTAATAAAGGCCTAGTGCACTAATTTGGTGTGATTTGTTTAATAGTATTATTTTTTTGTTATATACAGTACCAGTCAAAAGATTGGACACCTACTTATTCTCAGGTTTTTCTTTCTTTGTTCTATTTTGTACATTGTAGAATAACACATATGGAATCATGTAGTAACCAAAAAAGTGTTAAACAAATCAAAACATATTTTATATTTTAGAATCTTCAACATAGCCACCCTTTGCCATGATGACAACTTTGCACACTCTTGGCATTCTCTCAACCAGCTTCACCTGGATTTATTTTCCAACAGTCTTGAAGGAGTTCCCACATATGCTGAGCACTTGTTGGCTGATTTTCCTTCACTCTGCGGTCCAACTCATCCCAAAGCATCTCAACTGGGTTGCGGTTGGGTGATTGTGGAGGCCAGGTCATCTGATGCAACACTCCATCAATCTCCATCTTGGTCAAATAGCCCTTACATAGCCTGGAGGCTGTTGAAAAGAGATGTTTCTCACCAATGTATCCTGTGTCCTGTTGAAAAACAAATGATAGTCCCACTAAGTGCAAACCAGATAGGATGGTGTATAGCTGCAGAATGCTGTGGTAGCCATGCTGGTTAAGTGTGCCTTGAATTATAAATAAATCACAGACAGTGTCACCAGCAAAGCACCCCTACACCATCACACCTCTTCCTCCATGCGTCACAGTGGGACCCACACATGTTGAGTTCATCCATTCACCTACTCTGTGTCTCACAAAGACACGATGGATGGAACCAAAAATCTCCAATTTGGACTCATCAGACCAAAGGACAAATTTCCACTGGTCTAATGTCCATTGCTTGTGTGTCTTGGCCCAAGCAAGTCTCTTCTTATTATTGGTGTCCTTTAGTTGTGATTTCTTTGCAGCAATTCGACCATGAAGGCCTGATTCAAACAGTCTCTGAACAGTTGATGTTGAGATGTGTCTGTTACTTGAACTCTATGAAGCATTTATTTGGGTTGCAATTTCAGAGGTTGGTAACTAATGAACTTATCCTCTGCAGCAGAGGTAACTCTGGGTCTTCGTTTCCAGTGGCGGTCCTCATGCGAGCCAGTTTCATCATAGCGCTTGATGGTTTCTGAGACTGCACTTTCGAAGTTCTCGAAATTGTCCGGATTGACTGATCTTAATGTCTTAAAGTAATGATGGACTGTTGTTTCTCTTTGCTTATTTGAGCTGTTCTTGCCATAATATAGACTTGGTCTTTTACCAGATAGGTCTATCTTCTGTATACCACCTCTACCTTGTCACAACACAACTGATTGGCTCAAACACATTAAGAAGGAAAGAAATTCCACAAATTAACTTTTAAGAAGTCACACCTGTTTACTGAAATGCATTCCAGGTGACTACCTCATGAAGCTGGTTGAGAGAATGCCAAGAGTGTTCAAAGCTGTCATCAAGGCAAAGGGTGGCTACTTTGAAGTCTCAAATGTAAAATGTATTTTGATTTGTTTAACACTTTTTTGGTTACTACATGATTCCATGTGTTATTTCAGCGTTTTGATGTTTTTACTATTATTCTACAATGTAGAAAATAGGTAAAATAAAGAAAAACCCTGGACTTAGTAGGTGTGTCCAAACTTTTGACTGGTACTGCACATTAATTATATTTGAATTGTGATTTATCAGGGGGTGCTGCAGCACCCTCAGGTAAATAGATTGATTTCTGTCTTGTCAGCTTTGAGCTAGGCTTAGCAAATGATGTCTCCTAGATGTGAGGAGATGGGGGTTGTAATCTGCAAAGAGTGAATCATACATACACTTTAGTTTCCTGTTTCATTCAATTGCCATGCCGTCCCTAGGAGGGGTGCGTCACTTGAGTGGGTTGAGTCACTGACATGATCTTCCTGTCTGGGTTGGCGCCCCCCTCTGGTTCGTGGCATGGGGGAGATCTTTGTGGGCTATACTTGGCCTTGTCTCAAGGTAGTAAGTTGGTGGTTTGAAGATATCCCTCTAGTGGTGTGGGGGCTGTGCTTTGGCAAAGTGGGTGGGGTTATATCCTGCCTGATTGGCCCTGTCCGGGGGTATTGTCGGACGGGGCCACAGTGTTTCCCGACCTCTCCTGTCTCAGCCTTCAGTATATATCCTGCAAAAGTTTATGTGTCGGGGGGCTAGGGCCTATGTTTATATGTTGGGGGGCTAGGGTCAATCTGTTACTTATCCTGTGTCCTGTGTGAATTTAAGTATGCTCCCTCTAAATCTCTCTCTCGCTCTCTTTCTCTCTTCTCTAGTGGGACCTGAGCCCTAGGACCATGCCTCAGGACTACCTGTCCCCAGTCCACCTGGTCGTGCTGCTGCTCCAGTTTCAACTGTTCTGCCTGCAGCTATGGAACTCTGACCTGTTCACCAGATGTGCTACCTTGTCCCGGTCCTGTTGTTTTCGACTATCTCTCTCTACCGCACCTGCTGTCTCTAACTCTGAATGATCGGCAATGAAAAGCCAATTGACATTTACTCCTGAGGTGCTGACCTGTTGCACCCTCTACAACCACTGTGATTATTATTATTTGACCCTGCTGGTCATCTATAAATGTTTGAACATCTTGGCCATGTTCTGTTATAATCTCCACCCGGCACAGCCAGAAGAGGACTGGCCACCCCTCAGAGCCTGGTTCCTCTCTAGGTTTCTTACTAGTTTTCTGCCTTTCTAGGGAGTTTTTCCTAGCCACCATGCTTCTACATCTGCATTGATTGCTGTTTGAGGTTTTAGGCTGTGTTTCTGTCTTGTCAGCTTTGAGCTAGGCTTAGCAAATGCTGTCTCCTAGATGTGAGGAGATGGCACTGTATAGCACTTTGTGACATCGGCTGATGTAAAAAGGGCTTTATAAATCAATTTGATTGATTGATTGACAATGCAGACCACTATATGGATAAATGCATCAGAAAATCAAAAGTAGTGACAGGTCTAGATAAATCCATAGCAAATTAGTAGAAACCCCTGCCTTTGGAACCCCTGTAACCCTGTAACTCACCCTCTGACTTACAGAGGTGTTGAGATGAGTTTGGGTGAGTTGGCTGTTGTGCTCGACTGGGCTGGAGTGTTTTCTTGGTACAAGCTGAGTATTGCTGATGAAACTGGCTTCATTCTTTTTGAGGAAAGAGTTGAATAACAATTGAAGATACTGGTACATTATGTAAGTACTGTTTTCATCATTCCACATACCTGCCAAGAGGAAAGGAGTATCTGGTCAGTGTTTAATTCATAATGTGACAGGTGTCACAATAACAACACTGAACAAAAATATAAATGCAACATGTTTTATGAGCGGAAATAAAAGATCCCAGAAATGTTCCATATGCACAAAAAGCACTCCAAACAGGTCAGGGACAAAGTTGTGGAGAAGTACAGATCAGGGTTGGGTTATAAAAAAATCCCAGAAACTTTGAACATCCCACAGAGCACCATTAATTCCATTATGTAAAGAATATGGCACCACAACAAACCTGCCAAGGGGGGGCCACCCACCAAAACTCGTGGACAAGGCAAGGAAGGCATTAATCAGGGAGGAAACAAAGAGATTGAAAATAACCCTGAAGGAGCTGCAAAGCTCCACAGTGGAGATTGGAGTATCTGTCAATCGGACCACTAAGCCATACACTCCAAAGAGCAGTGCTTGCAGAAGAGTGGCCAGAAAAAAGTCATTGCTTATAGAAAAAAATAAGCAAGCAGGTTTGGTATTCGCCAAAAGGCAGAGACCCCCCAAACATATGGTCAGATGAGACTAAAATGTAGCTTTTTGATCATCAAGGAAAATGCTATGTCTGGTACAAACCCAACACCTCTCATCAGCCCAGGAAAACCATCCCCACAGTGAAGCATGGTGGTGGCAACATCATGCTGTGGCGATGTTTTCCATCAGCAGGGACTGGGAAACTGGTCAGAATTGAAGGAATGATGGATGGCGCTAAATACAGGGATATTCTTGAGGGAAACCTGTTTCAGTCTTCCAGAGATTTGAGACTGGGACGGAGGTTCACCTTCCAACAAGACAATGACCCAAAGCATACTGCTAAAGCAACACTCGAGTGGTATAAGGGGAAACATTTAAATGTCTTGGAATGGCCTAGTCAAAGCCCAGATCTCAATTCAATTGAGAATCTGTGGTATGACTTAAAGATTGCTGTACACCAGCGGAACACATCCAACTTGAAGGAGCTGGAGCAGTGTTAACTTGAAGGAGCTGGAGCAGTTTTGCCTTGAAGAATGGGTAAAAATCCCAGTGGCTAGATGTGCCAAGCTTATAGAGACATACCCCAAGAGACTTGCAGCTGTAATTGTTGCAAAAGGTGGCTCTACAAAGATGAAGAGTTATGCACGCTCAAGTTTTCTGTTTTTTTGTTTGTTTTATTCCTTGTTTGTTTCACAAGAAAAATTATTTTGCATCTTCAAAGTGGTAGGCATGTTGTGTAAATCAAATGATACAACCCCCCCAAAAATATATTTTAATTCCAGGTTGTAAGGCAACAAAATAGGAAAAATTCCAAGTGGGGTGAATACTATTGCAAGCCACTGAATATAAGGTCTATATTGCCTGTTTTGAAGGTGCATTACTTGAGAGGGAGATTGGAATGCTGACCTTGTCCAAGAGGCAACAGAGAAATGGAGAAGAGGAGTGTATGGGAAGATTTTGCTTACTGTTTGTGAGGTATGGTCTCCAGCTTGTCATTCCGTACATGTTCAATATATATTTACTGAGTCACAGTTCCTATGAGGAAATCAGACCATTTAACTAAATTCATTAGGTCCTAATCTATGGATTTTGCATGACTGGGAATACAGATATGCATCCATTGGTCGCAGATACCTTTAACAAAAAAATGGGCCTCACAATGGGACTCAGGATCTCATCATGGTAATCCTGTGTATTCAAATGCAATTGTGTTTGCAATTGTGTTTGTCTGTAGCTTATGCCTGCATGCTGACCACACCACTCGCGTCGCAAAATAAATGTACACATAAATCATTGCACCCACACTGCTTGCGCGTTTCAACGATGGTCTGGGTAGCCAGGCGCTAAAATAGGACTTGGGTCTATTTGTGACACATGATGCGCTGCAAGTTCTGCCCCTCCCATCTCCTCATTGGTTTTGAAGAGCATATACCCATGTGGGTGATTGAAAGATGAACTGAGGTCCACACTCCACTCCAGTTGGCAGTGGTAATGCACCTCAAAGTTAGTTGCCAACCGCCATATTAAGTCCAAAGAAGAAGCCTGAAGGTGCGATTGCTAGAGACCCTTTTATCTGTAGATTCATCATTGGAGTAGATGATGCATTTCAGGTAAAATAACAACCCAATGTTTATATCCCAGGCCAAATTAGCTAGCAGCAAAATTGCCATAAATGTTTAATGCTTTTAAACCTGTCCCCAAATTAATATAGTTGGTTCAGAGTTCGTTTTGATATTTCAACCTGCGTGTCCTGATCGTGTCTGGTGTGGGTGGACAAAATCAACATGCACACAAGTCCTGCCTCTCCCATCACCTCATTGGTTTTTAGGAGCGAGGTCCATAGAGAAATGGTTTGTTGACATTGGTATGGAAGAACTTGACTGGCCTGCACAGAGCTATGACCTCAACCCAATCGAACACCTTTGGGATGAATTGGAATGCCGACTGCGAGCAGGCCTAATCACCGAAAATCATTGCACAACCTCACGAATGCTCGTTGCTGAATCGAAGCAAGTCCCCGTAGCAATGTTCCAACAGCTAGTGGAAAGCCTTCACAGAAGAGTGGAGGCTGTTATAGCAGCGAATGCCGATAATTTTGGAATGAGATGTTCGAAGTGTCCACATACTTTTGGTCATATAGTGTATATGCTTTCACTTCAGAGGGTTGTTGCACTTGGTTAACACCAATGCTTTCACATAGAGCCAGCCATTACTGTAACAAACATATGCAGCCCAAAAGCTTTGATCAGGATATTAATTGGCTGAGACCAAGCTCTATACTTGGCTACTTCATAGTACCATGACACAAATGAGGCAGAGCTGTAGAAATGTAATATACCGTAATGCAAGAGACTTTTTATTGTGAAAACTTTTCAGGAAAGCTTATAACAGAAACACATACTGTATAGTACAAAACTGAAACTTATTTTCAGTTGCCTTATATTTTAGCAGCACAATTCATGATCTTTGGAAACATGCACAACACAGACATTTGAGGTACAAACATTTTTGGAAATTACGTGTGGGCGGCTATAATCAAATTTAGGTGCATACAGCGCTACACAACACAGAAACGACACACTCAAAATGATCTTCCTTTACAGAGATTGGTACATAACATTTTACTTTAAAAAGGGACAATCCAAGTCACACATACTAACAGATTCAAAATATTTCTGTATCTACAATAGTCTCATGTGATTGTCCACCAAGATCAACCCATCACCTGACAACCTGCTAACTAAATAGGGATTTGGCAATGTAAATATGGAACCAATTTGACATAAGAGCTTTTTGTGCCAGGGATGGCTTTTATTTGTCAATAAGACAGGCGGTAACCATTTGCTTTAGGATTGGACTCAGAGAAACATCTAATACACTTTCATCAACATAATTGCTCATTCCAATCACAATATGCAGAAAAATTATGGAATTGTTGTACAGGAATATTGTTTAAGATACTGCATTTGGATCATCATACAATTCAAGTTGACGTTTAAGAAAAAAGTTTGGCAAAAAATTGACATACATGAAGTACACACCAACATTATATGATATCAAACAATGTGTAGACAGACACAAAAAGAAAACCTCCCAGTTCTATGGAGCACCTCTTCTGCTTAAGCTTTTGACCAAGCAAATCATCTTTCTATCAGTGTTCCCCGATTGCTGCCACCACTGAAATTGTGTCTGAATAAAAATCTATACTATATATAGAATATATATCTTGAAAATATGGGCAATTTGCCTTAACTCACTACACAAAACTTTTAAACACACCAGAACATGGAACAAACATAAAGCTTCATAAAATCTTGCTCACAGTAAAAACACATGAAAAAAAAGTGCTCCATAATTCTCAAGTCCTCTCACATTTTAAATGTAGCCTTAAACCAAGCAACACCAGCTGATTGTGATAAAAAATATATGCACCTATAATTAACCCTAAATTATTCTATGGAATCAAAAATAGATATCAATTATTTGAAGCGAAGTCATACATTCATATGCAATAGTGGACTGGATCCTCAGGCACTGTAATACACCCTGTAGTACAGAGTCTTATTTCGCCATAGTGAGTAGGAGTTATCAAACTTCAGAAGGTAAGTGCCCTCGCCTGGATACTCATGACTACCACCTTGCACTGCCATGTGACTGTCCTGACGATACACAGGTAAGATTTCCCCTAGGTTGGAGTTGGCCAATGATTTGGACCCCTTCTCAACATCTCCTGTGTTGACAGGTCCTGCAGGAGACAACAAATAGTCTTCAAGACAACAACCTCAAATTATAGATCTGAGATCAGTTATCAAACACATTCCAAGATTTTCAGATTATGAAACATAAAAAATGTTGTAACTAAACAAGTTTCAAACCAAAAGAGGAGATGCTTACTGACCTTCTAGCTCATCTTCCTCATCTTCATCATCACTGGATTCGCTGATGTGGACCGTGATGGCCCGGCTGGTAACAGGGGTCCAGTCAAAGTAGATTCCAAAGCCTATGTCATAGCTATCTGTGGCAAACTCCCAGCACACCCGCTTTCCCTCAGGGACAGTTGGCACATGTACTGTCATAATGTCTCCTCTGTACACTGCCACCACACTGTCCTTCTCCAGTCGCAGCTTGGCCTTAAGCTCCTTCATTGCCATGGACGTCCACGTGGAAGGAGGCTTTAGCGGGGGCATTTGGACTAGAGCACAACCATAGATTATATGTGAGGACAACATGGGAACCAAACCTGAGCAGAGTGTTCAAAATGTGTGTGATAGTAGAGTATCACACAATTAGAGATGCTTTGCCAAATGTACATTTTCAACATGATTATTATTTTATCAGTAAGTTGCGATACAAACATCAGACTCCAGAACATGGATGAAAGATATGAGTTCTCTTAAGTGTCAGGAATTGTGAAACACTAGTGCGTCACCTTTTCTCTCTCCAGGGTTTTGACTATTCCCACTTCGGCTGTTCTCCTCAACATCTCCCCCCATGGCCTGCTGCCCACCAGGAGCCTCCTGATTAACCTGAAAACACACACATGCAACACATCTATAGGTGCTTGCAGTATATTCATTATTGCCAATTAATTTCATTGCCATGTACTTTTTTAGGCAGACATGATGTTTACCTCAGCCGGCTGGTTGGACCCCTCTGTGTCATTCCTTACATCCATATCAGGATTGCTTATTGGGTGGTTGGAGTTATTTGAGAGATCTGTGCTCTGGAGCCTATACACAGACAGATGACAATGCTAATAAAACTTTTAATCACAATTCAACATACAATGCTTTGTGAGGCATACATTTAAAAAAATTAACTGGCAAACCATTACAAATATTCAACATTTTTGTAATGTATTTCAATTGCATAGTTATATCACATGTTTCAGGAATGAAGTACAGTAGCTAAAAAGCTAAATATCAGAGTAGGTATATCAGCAACAGGTGAGTTACCTGTCTAGAGGATTGGTCTCCCAGTTTTTTGACGTTATCCCGGGGAAAGAGGAAACCGACAACGCTGTCAATCTGGATTGAAGCTCCGATGTAGCCTCTAATTTCTCCATCGCTAAAATGAATGCATAAAACACGTTTCAGTCTCGCTCTAGGGGTGCATTCGTAAATTCACTCTGGCCATCTTCACTTTTCAGAGCACTCGTCTGTGTGCCAGAGCGCAGAATAACTGACGAATATACGAACGCTCAACATCCGTTGAATATGTCCGGTGTCAGTAAACATCAGCAAAGAAATGAGTCATAAAAATGTTTCTAGCAGCAGTTACAGTCACCAACGCTCTGAATATCCAGCTCTGCTAGGGCGAGTAAAATGGTCAGTGATGTGTTCTCTGATCTGTGCCTGGAAGTAAGTTTGCAAGCGAGCCAGTTAATTTGCGAACGCGGAGGGCACATTGAGCCCACCCTGGCACTCCACATAGAATTTAGGAACGCACCCTAAATCGCGTACTGTATTCCCTCCTCCCTATTGTCTTCAGCACTAAAATGCAGGTTACCATCATATTAGAGTAGAATGTCTGGAAGGCATTCAGATCATGCATCAAAGAAAAACAAATACAGAATGAAACATACAAAAATGCTTTATAGCATTGGAAACCAAGACTGTTCTCTGGACGTCTGCCGGTTTTGACCAGCAGAAGTGACTTTTCGTAACAGGATAGGATAACATACAGCATGTTATTATAATTAGGTTAAGGTTAGGAAAAGCGTTAGCTAAAATTGTCCCCGACGCGACTCAGAACATATAGCTACAACCAGGTCTGCCCTGAGAACGGTTTCCACTAATACGATGCTGCCTAGCTAACGTCAAAATCCGACTAATGCGCGCGCGGTTACAAGGTTACATTGCTAGCGATCTTTTTTGGTCACATAATTTCAACATTTGTAACCAATTTGGTTGCTAGTAGCAAGCTGCGGAGCAATGACTGCGCCCTGCTGAGCTGGACGTATGCTAGCTAGCTAGTATAGCTTTCGTGAAAATTGCTAGCTAGCTAGCTGGTCGGATGATCTTCTGACATTCTTTGACACATTGTCACTTGTCAACAAGTTGTAAATAAAAAACCTACCTCAGATAATCATGTGATAATTAGTTGTTGGATTCCTGCTTGGCTAGTTTCAAGGTTTTCTCCGGAAATGTAGCTAACGTTATCTGTCAACTCCGTTCAGACTGCGCAGAAACATCCCCGTAGGGAAAATAACAGATTTTTGGTACTTCCGTAATTGAACGAGTATTAGCGGAATTTGACGATGTTAATCACGTGATTAACATCGCACCTGCGGCTACAGTAATATTACCGTGACTGACACTTCAAAATGTTAATTACACTCAGGGAAAATACTAAGATTTTGTTGAGGGGAAAACCTTTCGTGTCCAGACAAAGCCACGTCAACTAGTCCTACAGCTTGATGATTATGATGATGAACACTGAATAAAGCAGTGGAGAAATTATTGCCTGGTGTTTGATGATGGATGGATAGATATGTGGATGGTCCCCATCCTTATTCCTATGCCCTGATGATAACCTGAGATTGTTATACATTTTGAAGGGTACATTAATTGATCTGCTAAAAAAATATACTCAATCCCTTTGTTTTATTCTGTTACAGTTTGAGAGTAAATCAACATCACACAAAATCAGATTTTTTTACAATGACTTGATGTTATGACAGACAGAGTTCCATCTTTGGGTTTTCCAGGCTCTTTCTTTCCCTTCAGTGGATCCACCATTACTGAATTGTATAGAGCAGAGAGACAACCCTGCATACTGTTATTTCTTGATATGAAGCGTGATAATGGTGTCTCCTTAGACTGAACATCAACTAAATTAATCCAGGGGAAAGACCTTGACAACATGGGAGACAAATTAAAAAGTATGGTTAGTTAGCCTAATCATTCATTTGTGTTAAAAAAAAATATATGTATGTTTGTCTTTCTATTCCTGTGGGTTTGAGTTTCAACACAGGTTACATTAAATATGTAAGTCAACTTTTCTCATAAGATAAACCCTTTGTACAAAATGTGTGCTGAATGAAAACTCACTCATCTGGTGTCAGGGAAGATGCATAGGAGGAATGGACAAAATTATTCAGGATGAATGCCACAGTGCCTGGACCTTTTAACTGGAACAGCTCATTGATCAGCCCAAGAGCTTCAGCAGATCCCACATTTGCCGCGGTGCACATGTTCAAGAGACTGTACAACAACCCAAACAGCCACTTTGGATCCAGACAGAGCCCACCTCAATATGAAAATGTATCAGATATCTTATCTTGTATGTCTCAATACACCATCAGACATTTACATCTCGTACAGTAAATATGCAGTAAGTGTTCACACCAAGAATTACCTACCTCTCATGGCAAGAGGACAGGATGCATCTATTACTTCTGGGTCTTTCAAAGCCGCGGTCACATGACCTCGGGAAAGCCACATGTTGACAGAGTCACAAGCCACAAACTCATACTGTGGTTTGAGAATGAAGCTGTGACCAAGAAGCTGTGCCAATCTTTAAAAAAACACAACATGATATAAAATCCATCGGGTGTGGATGGAGTTATACAAAGATGTGAGTTTTTGAGGACATTTTTTTGGGGACAATGATTTGAATAGCAGGTAATATTTCTTCAAATCAGATCAGATTTTATTTGTCACATACACATAGTTAGCAGATGTTAATGTGAGTGCCAATAACACAAGTGCCAATAACACAAGGGTTTAGGGGATTTTAATAAATGTGTTTTTACCTGTTTAATGGTACGGCAGAAAGGAAGCTGTACACCAGACAGTGCTTTGGTAGGTGGGATTGGAGCTCTGCACACACCTTGGGTAGGTGAGAGGGAAGGCAACAGAGGAACAGCACATCTGCCCAGGCCACCAATCGCTGGTTGTCAAAGTAACACATGATACCCCTTTTCACAAATTCCTCTGTTATTTAAAAGATGAAAATATATTACATTCAATACATTGTTATATTTGTAGTTCATGCCAATTGTTCCTTTCATTTTTTTTCCAATTACCTAGAGTTTCAGGCCTCCTTGAGGAAATGTTGATTTGTGACGGTTTTAGGCCATTCATTTCAAGAAGCACTTGGACCAGCTGTTTTCCAATGTGTCCCCCTCCAAGCACACCAACAGTCAGACCTTTTCCTTTTTTAGATATATTTGATGGCAGTAAAACCATATCTATGTCTTCAATTTGTCTTGGTAGGCCAATGCTTTCTCAACAAAAAATAAAATGGATTTTACTGTTAGACTATCTCATATATACAGTACCAGACAAAAGTTTGAACACACCTACTCATTCAAAGGTTTTTCTTTATTTTTACTATTTTCTACATTGTAGAATAATAGTGAAAACATAAAAACTATGAAATTACACGTATGGAATCAAGTAGTAAGTGTTAAACAAATCAAAGTGTTAAACAAATCTAAATATATTTTAGATTTGAGATTTTTTGAAGTAGCCAGCCACCCTTTGCCTTGATGACAGCTTTACGAACTCTTCGCATTCTCTCAACCAGCTTCATGAGGAATGCTTTTCCAACAGTCTTGAAGGAATTCCCACATATACTGAGAACTTCTTGGCTGCTTTTCCTTCACTCTGCGATCCAACTCATCCCAAACCATCTCAATTGGGTTGAGGTCGGGTGATTGTGGATGCCAGGTCATCTGATGCAGCACTTCATCACTCTCCTTCTTGGACAAATAGCCCTTACACAGCCTGGAGGTGTGTTGGGTCATTATCCTGTTGAAAAACAAATGATAGTCCCACTAAATGCAAACCAGATGAGATGGCGTATTACTGCAGAATTCTGTGGTAGTCATGCTGGATAAGTGTACCTTGAATTCTAAATACATCACAGAAAGTGTCACCAACAAAGCACCCCCACAACATCACACCTCTTCCTCTATGCTTTATGGTGGGAACCACACATGTGGAGATCATCCATTCACCTACTCTGTCTCTCACGAAGACACAGCGGTTGGAATCAAAAATCTCCAATTTGGACTCATCAGATCAAAGGACAGATTTCCACTGGTCAAATGTCCATTGCTAGTGTTTCTTGGCCCAAGCAAGTCTCTTCTTATTATTGGTGTCCTTAAGTAGTGGTTTATTTGCAGTATTCGACCATGAAGGCCTGATTCACGCAGTCTCCTCTGAACAGTTGATGTTGAGATGTGTCTATTACTTGAACTCTATGAACAATTTATTTGGGCTGCAATTTCTTATCCTCTGCAGCAGAGGTAACTCTGAGTCTTCCTTTCCTGTGGCGTTCCTCATGAGAACAAGTTTCATCATAGCGCTTGTGTCATGTTTTGTCTTAGATTGTCTTGTCATTATGCTTTCCCTTCTGTTCGTTTCCCCCTGCTGGTCTTATTAGGTTCGTTCCCTTTTTCTATCCCTCTCTCTCCCCCTCCCTCTCTCTCCTCTCTCTATCGTTCCGTTCCTGCTCCCAGCTGTTCCTATTCCCCTAATCATCATTTAGTCGTCCCACACCTGTTCCTTATCTTTTCCCCTGATTAGAGTCCCTATTTCTTCCCTTGTTTTCCGTTCCTGTCCTGTCGGATCCTTGTCTATTGTTCACCGTGCTGTGTCTATGTATTGCCCTGTCGTGTCGTGTTTCCCTCAGATGCTGCGTGGTGAGCAGGTGTCTGAGTCTGCTACGTTCAAGTGCCTTCCCGAGGCAACCTGCAGTTCTTGATCAAGTCTCCAGTCTGTTCTCGTCATTACGAGTAGTATTATGCCTTTTGTTTGTAAAGTAACTTCACTGGATTAAAAACTCTGTTTTCGCCAAGTCGCTTTTGGGTCCTCATTCACCTGCATAACAGAAGGATCCGACCAAGGAATGGACCCAGGGACTACAGATGCTCGTAACACTGCCGTCGAGATCCAAGGAGCCATGCTCGGCAGACACGAGCAGGAATTGTCTGCTGCTCGCCATGCCGTGGAGAACCTGGCCGCTCAGGTTTCCGACCTCTCTGGACAGTTCCAGAGTCTTCGTCTCGTGCCACCTGTTACTTCCTGGCCTGCCGAGCCTCCGGAACCTAGGGTTAATAACCCACCTTGCTACTCCGGGCAGCCCACGGAGTGCCGCTCCTTTCTCACCCAGTGTGATATTGTGTTCTCTCTCCAACCCAACACATACTCTAGCGAGAGAGCTCGGGTTGCTTACGTCATTTCACTCCTTACTGGCCGGGCTCGAGAGTGGGGCACAGCTATCTGGGAGGCAAGGGCTGATTGTTCTAACAATTACCAGAACTTTAAAGAGGAGATGATTCAGGTTTTTGACCGTTCAGTTTTTGGTAGGGAGGCTTCTAGGGCCCTGGCTTCCCTATGCCAAGGTGATCGATCCATAACGGATTACTCTATAGAGTTTCGCACTCTTGCTGCCTCTAGTGACTGGAACGAGCCGGCGCTGCTCGCTCGTTTTCTGGAGGGACTCCACGCAGTGGTCAAAGATGAGATTCTCTCTCGGGAGGTTCCTTCCAGTGTGGACTCTTTGATTGCTCTCGCCATCCGCATAGAACGACGGGTAGATCTTCGTCACCAAGCTCGTGGAAGAGAGCTCGCATCAACGGTGTTTCCCTGCTCCGCATCGCAACCATCTCCCTCCTCTGGCTCAGAGACTGAGCCCATGCAGCTGGGAGGTATTCGCATCTCGACCAAGGAGAGGGAACGGAGGATCACCAACCGCCTGTGCCTCTATTGCGGATTTGATGGACATTTTGTCAATTCATGTCCAGTAAAGGCCAGAGCTCATCAGTAAGCGGAGGGCTACTGGTGAGCGCTACTACTCAGGTCTCTTCATCTAGATCCTGTACTACTATGTCAGTCCATCTACGCTGGACCGGTTCGGGTGCTACATGCAGTGCCTTGATTGACTCTGGGGCTGAGGGTTGTTTCATGGACGAAGCATGGGCTCGGAAACATGACATTCCTTTCAGACAGTTAGACAAGCCTACGCCCATGTTTGCCTTAGATGGTAGTCATCTTCCCAGTATCAGATTTGAGACACTACCTTTAACTCTCACAGTATCTGGTAACCACAGTGAGACTATTTCTTTTTTGATTTTTCGTTCACCTTTTACACCTGTTGTTTTGGGTCATCCCTGGCTAGTATGTCATAATCCTTCTATTAATTGGTCTAGTAATTCTATCCTATCCTGGAACGTTTCTTGTCATGTGAAGTGTTTAATGTCTGCCATCCCTCCCATTTCTTCTGTCCCCACTTCTCAGGAGGAACCTGGCGATTTGACAGGAGTGCCGGAGGAATATCATGATCTGCGCACGGTCTTCAGTCGGTCCCGAGCCAACTCCCTTCCTCCTCACCGGTCGTATGATTGTAGTATTGATCTCCTTCCGGGGACCACTCCTCCTCGGGGTAGACTATACTCTCTGTCGGCTCCCGAACGTAAGGCTCTCGAGGATTATTTATCTGTGTCTCTTGACGCCGGTACCATAGTGCCTTCTTCCTCTCCGGCCGGGGCGGGGTTCTTTTTTGTTAAGAAGAAGGACGGTACTCTGCGCCCCTGCGTGGATTATCGAGGGCTGAATGACATAACGGTTAAGAATCGTTATCCGCTTCCCCTTATGTCATCAGCCTTCGAGATTCTGCAGGGAGCCAGGTGCTTTACTAAGTTGGACCTTCGTAACGCTTACCATCTCGTGCGCATCAGAGAGGGGGACGAGTGGAAAACGGCGTTTAACACTCCGTTAGGGCATTTTGAGTACCGGGTTCTGCCGTTTGGTCTCGCCAATGCGCCAGCTGTTTTTCAGGCATTAGTTAATGATGTTCTGAGAGACATGCTGAACATCTTTGTTTTTGTCTATCTTGACGATATCCTGATTTTTTCACCGTCACTCGAGATTCATGTTCAGCACGTTCGACGTGTTCTACAGCGCCTTTTAGAGAATTGTCTCTACGTGAAGGCTGAGAAGTGCTCTTTTCATGTCTCCTCCGTTACTTTTCTCGGTTCCGTTATTTCCGCTGAAGGCATTCAGATGGATTCCGCTAAGGTCCAAGCTGTCAGTGATTGGCCCGTTCCAAGGTCACGTGTCGAGTTGCAGCGCTTTTTAGGTTTCGCTAATTTCTATCGGCGTTTCATTCGTAATTTCGGTCAAGTTGCTGCCCCTCTCACAGCTCTTACTTCTGTCAAGACGTGTTTTAAGTGGTCCGGTTCCGCCCAGGGAGCTTTTGATCTTCTAAAAGAACGTTTTACGTCCGCTCCTATCCTCGTTACTCCTGACGTCACTAGACAATTCATTGTCGAGGTTGACGCTTCAGAGGTAGGCGTGGGAGCCATTCTATCCCAGCGCTTCCAGTCTGACGATAAGGTTCATCCTTGCGCTTATTTTTCTCATCGCCTGTCGCCATCTGAGCGCAACTATGATGTGGGTAACCGTGAACTGCTCGCCATCCGCTTAGCCCTAGGCGAATGGCAACAGTGGTTGGAGGGGGCGACCGTTCCTTTGTCGTTTGGACAGACCATAAGAACCTTGAGTACATCCGTTCTGCCAAACGACTTAATGCCCGTCAAGCTCGTTGGGCGTTGTTTTTCGCTCGTTTCGAGTTTGTGATTTCTTACCGTCCGGGTAGCAAAAACACCAAGCCTGATGCCTTATCCCGTCTGTTTAGTTCTTCTGTGGCTTCTACTGATCCCGAGGGGATTCTTCCTTATGGGCGTGTTGTCGGGTTGACAGTCTGGGGAATTGAAAGACAGGTTAAGCAAGCACTCACGCACACTGCGTCGCCGCGCGCTTGTCCTAGTAACCTCCTTTTCGTTCCTGTTTCCACTCGTCTGGCTGTTCTTCAGTGGGCTCACTCTGCCAAGTTAGCTGGTCATCCCGGTGTTCGAGGCACTCTTGCGTCTATTCGCCAGCGCTTTTGGTGGCCGACTCAGGAGCGTGACACGCGCCGTTTCGTGGCTGCTTGTTCGGACTGCGCGCAGACTAAGTCGGGTAACTCTCCTCCTGCCGGTCGTCTCAGACCGCTCCCCATTCCTTCTCGACCATGGTCTCACATCGCCCTAGACTTCATTACCGGTCTGCCTTTGTCTGCGGGGAAGACTGTGATTCTTACGGTTGTCGATAGGTTCTCTAAGGCGGCACATTTCATTCCCCTCGCTAAACTTCCTTCCGCTAAGGAGACGGCACAAATCATTATCGAGAATGTGTTCAGAATTCATGGCCTCCCGTTAGACGCCGTTTCAGACAGAGGCCCGCAATTCACGTCACAGTTTTGGAGGGAGTTCTGTCGTTTGATTGGTGCCTCCGTCAGTCTCTCTTCCGGGTTTCATCCCCAGTCTAACGGTCAAGCAGAGAGGGCCAATCAGACGATTGGTCGCATACTACGCAGCCTTTCTTTCAGAAACCCTGCGTCTTGGGCAGAACAGCTCCCTGGGCAGAATACGCTCACAACTCGCTTCCTTCGTCTGCTACCGGGTTATCTCCGTTTCAGAGTAGTCTGGGTTACCAGCCTCCTCTGTTCTCATCCCAGCTTGCCGAGTCCAGCGTTCCCTCCGCTCAAGCGTTTGTCCAACGTTGTGAGCGCACCTGGAGGAGGGTGAGGTCTGCACTTTGCCGTTACAGGGCACAGACTGTGAGAGCCGCCAATAAACGCAGGATTAAGAGTCCAAGGTATTGTTGCGGCCAGAGAGTGTGGCTTTCCACTCGCAACCTTCCTCTTACGACAGCTTCTCGTAAGTTGACTCTGCGGTTCATTGGTCCGTTCCGTGTCTCCCAGGTCGTCAATCCTGTCGCTGTGCGACTGCTTCTTCCGCGACATCTTCGTCGTCCATCCTGTCTTCCATGTCTCCTGTGTCAAGCCCTTTCTTCGCACCCCCGTTCGTCTTCCCTCCCGTCCTTGTCGAGAGCACACCTATTTACAAGGTACGTAAGATCTTGGACATGCGTTCTCGGGGACGGGGTCACCAATACTTAGTGGATTGGGAGGGTTACGGTCCTGAGGAGAGGAGTTGGGTTCCGTCTCGGGACGTGCTGGACCGTTCACTTATTGATGATTTCCTCCGTTGCCGCCAGGATTCCTCCTCGAGTGCGCCAGGAGGCGCTCGGTGAGTGGGGGGGTACTGTCATGTTTTGTCTTAGATTGTCTTGTCATTATGCTTTCCCTTCTGTTCGTTTCCCCCTGCTGGTCTTATTAGGTTCGTTCCCTTTTTCTATCCCTCTCTCCCCCTCCCTCTCTCTCCTCTCTCTATCGTTCCGTTCCTGCTCCCAGCTGTTCCTATTCCCCTAATCATCATTTAGTCGTCCCACACCTGTTCCTTATCTTTTCCCCTAATTAGAGTCCCTATTTCTTCCCTTGTTTTCCGTTCCTGTCCTGTCGGATCCTTGTCTATTGCTCACCGTGCTGTGTCTATGTATTGCCCTGTCGTGTCGTGTTTCCCTCAGATGCTGCGTGGTGAGCAGGTGTCTGAGTCTGCTACGTTCAAGTGCCTTCCCGAGGCAACCTGCAGTTCTTGATCAAGTCTCCAGTCTGTTCTCGTCATTACGAGTAGTATTATGCCTTTTGTTTGTAAAGTAACTTTACTGGATTAAAAACTCTGTTTTCGCCAAGTCGCTTTTGGGTCCTCATTCACCTGCATAACAGCTTGATGGTTTTTGTGACTGCACTTGAAGAAACTTTAATAAAAGTTCTTGAAATTTTCCAGATTAACTGACCTTCATGTCTTAAAGTAGTGATGGACTGTAAATTCTCTTTGCTTATTTGAGGTGTTCTTGCAATAATATGGACTTGGTCTTTTACCAAATAGGGCTATCTTCTGTATATCACACTACCGTGTCACAATTCAACTGATTGGCTCAAAACACATTAAGGAAATAAATTCCACAAAATGAACTTTTAACAAGGCACACTTGTTAATTGAAATGCATTCCAGGTGACTACCTCATGAAGCTGGTTGAGAACACCAAGAGTGTGCAAACCTGTCATCAAGGCAAAGGCTGGCTATTTGAAGAATCTCATATATAAATATATTTAGATTTATTTAACACTTTTTTGGTTACATAGTTTCATAGTTTGTGTTAACTATTATTCAACAATGTAGAAACAAGTTTTAAAAAATAAAAATATATTGAATATAATAAAAAATAAAAAAAAAAAAAAAAAACTTGAATGAGTAGGTGTCCAAACTTTTGACTGGTACTGTGTATATATATATACAGTTAGCCAAATACATTTAAACTCAGTTTGTCACAATTCCTGACATTTAATCCAAGTAAAAATTCCCTGTCATAGGTCAGTTAGTATCACCACTATTTTAAGAATGTGAAATGTCAGAATAATAGTAGAGAAAATTATTTCTTTCAGCTTTTATTTCTTTCATCACATTCCCAGTGGGTCAGATGTTTACATTCACCCATTTAGTATTTGGTAGCATTATACCTATAAATTGTTTAACTTGGGTCAAACGTTTCGGGTAGCCTTCCAAGCTTCCCACAGTCAGTTGGATAAATGTTGGCTTATTCCTCCTGACAGAGCTGGTGTAACTGAGTCAGGTTTGTAGGCCTCCTTGCTCGCACACGCTTTTTCAGTTCTGCCCACAAATTATCTATGGGATTGAGGTCAGGGCTTTGTGATGGCCACTCCAATACCTTGACTTTGTTGTCCTTAAGCCATTTGCCACAACTTTGGGAGTATGCCTGGGGTCATTGTCCATTTGGAAGAGCTTCAACCTCCTGACTGATGTCTTAAGATGTTGCTTCAATATATACACATCATTTTCCTACCTCATGATGCCATCTATTTTGTGAAGTGCACCAGTCACTCCTGCAGCAAAGCACCCCCACAACATGATGCTGCCACCCCTGTGCTTAACGGTTGGGATGGTGTTCTTCGGCTTGCAAGCGTCCCCCTCTTTCCTCCAAACATAACAATGGTCATTATGGCCAAACATTTCAATTTTTGTTTCATCAGACCAGAGGACCACATTTCTCCAAAAAGTATGATCTTTGTCCCGATGTGCAGTTGCAAACCGTAGTCTGGCTTTTTTATGGCGGTTTTGGAGCAGTGGATTCTTCCTTGCTGAACGGCCTTTCAGGTTATGTCGATATAGGACTCGTTTTTACTGATGATAGAGATACTTTTGTGCCTGTTTCTGCCAGCATCTTCACAAGGTCCTTTGCTGTTGTTCTGGGATTGATTTGCACTTTTCACACCAAAGCACGTTTATCTCTAGGAGACAGTTGTCATAACCACACAGGTATTTGGAAATTGCTCCCAAGGATGAACCAGACTCATGGAGGTCTACAATGCTTTTTCTGAGGTATTGGCTGATTTCTTTTGATTTTCCCTTAATGTCAAGCAAAGAGGCACTGAGTTTGAAGGTTGGCCTTGAAATACATCCACAGGTTCACCTCCAATTGACTCACATGATGTCAATTAGCCTATCAGAAGCTTCTAAAGCAGTGACATAATTTTCTGTAATTTTCCAAGCTGTTTAAAGGCAGTCAATTTAGTGTATGTAAACGTCTGACCCACTGGAATTGTGATACAGTGAATTATAAGCAAAATAATCTGTCTGTCAACAATTGTTGGGAAAATGACTTGTGTCATGCACAAAGTAGATGTTCCTACCGACTGGCCAAAACTACAGTTTGTTAACAAGAAATCTGTGGAGTGGTTGAAAAACGAGTTTTAATGACTCCAACATAAACTACCAACTTCAACTGTGTATATAATATATATATATTATATATAATTATTTTCTAAGTAGGCCTAACAAAATTATTGCCTAGACATAGTGGTCGCCAACTGGTCGATCTTCAAGGCATTCATAGTCAATCACCAAATATTTATGTAGAAAAGCCAAAGAACGATAAAGGCTTGCGCTCCTTTTCAAAAATCGTGTTGAGCTGTTGTGATAGGTGCGCTTGATTCAAAAGTCATGCGCACCGGTAGAAAGTGTTCCCACGAAACAAACTCCACCTACCCGACAGACCGGTCGAATCTGTGACTAAATCGAGTGGATCTATGCGCTGCCCAATCGGATAGCTGAAATCACCGTGGCTACATAGCTTCCATGACCACATTGGGGTTTAATAGGCTACTAGCCTACGTAAGATTTAATAACTTTTAAAACCATGACCACAGAGAGACTGTCAATGAATACAGCAAAGAGCTGCTGTTTTTATGAGTGAGTTCATGTTTATATTCAGCACTGTCACTTTTTATTCAACACTATTACAAAACGCCCTTCTCCGTACTTCCGCTCGGGCTGCAGCTGCAATGAATGAGTAGCCAAGTTTCGATAGCCCTGCGTTTTATTATTATTAACCAGCTCGTCGTGTCGATTTTAATATTAAGGAATATCTAACTTTCTCTGGTCATAAGAACAACAATTTGTGCATGAGGCAAATGCGGTGCGACTCGAGTTTCGCCATCAGGTGGAAGACGGTGTCCTCTCTCTCTGGTCAGTCTCACCGGAGGAAAGGAGAGGTGAGAAGCGGTTGGGAAAATTTGTTTTGAAAGGTCATCCAACTCGGAATTCCAAGTCGGACACTCGGGCATCTTTCTAGAGCTCCGACTTTTCGACCTGAAGATCACTGAAGTCGTGATTTGATGTCGTTGACCATCAGATGCAGGTACCATAAGTGCAGTAAAATAAAAAAGCGAATTATTTCAATTCACGCTTCACAGTGCCTCACTGTGCTTACACTTATCTATTTTGGTATCAAAGCGCGAGAATATATGGTCTGATTAACAATATTGGCAGGCCAATCATATAGCCAATATGCTGTGATGTATTAGGCCTACTACCCAAACCTCATTCTTACAAAACTGTGTGTGTGAGGTTAATGTAAAAAAAATCTGAGCAGTAGAGCGCAGCATGCTTTTTGACTGCGAAGGTGATCTTGACTCAGACAAGGTTGGTGACCACTGGCCTAGAGTGTTGTACTGTATTGTGTGGGATATTGTGTTTCGAGTTTCCAAGCATACCTCAATGAATATGCAAGTTTGCACAAGAATGCTGCATGTACACATCCACATACAGTCAATCCATTAGCGCGTGCACGAAGGAATATGAATTCTTTTTCATTTTCACTTAATCCACACTCGAAGCCAAGGCTGTTAAGATTTACAGTGAAGTCCAACATCGGAAAAGGTCTGCAAAGTGGAGGATAAAAATCAATATTTCAGTGTTTACTCGACACATTGTATGACATGATAGTGTAATGTTACAATATTGTATCATTATTTACAGAACGGTATGCGAGTGCAACAAACTTACCAACTCTGTCCCGTTTGTTGCTTCCCCACTGTTTCTATGGTAACCAACATGTGGGTGTGTCCTATTTTTTTTTTTTGCCTCCACTTATGAGCATTATTATAAAAGGAATAACGTTTGGCTTCTCGAGGCAAGATATTTCAGTGGACATTAAATCGTTTATTTCCCTTTTTAAAGAATATCACATGACTTTAATACAAATTGTGAAGATCAACTGTACAGTTATGTACAATAAAAAATATCACATACATTCCAATTCCCATTACATTAACAGTTGGACAGTGGTTCAATACAAAAATGTCTAAAACAACTCAGGGTTGTAGAGCATATTTAAAGGCTGCATCACAATTATATCAGCCTCCAAAATAAGCACAGATGCCTACAAACAATATTGCAAACATGGGCATGATATTTAAGACTAAGTAGCAGACAGCACAAGAGGATTTAGGGAAAAGTATAGTGACATTTATGTGAAATGTGTAATATAGATGGGCACAGACTGCTTCTCAATTTTATATTTATAAAATGTCAATTTAAACATGACCAAAAACAATGGCCACAGACAATTGTGCCACAGGACAGTAGCCTGCAATGCTCTCATAATGTATTTCAGAGTCACTAAACAGCCATAATCGGCAAAAAGTCTAACACCCCCATTTTACTGGTCTCAGTTACAACATCAGTTGTAATTGAAAATGCAGATCTATACATTAACCACAACACATTACCAAATGCTGAGAATGTCTGTTAGGATGCTGTCTGCAAGAAATGTTACATAGAATATTTAGTTATAAAGCCCACACATATACATGGTACACTGTATAAAATGTTAGGGGACATACACTTCAATAGCTTACAGCATCTCGTTGAGATATTAGTGTTATGACACATTAGAATAAGCAAATGTTGAATATGACAAACTACAGATGTGCTGTACTCATCTCTGTACCATGTTAGGATATGATGCACTACTGTTACCATTATGGAAAGATTATCGACATTGAAAACAAGCCAGTCCTATCCTATAGCCAAGGTAATCAATTATGATCTACAGTATGGCACAGTGACCTCTGACTCTTGCACACTAGCTGCTCCTATGGGTCCCGTTGTCTAACATATGGTAGTACAACAGTATAATATTACCATGAAGGCACTGCAAGGGAAAATGTGATATAAAAAGGTAACACAAGCTGATTCACACGAGCTCCAACCGCCACAAGTCTAATTATGTTTCATTTACACCAGCACTGACTTTTCAGTGACACTCCATTTGACCTCATAATTACATCTGCAGAACCAGATCCTCCCAGCTTGTAATACCTCATTGGGCCTTGCAACAGTTGAGGGATATTTTCTTTGAAGGAAAATACACTGCCCTCATTCTGAACAACCATCAGTTCAGTCATTGGAAAGCAGTCAGCCATCACTCCTCCCCTTGCCACCATTTCTGGGATTCTTCCTGGCGTGCATCTGGGTGAATCTGGTTCCTCATGCCCCCCAGCATGTTGGAGGTGGCCTCAGTGGCCATGATGAGAGGCTTGACCACAGATGGGGGGAGCTGTCGAAGTACCCCACCCACTGCCCGGTCATCCCACGCTGCTCGTGCTCACGCGTGGCCGTGTCATAGATGGTCAGAGCAGTGTCCGTGATTCCCTTGTGGGGAACACGAATATTGAGCATGATTTATTACAGTCATGACAGGTAACTTCATCCTGTATTCAATCTTGTAGTGTGTAACACCAAGCAGCACTACAAGAAGATGCGATGAAAAATGCTAGCATCATGCAAGTTACCTCTTTTACAACACTAAGCGTTGGCTAAACCTTCCCAGAGATCAACTTGCTGATGGGACAATCTGTAATGAGAGAACCGTTTTATTCTCTTTGTCTCCCTCATCGGATCCTGGAGATACCATGTCATAGGCCGTCTCTGCTGCTGCCTGCAAACAAATTGTTTTGCATTACATGGAGCCTGAAACTTGTAACACACAAGTTGAAAATAGATGTATAGGTTGTAACTGTCCTGCATGTATTTTTGGACTGGGGAGAGTTTTCTTTACCTGGATAGTTCGCACCATGCGATTGGTAAGTTCCAGAGCAGCCATAGCTGTGGAGGTTCCAAAGGAGGCAGTACCACGCTGCAATCACAATACAACCCGACCATCCTTCCGGTACTGCTCGATCGGGAGCCACACCAGGTCCCTAAATCCCTGGACTGAACACAAGGTGGAAAAGGAAAAGTGTGTTATTATTTGGTTAATGCAAACAAGGCTGATTAGATCAGGATTTCTGATTTGACTTTGGTCAAATCAGACAAAGGAGACAAAGGAGACTGCCACGAATTGTGCAGAGCAACTGATGGGCTACAGTTCGTCAACTGACAGGCCAGTACAAAATTGTTGCCCAAAGACCCATAAAAGAATGCACAACTCATCATACCTTGACACGAATGGGGTATGGCAGCTGATGACCTTAGTTTCACTTCTTTCAGCAAAAAAAAACAAGAAACTGTAGTTTCAGTGGGCTAAGGAACAAAGACACTGGAGAATTGGAACAACTTTGCCTGGTCTGATGAATCCTGGTTCCTGCTGTTTCACACTAATAGGAGGACTAGGGTATGGAGAATGAGTACATGCATCCTTCATGCCACGTGTGAACATTGCAGGCTGGTGGTGATGGTGTGAGGTTTGTTTTCATGGCACACATTGGTCCCCTTGATAAAAGTGGAGCAATGTTTGAATGCCACATGATATCGGAACATCATTGCCTATCCGGTGCATCTCTTCATGGCAGCAGTGTATCTACCTGCGGAAAAAAAAAAAAAAAATTCAGAAGGATAATGCCCCATGCCACAATGCTAGGATTGTCAAGGAATGGTTCGACGAACATGACAGTGAATTCAGCTTACTGCAGTGGCCTGCCCAGTCACCAGATCTCAATCCAATTGAGCTGTGGGATGAGATAGAACAAGCAAGTCGGAGGGGAGATCCGCTACCAGCCAACTGTGGAAAGTATTGGAGTCAACATGGGCCAGCACCCCTGTGGAACGCTTTCAACACCTTGTAGAGTCCATGCCTCAACAAATCGAGGCTGTTCTGAGGGGAAAAGGGGGTGCAACTCAATATCAGGAAGGTGTTCCTAATGTTTTGTACAGTCAGTCTATGTATAACTAAAGTCTTTAGGTTAAACCAAAAGCTTAGACTCATTTCCATTGTGGACCAATTGGCCAAAACAAGCATGCCCTTAGTCATAATATATTGTGTGGTTCTGAGAGGCTTAGACAGAATCTTCTTACAAAAAAGTGTTAGTCATTTTAGGAACAGTAAAAATACTGTCTGATTAATAGGTAAATACATTAGTGCTTCAACACCAGTTTATCAACTTACACATGTCCTACTTACCCAACTGTACCAGCGAGTGGATAGGTCCCACGCCACCCAACAGTCCTGGCAGCTGGTTCTTTTTGATGTCGTTCAGCCACTCATTTATTGCATAGGAAAAGAGCTTATCCACTCCCAACAGTCTGGAAGAAAACCAAGAATGTTCTTATGGTTTCTGCATACTGTATTTTTTTATACTAGACATAATAGATTGTGTGTCATCATTTAACATCAGGAATAACCCAATTAAGTGTTCGTACGTCCGGTCATAACAAATCATACTAATATGAAGGGACTGTACTGATAAACCTACCCTTGTCTGTAGCATAATCTCCTTAGTTTCAGCTCGGAGCAATTCAACTGTGTCAACCCAATCACAGTCCCAGCACATGTTCCCTGAAACAGAGGAGCAGTGCAAGAAACATCAGAAAAATATTCTACTGTGAGAGTAAGAAATGCACATTCTTTATAAATGGAGCTTCTGCATTTGAATACTGTACATCAGTGCTGGTAAACCAAAATATTGCACAATATGTAGGCTGCACAACACCAGTTCTCAAGTCTGTCAACACTGGAATCCCTGATCACAAAACTGAATGCGTTTGTATACAGTATGTTTTTAGAGATTGTTAAAACATACTTGCTCCATTGAAACGTGTTTTCCATGGTAATCCAGATGAATATGAACTTCAGAGGTAAACCAAAACTGAGGGAAATCAAACAAATATTTCATAATTTGCTAGCAAAACTCAAACACTTCTTACTATATGTGTTCTACACACAAATAATGATGAAGATAAGTTGTGCCTTAACCCAAATGACATCAGGTGCCTGTCCACCTCTACAGAGTAAGGGACACCTACCTAAAGAAGATGGGCTGGTCAGTGAAGGATGATGCAGTGGCAGCCTCAGCTTCCCCAGTGTTGCTGTTACTGGATAAGGTGAGGCCGTTGATGCTGCAGCGGCTCTAGGCAGGCACAGAGATGATGGGCGCAGAGTCCTGGCTCCCACCTCCATGCTTAGTGAAGCTGCAAGACACATCTGGGGCAGATGGGTTCTTCATTGAAACGCACCAGGCTGCAGACCAACAAATGCATCATTGAGGGTCAACATTTTGCTCGGAGTCATGAAATTATTCAAATCTACTCATTATGCTACATTGTTCATAATGTACAAGCCTCTAGCCAAGGATCTTTTACCTTCTTGATCAGGTGGAGAAAATATCTCAACTTCGGCAGCAAGGTTGGAAAATAAGTCTTTCAAGAAAAACAATGCATCCTACAAGAAAATAAAAAAGCCAAGGTAATTTCAAAGGAATCAATAGTATAACTGAAAATGTGTTAAATGAGAGCATGTGAAAGCATTACATTTCCATGCCTTGAAATCTTTTGGAAACCTCAGAAAGGAGGTATGATTAACTGGATAAAACCAGCACGTTTATCTCTGGCTCACCTGATCGATGTTGAGATGAAGGGGCATGAGTGAGACTCGCAGACTGTATTCCAGGGTGCTTGACCCGTCTCTGGACACATGTGCAGAGCCCGAACAGTTAGCTGCAAGAAAACAAAAATATATAATATTTAGCAAATGTTTTTATCCAAAGTGACTTAGTCACACGTGCATACATTTTAAAGTATGAATGCTTCTGGGATTAAAACCCACTATCCTGACGTTGCTGGAGCCATGTTCTACCAACTGAGCTACAGAGAACCACAAACAAACACAATCAGCATAAACATGCCTTAACCACTATCATGTCTTTAATGTGACCACAATCACCTGGCCATTACTCTACACCAATCAAATGCATTTATAAAGCCCATCTTACATCAGCTGATGTCACAAAGTGCTGTACAGAAACCCAGCCTAAAACCCCAAACAGCAAGCAATGCAGGTATAGAAGCACGGTGGCTAGGAAGAACTCCTTAGAAAGGCCATAACCTAGGAAGAAACTTAGAGGAACCAGGCTATGAGGGGTGGCCAATCCTCTTCTGGCTGTTCCAGGTGGAGATTATAACAGAACATGGTCAAGATGTTCAAATGTTCATAGATTACCAGCAGGGTCAAATAATAATAATAGTGGTTGTCGAGGGTGCAACAGGTCAGCACCTCATGAGTAAATGTCAGTTGGCTTTTCATAGCCAATCATTCAGTCTCTCTATATGCATAATGTCTCTCACCATGTTGAAGTGGGCAGTGCGGGGCATCTCCTTGCTGGAGTAGAGGTACAGGAACTTGTTCAACTGGGAGATGGCCAGTCTGTCTCTGATCTCCAGGTCCTGGATGATGAACACCTGCCGGGACTTAGGCTGGTCTGCCGCCGACCCAGAGGCCACTGGGGCTTGGGGGTAGACTTCATGCTGGAACCACACCTGGGAAAAGAGCAAGAAGTCCTCAACTCTAGCTTCATACTAAAGGATGCACTTATCATCCCATTTGGCATACATAGCCTACATGTTGTATTGTTACAGGAGAGGGCTTGTGAAGTCCTCTTACGTTGCTGAGCTGGATCTCCATCAGGACATCAAGGTTCCTGCCCCGTCCTCCTCCGGCCCGTCCTCCACGCCTGCTCTGTCTGACTGGGGTATGAACGGGGGAAGCTGTGTGGCGTACACCTTCAACATATCCCAAACATTAACAAAGGACACTTGATCATCTGTTGCACCTTTTCACCATTACTCTACATCCTTCTCTTTCTTTCTCCATCCTGTCATTTGACACAATCTCAGTTCAATCACATCTCCTAGTATTGTTGTTGTAATAAAGAACAGTTGAACAGTCCAAAGCACAAACACACTCACCCCCGACTTCTAGCAGGAGAGGAGGTGAATGTGGCGCTCCCAAAGTCCTTCCCTCCGTAGAGGTGCCAGATCTCCCTGATGAGGTAGCGCACCTCTGGGACGGGGAACTTCAGGGCTCCCCTGCTGGAGTCGCTGCTGTCCAGGGGCTGGCCAAATTGGTTGTCTTTGATTTCAATAGAGTCTGGGATCAACTTATTCACCACTGGCTCCTTGTCCCGATCCTGAGACAATAAAACACACCTTTCACACCAAAGCAATAGACAGACTAAACGTACTAGTTATCCAACATGCTGAGGCTTGGAGCCTCCGGCTGGCCAGACATAAACAACATTTTAACTCAGCAGACAGCAGAGTCCATATCCTCACAACAGTATTTAGAATGACAGTTTAGACTGTTCTACTCTCTCAACAAAAGAGTTTAATATACTGTAATTGTAATGGCTTTTTTATGTCATAAATGTGCCTCACAATATACAGATACAACAAATTCTCCACTGACCATTCACTGCTCATCACTCAAGGCAACAGTTTGATATAGCGTAATGGCTATGATGAGTCATAAATGTATCCGAGGGGTATAAAAGTTTACCTTTGCGCTCTGCTTGGAGCTGGTGCTCTTGGCCTCCGGCTCAGGAGGGTGCTGTAGGTTTCCATAGCTGGCCACGTACTGGATGAGGTTCATCAGAGCAGCACAGGAGTCTGAACACGTTCTGATGTGGATGACATCACTGGAACAGCGCAGCTCAAATCTTGGCTCAGTCTGTCAAAAGACAGTGAGAAGATTGGCTCAACGGTGCCGTCTTGTTGTTGGAAACAGGTTTCTCATAGATCAACAGAGTTTGTCAGCTCTTACCAATTCTCTGTCCACTCCAGGTTTGACCGAAGTGATCCTCAGCTCTAATGTTCCCATGTTTACCACCTGCACATAGTCTGGGCGATTACACAAATGGGTTACTGGTCAGAGAGTCTAAAGGATCTTTGACATTCAAATTGAAAATGTAACAGAAATCGTCTCACCTCGCAATAGATTTACAGAGACAGCATTGCTCTTGTCAGAGAGGAACAAAGCTGCTTCATCCAAAATGATCCTAGAAACAACACAAAATACAGAAACATCCAGTCACACGCCACTGATGATTTTATTTCAATGACATGACCAGTGCTGCAACAGTACCTGAGAGAGGAGGATGAGTGGTCTAAAGAGACACTGCTGGAGATGCTAAATGTCTCCACTACCATCAGAGACCTGAGTGGGAGATACAGGGGTCTGCAGAGGGAATATAGCATGTTAAAATACAAACACGGAATACATAGAAAATACATGATGAATTAAGTCATGAACATGACATGCAGTACATTCGGTAAGTATTTCAGACCCCTTGACTTCTTCCACATTTTTGTTACATTACAGCCTTATTCTAACAAACATCCCCACAGCACGATGCTGCCACAACCATGCTTCACCGTAGGGATGGTGCCTGGTTTCCTCCAGACGTGACACTTGGCATTCAGGCCAAAGAGTTCAATCTTGGTTTCATCATCATGAACATGATTTCTTTTGATTTTCCCATGATGTCAAGCAAAGAGGCACTGAGTTTGAAAGAAGGCCTTGAAATGATGTCAATTAGCCTATCAGAAGCTTCTAAAGCAGTGACATCATTTTCGGGAATTTTCCAAGCTGTTTAAAGGTACAGTCAACTTAGTGTATGTAAACTTCTGACCCACTGGATCTGTGATACAGTGAATTATAAGTGAAATAATTTGTCTGTAAACAATTGTTGGGAAAATTACTTGTGTCATGCACAAAGTAGATGTCCTAACTAACTTGCCAAAACTATAGTTTGTTAACAAGAAATTTGTGGACTGGTTGAAAAACAAGTTTTAATGACTAACCTAAGTGTATGTACACTTCTGACTTCAACTGTATATTATGGTTATTTTATTGTGATTACAATATATTTTTTTACTTTAGTTTATTCATATCTCCATTTTCTTAAAACTGCATTGCTGGTTACGGGCTTGTAAGTAAGCCTTTCACGGTAAGGTCTACACCTGATTTATTTAGTGCATGTGACAAATTTGTTGTTGATCAATAATTATGTTAAAATTAGTGTTTCAATAATGATGTGTTCCTACCTCCTCATTCTCATACATGACCCGGCGTGAGGAAAAGGGGGTCTGAACACCATCTCCAACCCTTTGACCTCCAGGGCACAGTTCTCCTGCAGCAGGGACGCCCATGGTACGGTCAGAGAGATGGTCTGGATGAAGCCCTCTATTACCTTGAAGGGGGCATCCACTGAATCAGGGATCTCATTTAAAGACTGAGGGTGGAGAAAAAGCTCTCAGGCAAAGGTACACTGTCAGTATGTATGTCAATACAAATCCCATTATTAATATAACAAGGGTTGAACTTACCCACTTGTCCAACGGCACTTGTGCCAGTGATCCAGTGCCTTGATAGAGGTCTAAACTAAGCTGATCTAAGCTCGGAGAAAAAGGATGTTGGATAACTATGCATTTATCTTCAAATAATTTAGCATTGGTAGTATCAGTCTTGTCATTCTGATGACTTCCAAAAGACAGGAAAACATCCTTTTACACACAGAGAGAAGGAGATACGTGGCAATAATTTAAACTTCATTTAAACTCTCAACTATACATTTGATCACCACACTAGATGATAAGTTATTCAGTACCAGTAAGTTAACATGTACAGTAGCAATATTATTGTCACTCATAGGAGAGGTAGACAGCATTACTGTTAGCAACTGCATGTTAGTTACACCACCCTAACCCTTAATGCTAAGCTTCGGGCTAAAATCGAAACCGAATGGGTGGCATTATCAGATAGCCAAAACGGTCTCTGGCATCACGTCATTGCTTGCTAACGCCGGGTGTCTGCTCACTTGATAATCCTGTCCATACCACTAACTGAAAAAATCCGACATCTAGGTTTCTTTTAATGGTTTGACAATACTTCTAGCCCCAAAATAATCTTACAGTTTGATATCAAGGATGTAGTTCGTACGACAGGCTTGGAGGGTATGTCAATGGCTATCAAATTAAATCCCCACAGCATCGACTTGTTGTTTCTCGTTTGTGATTGTTTATTAGTTAGCACCGAGCTAGCATGAACCTCTTTAACATCTTGACTATAGCTCAACTGACATGGTAAGGCAGTATGTTACATGTCATATAATGGGTTCTATATAGCAATTTAATCACATAATAGCTTTAATTTCTCACCTTCTGTATGAATTGTTTACAGTTTAATGACTCCGCAACGTTGACGCTTTCCACGTTCCGCTGTACGTAAAAAGGCAGACGGAAGTACACATTCAAACTCCAACACCGTTCTGCGTAAATCAACTAAAAGTGTTTACTGCGCATATGCTTCTAGCAAAGCCTTTTCATCCACAAACCATTCCATTTGAAATTTTTAGCATGACTTCTGAATAATTGCAATGTTGAAAGAGAAGGTGTTATCACAATGTTTAACTACGGTGGTGTTCAAACAGAACAACTGACATTGATCAGAATATTTCGATAACTGGAATTGTGAGTCGTTACTGATTGTCCTGTTTGTGACAATCTTGATTATTATTATTTTAAATGATTTTGTTATTGATATTGTTAATGAATCATTTCCAAAGTACTCGTGTGGCAATATCTACATTGTTAAGTCATGCTGATAAAGCAATAAAAATTGAAATCTTCATGACAGAAATCTTTGTTGATCACCCGGAAGTACAGTAAAAACAACCACGGAGGAGGTGAGCATAACGCAGCTAGAAAAACTCATTTGACAAAAATGACAATATGTCCTGATACTGTTGACGTTTACATATATTCATGATTATGTCATTGTAAAAACAATTCCTACTAAAAAGAGAACCCATAGCCACGGATATTGGCTGCTATTGACCGTAAGCTAGCTAGCAAGCTAACATGGTGTTGATGGTGGACTGTCTTGTCACTGAATGATAAGTGGTAAACAGTAATAACTATGTTATTGGATACTAGCGCTAGTCATACTCTAACTCATCACAATAGTTTTCACATTGTTTTGAATTAATTAATGAATAATCACAACACACCAGCCTTCAAAGCCCTACTAATGTTTGTTAAAAATCACGGACTGGGCCCACCCACCAAAAATAGTAAACCCTTGAGCTAACGTTAGGTGGATTCTATGATGGTGGAACTTGCTTGTATCATCTACCTCCTTGAACATAGTGCGAGAAACGTTCATTTGAAGCTTTACATCTTAGTTTACAATGTATCCGATGACCACAAAAACACATGTATTATTGTATGATAAAACACTTGTAGTTAAAACAGTTGTACTTAGCTAGCATATAGCTACTATACTTCATTTTCTGATTGCACCTTTAACCTCACAGTTGTGTCTGGTGTTTTTGTGTGTGTCTGGTGAAGAAGATGGAGATAGACTACCAACCAGAGGACTCGCCAGTCTCCTTATTCGATGAAGACTGTATTGATCACGTGAAGGACATGAGGTTGGAAGCAGAGGCAGTGGTCAGCGATGTGTTATTCGCCGTGTCCGAAATGTATGTGTCCTCAAATTTGGACAGTGCTTTGGCTGTGGCCTACATCAACGTGGAAACAAGAGAGGGCAATCGCTATTGCCTTGAGCTCAATGAAGCTGGACTAAGAGTGAGGGATATCAACAGTATTTAATTTGTGCCATTATTTAATTTGTGCTGTTCAGCTGTTATTCTGTGTAGGCCTGCTGGTATATGATTGACACTCTCTATTTTTATCTTACAGGTGGTTGGCTACGCTTTTGACCAGGTGGATGAGAGCTTGAGCACCCAATACTTTGAGACTATTTATTCACTGCTGGATACCCTCAGCCCAGGCTACAGAGAAGCTTTTGGGAATGCCCTGCTTCAGCGATTGGAGAGGCTGCAGCAAAATGGACAATGAAAGACCAAATGGAGCTAATGATGTGGAAGTGAAACAAGGGTTGTAGGGACATCAATTATAATATATGAATACAAACATAACAACCTTTCTCATCAGGTTATTGACCAGACATCTAGCTACTACTACAGTACTAATGTACTACTAAAAGGATCTGCGTGGTCAATCCGACGTCTGCAGTGACCATACTGCATTTATTGCGATACGGCTTCTGCAGAAGTCAGGGCATTTATACTTCTTGCGCTTAGAGGAGTAGAGCAGAGCTGTTATGAAGGAAGTGAGTTTGTGTATATACAGGACCCCCCGCCCCCACCTACCATCAACCAATTATGTCAATGTGGAGCTATACAGAGCCCTCCGCATTGGGTTTCATATTCATGTTATTCACAACAATGATTTAGACCTGCTGTGTCAGTCTGTGACCAGGATTATCTTCTGTCATCATTCACATTCAGGTTTCCTGGCTTTTGTAAAGAACTGTCTGTCAAGTTTGATAATATGTCGCAGTGTTTACACCCCCTTGGAACCGGAACTCTCACACTTCATTAACCCTGCTTTACTTCTACATAGGTAGATTATACTTTAAGTATGTTACTTACGGGCCACCCAAGTGGCGCAAATGTCTAAAGCACTTCATCACTGTGCTAGAGGCGTCACTACAGACCCGGGTTCGATCCCAGGCTGTGTCGCAGCCGGCCAGGCGCATGCACGCTGATTACCATCGCCAGTTGTACGGTGCGACCGGGTTAAGCGAGCAGTCCGGCTTGGCAGGGTTATGTTTAGGAGGATGCATGGCTCTCGACCTTCGCCTCTCCTGAGTCCTTACGGGAGTTGCAGCAATGGGACAAGACTGTAACTACTAATTGGGGAGAAAAAGTACCAAAAATATATACAAATTCAAAATGTATGTTACTTAATGAAGTTGTCCTCTGCCGTCCACTGAAACAAGTATATTTGGCCTTTTATGTATATCAGCGAGTGCATGTCTCATTGAAACAGCCAAAGAGAGAGAAAGAAGATGTGGGGATTGTTTTCAAAATCCATCAACCACCCCCTCTGATGTTATGACTCATAAACTGCCTTAACGATTGACCATGGTATGCTCTTTGGCAAAATAATGTAAAGTACAAATAATTTACATAACACATGTCTTAGTTACTGAAGTGTTCATTGTTGTCATGGTAGTTAAACATTTATTCTTTGTCACTTTTCATTTCACACTCCTGAGTTTTGAATAACATTGAGAAGGGTCAAATATTATTCAAAACAGTCAAGTGGCCATTATTAGAAGGGTTTCAAGGTCTGCTTTTGTTATTTGGGCAAATCTAATTTATGCATTTCAAACAAGGAAATGCATTTTCATTTACTATTCACATTACTGTTATGAATACTAAATACCTGATAGTTTGAGAAGAGGTCAGATGAGGGAGACATTTTATGAAAAATATGTGAGCTAGAGTATTGTGTGGTTGAATTGAGGACTTCCTGGTGTCTGTCATATAGTATATTCTCATTTATGTTTCTCTGTTAAGTACCCCAAGCTATCATACTTTTAGGCAAACAATTAAAGCACCTGAAGATGAGTTGAAGAGGATGTATCATTGATAAACAAACTGCTTTTAGTTCCTCAGTAAAAAAGCACAGAAGATATGAGTGTTTACTACCGTTTCCACAACTGAGAGTCAACAGTATTTTAATTCATTCAGATTTTGTGAAGATGCTTGAGGATGTTGGCTCCAAGTCCTATCAGTTTTACAGTTCTGGTAATTTTCCACAGTTATCGTAATTTGTGTTGAGAATTTAGTTGTGTGTGAAATAAATGATTGTCCATTGTAGTGTAATTTAAATGTACTTAGTATCAAATCAGTTTACCCTGTGAATGTTATTAGAATTTTTACTGTCATTGTTTGATGCTGATATTATTGCAGACCAACAAAAGCTAGTTAAATACATTTAACTTCCTTGTAATCTGCAATTTTATTGCACTTATTGCTTTTGAAATGAGTGATGTGTGTGCATCGGTTTTACCAAGGTGAATGAGTAAACCCAGTTATCCCATGTAATAAATTCTTAGGATCTTGAGAATGCTGAGGCATGTGCTATGTTCTTTTATTTGGTTATGAGCTTTGAAAGTTCAACAGCACACAACAGCATTTTATTTTGAGACATTTGCTTGTCCTTAATGTTACTCAGATGTGAAGGCAAATGACCAAAAAGGTAAAACTATAATACTACAAAATGTAAGATTAAATAAAGACTATTATATGTAACTATTTAGACATCATTGCTGTTTGACAGTACAGAAGAAGAAAGAATCCCCTCCCAAAGTACTGAGTTACAACATATTTAGCAGCCAAAAGGAAATACAGTACATGCCTAATAGCTTTTCAGACAACACAGCAGCCAGTAAAAAATAAGCAAATATCTAGAAAGTTGCACTGCACTGCAATGTAAATAAAGTCTAGGGATTGATTGTCCACAGGAACATTAACAGACTCATTCTGATCAATCATTGACACTATTTGGGAGATGACTGAGTAGAATTTAGCAATACTTGAGTCATTCCATCAAATCAGTACCTTTTGGGTAGCGTAATATACTCTATATATCTTTTTTCATCTAATTTTAACAGTCTGTCATGAAGAGCACATGTTCAACTTAATAAATCAAGTTTTTCCCCATCTCAAAAGGTTAAATAAAGTATATGACTATAGTAAGTGCCCATTAAGTGTCAAATAAAGTAACAGGGTTGACGATTTCATCTTAAATCAGCCATAAATCCGGTTGTAACGGGGAATGGAAGCCTGCTGTGTGCAGCAGGGAGGAAATTGTCAGACTCCAGCCACCCAAGTCATAGACTGTTCCCTCTGCTACTGCTCTCTATGCTACTGCTCTCTATGCTACTGCACGGTAAGCTGTATCGGAGTACCAAAGACTGAAGAGCTCCTTAACAGCTTCTACCCCCCAAGCCATAAGACTGCTGATCAGTTCATCAAATGGCTACCCAGACTATTTACATTGACCCCCTTATCTTATTCTAATCTATTCTTGTTTTTTTGCACTGACTCTCTTGCACAAGTACACTCACTGGACTCTAACCACATACTCACACATACTAATACTGACACTCCAACAACACACACACATATTGACACCACACACACATACATTCACCTTCCTTCACATACGCTACTGCTACTTTCTGTTTATTATCTATGCATAGTCAATTTACCCCTACCTACATGTACACATTAACTCGACTAACCAGTACCCCTGCACAATAGAGTCGGTAGCAGTACCCTTGGTGTATAGCCTCGTTATTTTGATCTTATTGTGTTACTATCTTTCCTTTAGTTTATTTAGCAACATTTTTTATATTTGTTTCTATTTTTACTCTGCATTGTTGGTGAAGGGCTTGTAAAGTAAGCATTTCGCATTAAGGTCTACTACACCTGTTATGTTGGGCACATGTAATACAATTTGATTTGATACATATGAATGGAAGCTTCACAAGAAAAGTCATTGTTAAAACATTTCTAGCCTGTCTATCTATGGGCAACAGGGTTGATGCGTTATGCCCGACCTGCTCTGTTTTCCACCAACACTAGAAAAATGTCCAGAAACAGTAGAACCAGCTCTGGTTCTGCGCCCACACAGGCTCGTGCTGTGGAGGAGATCTTCGTGGGCTATACTCAGCCTTGTCTCTGGGTAGTATGTTGGTGGTCTGTTGATATCCCTCTAGTGGTGTGGGGGCTGTGCTTTGGCACAGTGCGCGGGGTTATATCCTGCCTGGTTAGCCCTGTCCATGGTATCGTCAGACAGGGCCACAGTGTCCCCCGACCCACCCCTGTCTCAGTCTCCAGTATCTATGCTGCATTAGTTTATGTCCCAGGGGCTAGGGTCAGTCTGTTATATCTGGTGTAATTGCCCTGTCTTATCTTGTGTCCTGTGTGAATTTAAGTATATACGGCAACAAACATTGGCAAATAAATTAATACTGAATATAAAGCGTTATGTTTGGGACAAATCGAACAACACATCACTGAGTACCAGTTCATATGTTCAAGCATGGTGGTGGCTGCATCATGTTATGGGTATGCGTTTTATCGGCAAGAACTAGGGATGATTATTTTTCTTAAATAAAAAAATGAATACAGCTAAGCACAGGCAGGCAAAATCGTAGAAGAAAGCCTGCTTCAGTGTTCTTTCCAACAGACACTGAGAGAGGAATTCACCTTTCAGCAGGACAATAATCTAAAACACCAAGGCCAAATCTACACAAGTTGCATCAAGACGGCATTGAATGTTCGAGTGGCCTAGTTAGTTTTAACTTGAAAATGGTTTTCTAGCAATAATCAACAACCAACCAGACAGAGAGCTTGAAGAATTTTTAAAATAAATCGATGGTCATTTTCCGTGAACAAACATTTGTGGGACTTGCTTCAACTCTACAAGTATTTTTGTAGTAGTGGAAGCCAAGCAGTTAAATATAGTCAAAGTTCAATTTAGTAAAATAATTGGTCTGATTACTTTGATAGACTACATTATCAATCTTATTACTTTGGATTGTGGGGTAGTTAGATTACATATTTCATCCCAAATAACTACACTCAGACTAGCCTACTACACTTTTATACACAATCCTACTAGAATACCACAGTATGTGCCAACTGTATTAATAGAGTACATAAGACAAGGAGGCGTTGTTGAAGTACAGTATATGTCAACTGTAATAAGTGTACGACAAGGTAGCATTGTTTAAAATAAATTAAAATCTTTAATTGAATACCGAGGGGGAAAGTAGTGATTGGTAGTAGTTATTACTGTTCTGATTTCAGATTTGAATATCAGAGAAGTAGACCAAGGTGCCATGCCCTTTATGTTATCTATGACGCGTTGTTGGGAAAAGTGATGTGACAAAAGTCACAATGTATACTCATTATCTCATGCCTAGAATGTGCTCCCCCATTGTTATAATTAGAAAGTTCTGAAAAGTTCCATGGTGGGAAGTTAGCTAAATGAGTTGATGTGGTTACTAAAACTGCTATACCTTGTTATTAGTAGTAGATATCTGTTCTTATTTCCAGATTTGAAAAGCAGAGAAGTAGACCAACATTTTTGGGTGTAGCAGTGGTAAGGATTCACTCTATGATTCTGAAAAGAAAGCCCTGCTGTTAGGATAGCTTTATGTAGGCCCTAACAGTTTGTGGGCACCGTTTGTCACTGTTATAGTGCAACTAATGTATCATTTAGTGTTGTGTAGTGGGTTTGCTGGCATGCATCTAAAAATGTTTTGGGGAGTTTGCTCCACCAAGATTGACATGCTAAAATCGCCACTGATGTTAGCTAATCCTTCCCCTAATCATAACCCTTTTAGCTAACCATTCCCTTAACCTTAATCCTTTAACCTAACTCCTTTAACCTAACCTTAACACCAACTAACGTTATCATTAGCCAACTAGCCACCTTTCACAACAACAAATTGGAATTCCTAACATATTGTATGAAATGGATGATGGACATCCACCAATTAATACATACCATACGAAATATAAAATGTAGTGTATTGGATTTACGTACAGGATAATCTGAAAGGCGCTGAGATCAGGTTGGTTCCCCAATCAAAATTTACATTTGGTTTATCATTTTACAGCAAGAAATGCTTAATTCAAAATGTGGAAAAAGTCAAGAGGGGTGTGAATACTTTCTGAATGCCCTGTACACACACACACACACACTGCTGCTTCTGCGCTTTATTTTTTTACTCTTGTTGTCTATCCTGATGCCTAGTCAGTTTACCCTGCCTTTATGTAAATATCTACCTCAAATATCTTGAACTCCGGCCTATTGATCTTGTACTCCCTGTATATAGCTTCATTCTGGTGTATTTTATTCCTCGTGTTACTATTTAACTCTGCATCGCTGGGAAAGGCTTGTAAGCAGGCATTTCACAGTAAAGTCTACCCCTGTTGTAGTCGGTGCATGTGACAAATAAAATGTTCAGTGTTTCTTTTGAAGACATTTTTTAAAGGAATAGTTTCACAAAATTAAAAACGCGAGTTCAGTTCAAGTAAGATGAATCACTAATCACATGAAATAATCATCTTTAGAAATGAGCTTTACAATGATGGTGAGAACTTGGAGAAATGTTTATGTGAGTTTATGTGGGTTAAAATCTTCCTATAAGTCACAGAGGGTACACAGAGGGTACACAGAGGGTACACAGAGGGTACACAGAGGGTACATAGAGGGACATGACAAATGCTGAATTGTCACTTTAGCAAGTCTTTATTCATATTAAAAGTCAGATTTATTGAATTTTCATTCTAGTTTATTTTAAAATGGCACTTAATTTATAACAGGCTTTCACAAATCAACATTGGTGCACAATTTCTACTTAAAATATATAAAGGAATGCAAAAGGTAGCCAGGTAACCTAGTGGTTAGAGACTTGGGCCAGTAACCAAAAGGTTGCTAGTTTGAATCCCTCAGCCAACAAGGTGAAAAAAGTTTGGATATGCAAAAAACACATTTCCAATTCACACATGCGTATAATACACACATGTACATGTATGGAATTGGAAAAATATAAGCACCCACAGTTATTAGGTACTAATTTGGTGGAATAACCCACTTATGCAGTTATGGGTAAACAGTCAGCCACAACATTTCAAAATGCCTGGGAAGTTAAGTTTTAAAACGACTGAAAAAGCTACAGTATACATTTAAAACCTACAGAATCAATACTTAAAAATCAGAATTCTTAAATTATAGAATAATTCATGAAATGTGTATGTGGGTTATTCTCAGTTTAAGCAGTTCACATTAGAATCCCTTTTTAAAAATTCCCTTCAGGTGGTACTGCAGACAAATCTCAGTTTACAATCTGGACTGGGAACTTTATGCAGAACAAGTCTTTGCCAGTGTCATCTCTCAGCTCCCATTCAACAACCAGCTTGATCTAGAAATTAAGACAAATTGAGATTTTGTCCAGTATTGGAGACATTGGATCAGTAATGCACACAAAAGCTTCCCTTTTAATCAACATTTTGAGGCTACCTTTTTATACTTTAAGGTCACATTGAGGAAATGAAAAGAGGAACATCTTGTTTTCAGCATTCTCAAGAGCATTAAAATGGTGTGTTCAATTATTTCAGGCATACTTACAGAGGGGTACTCAGACTTCACAGGAAGCTGAGTCACATAGTGATAGCTCTGTGCCTTTTGAATGGGGCACTCGATCCCAGACTTGCAGCCATCTTCAATGGGGATGGGGAATGGGATGGGAACGCCAGCAATCACACCATGGACAATTGCTTTACTCGTCTGGCTCTCAACCGCTAAACAAAACAGGCACAGGAGGGATTAACAAAAATGGCACATTTACTTTGAATGAACAAACATCTGTTGATGATATACTTACCACTGTCGAATGTCACATTGACAGCATAGGCCTGTCCTTTATGGAGCTCACATGGTTGTTTAGGACAAGGTTGGATGTCAACAATCACCACTTTACCAACATCAGAGCCTGGAGAGAACAGAAGACAGATTCCATTGTCACTCATTCTAGTAATGAAACCAAGCCAAAGATTCACACCTTGTAAAATCTGTAATTTTGGTACACTACCCTTGTAACTAATAGGTAATACATCATCACCTGACAAGATTATCAAACCAGTCAGTAAATTAAATACGTTTTCATCAAAGTGCCAAGACCTCGAATCAAAACTTACCACAATCTACAAATTTCACAGGTTCTGCGCAGGTGAGAGCAATAAGGGAGAACAGAACAATGATGGAAGCAGCATGAAAATCCATAACTGCAATCTGGCCCTGAAAGATGTTAGAGAAAGATTCTTACAGCTGCCGTTTCAAAAACTTGAATGACTACAAGTTAGGAAAGCACAGAGACCAGAGCCATATATAGCCATACAGACCGTCTCAACAAGCAAATTCAGTGAGCAAAAGTATTCTCAGTTCATTCAATCATATGATTCGTGTGACTAATACTAGATGTCTACTTAACTAGCTAACTCCTCCCAGGAAAAACAGCCCGGATGAGTACATTGTGTAGTCCAGAGGGAGGATTAAGTAGGATTAATGAGTTAACCAATTTACTTTGATATAAACAACCAGAAATAACTATTCATTTTCTGGTCTATTAAGAAAGCAACGTTTAGATATGCGTTTTTGGTTGTTGAGTCAATTAGAGCGTGCCCATTATTATGCTAATCTTCCTAAAAAAATTAAATTATTTCGGAATATTTGGCAAAATTAGTTGGTTTAAATAATTGATCTTGCTTTTTAGTGTTATTGTGACGTCTACAGTAACAAATAAATTTTCACTAGCTAACTACCTTTCCATCTTCGTTTGGTGAATATACACCGATATAATATTTAGTGAAAATATATATTTTAGGCGAACAAAACTTTTAGATACAGACCTCTCTTCTATGCTTCAGGTGCAGGCTCACAGACACTCCTTACTTCCTTGTCACGAGAACATGACGTGTATTTACGGTGGTGGAATATTCAATGTTCGCTGACTGACATGGAAAGTAACGAATCAGATGTTTTATATATTGCAAGAGTAGACGATTCTTATGACGTATTAAGACAGGCGTTTTCCTAACCAATCGTTTTGCGTCTCTTGATCTGACAACGCAGTTTCCATTGGGGGCGGCTTTCGTAGAATGTTATGGAAGATGTTTTTCGTACTACGGCGAGGAGCAATGTTGAGTGCAACAAAGACAATGTCATGGACCCTTGCTAGGTATACGATGTCTATTGGAATATAAAGGAATTGCTTAAGAGGGCATATAAACAACTTAATTATATCGACAAGACCACCGTCTTCATATTGCAAAGAAGAACAGCGTAGCTAGCTAACGTTAACTATTAGCTTTACATTGGCTTTCACTGTGGGGTCAAGCATAATTTACGTCAGCTAGTTGAATAGAATTTTGATTGCTGTTGAATTTTTTTTTTGTCATATCTAATCAGACAAATTTGTTGGACTTAGTCAACACTCTATGTATATTGCTTTAACGTTAAATACAATTGGTTCTATTCAGCTGCCATGAATCGCTGGGCCTTTAAATGACCCATTCCTTACACCCAAGTAGTAGTAGCCAGTAACGTTACCTGTCAGTGTAAAGTTAGGCCTTATGAATCAATATTGTAGGCATAGAGTTGCATTACTTTGTTATTAACTGGTTAACATTAACTAGTTTATTCGTTTTTATTTGAATGAAGAAATTGTAAGTGTGAACGTGATGTGAATGTCTTGAGGCTCTTTGGTGTTCTGTTTTGACCAGGCTTTTTTTTCTTTTAGGGCCTCATTTCCCCTTCTCACCAATGTGGGCCAACCAATATTGCTGAGATGTCCACAAAGTTCTCAACCTCTCTACACAAGTCTCTCACGCTTGAGCAGCAAATCAGCCCAGGAGAAAACGGCAGAGTCCAGTCCAGTTGAAGAGAAAGTATACCTCAGTGCATCATGTGTTAAGGTTAGGGTAATTATTCACACAAAGTATATATTGTACTCTATAAACAGTATAATGTAACTTATTATTTAAATCCATCCCTATATGTGTGGGCTATTAAGCTCTAGTGTCTTTCTCTGAGCACTCACTTCTTTTTCATCAACAGTGGTGGATGATCAAGGGATACTTGGATACTCCACATGTCAAGTACTGACCTAATTATCCCTTTCTCTGTCTGTGTCTTTAGAGGCTAAGAGAGATCATGGATAAGGGACAGTACCTGAGAATACAGGTGGAAGGGGGAGGCTGCTCTGGGTTCCAGTACAAGTTTGTCATTGACAGTACCAGGAACGAGGAGGACAGGTAATTGTCATTGATTAATCTGTCGCTCTGTTGTCATTCAAGAGTCAACTCGTTATTGATGAACTGAATGAATGGCATGCAGCAGTAAGACAATTATTTGTAGTAACACAATCATTGTTATCTGACCATATCTGTTTATCTCTTTGTCCTCGATCCCTTCCAACACCCTTTTTTATCCATTCTAAACTCTTTCTCCCCCTCTCTCTCTCAGGGTGTTTGAGCAAGGAGGGGTAGGGGTCATTGTGGACCAAGACAGCCTGGAGTTTGTGAAAGGCTCTACACTGGACTATACTCAGGAGCTGATTCGCTCCTCCTTCCAGATGCTGAAAAACCCTCAGGCAGACCACGGCTGCTCATGCGGAACCTCCTTCTCAGTCAAGTTATGAGACTCTGGGTCTGAGACATGCAGCTTTCAACCCCTCCATCCCTCACTAATTCATAATGTAGGCATTTTATTTGAAATTATATATTCAGAAACCGGGTGTTCACAGGTGAATAGGTTATTCCACAATTCACAGATGATCCTCATAACAACTCTGCAACTAACAACATTTAAAGAATGCTGTAGCCTATTTTTTGGGAAAGTATGCTTGGTTACAAATTTAACAAAGTGGATGAGAATCAGACGTGCTGGATGTATTTCCAAATTGATGGATTGGTTTTCAGTGTTCTGTTTCACTACGATATTAAAAAAGATGTTATATTGGTTATATATTTATACTGAATAAAGATTATGCTTTGGAGTAGTTTGAATGTAAAAGACTGCATCCCATAAAGAATGTAGGTCATGTATCTATGAATAAAACTGTCAAAATGACAGCAAATGTATTTGTCTTGGAATCAAATGAATACAGTTAAATTTAGGTCATGATGTATTTACCAAGTAAATTGGGAGCTTTCTGATTACATAATAATGATGAAAGAGCAGCTACTGTGGGAAGTGTGGCCAGTCACAGATCGGTACCAACTATCATAAGGCATTACCATTTCAAAATTGTTTTGGAACATCAAAATGTTAGTGAATGATTAGTGAATTTCTCATTCTTAATAGGTGTGTCCAGTGTAGACGGGCTATCATGTCAACATAGTTTGATTATCAAGCTCATCAAACCCTCAAATTCACATAGCTTAGATCGCTGGGTGTATGCAAATAGGATTGATATAGGTTGTTGATTGATTTAGTACCCCATGCCTGATAAAGAACTTATGTTGTCAATCTTTTAGTTTTTTATTAAAATTTGATTTAAGAAAGATTTCACAAAAAATATACAAAACAATATCTTTACAAATTATATTTACATTGATGTAATGTAAATCAAAATATGCAGTAATCACATTTAATCAATTTAACAGAATTACCATAAAATGAGGGAAAACTTTCATATTTTCAATTTACTCAGTTACATTCCAGTTGAGCAATATCATATATGGTTACGAGAAACATAAACCTATATCCTTGTAAAAATAGCCACTCCCTTTTAAACGTATATCAATATGTATGCTCTTAATAATGTTACGCCATAGCAGCACACTGAAAAGTGATCAAAAGGAGAAATGCAACAGTGCATTGAAACATTTTCAGCTTTTTTCCTTTGTTTTTTTGAGGAATTTGGTTGGACAGGGAATCAGGGATTGTCTTTTGATAAGCCATGCATTCCCATTACACACATACACAAAACCTCAAACAACTATACACACACATTGTATGTTATGGAGGGTTACTGCACAAGCTAAAAGATCACTACATTTGAATCAATATGGTCACACACTTCTGGGGGTTTGAGGTTCAACCAGTGGACAACACGGTCAAATACACAAACCATCAGGGTAACACAGTGACCAGGTCGGGTGTACAGTGCATAGTATGCTTTGGCATGCTGACATCCAGAACATAACTGCGGATGTTACATTCATGAGGAAGGCCACAGGAGTTTAAATAATTTGTAAAAATAATTAAGAAAACAAGAACTTGTATTAGTCAAAAGAAAAAACAAAGAAATTATATAAAACAAACATCAAACCACTCCAAACCTCATCAGTCACTCAGAAGGAGATTAAGGCTAAATTAGTTTGCTGCAAGTTTTAAAAATGGCATTTTCATCAGTCACACTAACTCCTGCCAACTGGCAAAACGGCCATTTAGAACATTGACACAAATACTCATACTAAAAGTAAATAATCATCACCATCAAAATCATGTGCAGGTGATATGAAAGGAAGTTTTACAACTGTGATGTGATGTTTTGGAGGGATATTTTGCAACGGTAGTGGTATGATGTCTTCCACCTCGTGGAAGAACAATCATGGCTTATGCTGCAGTGTAAATGAGGCTCACACTGATGCCCCGAGTGTTGAGGCAATGAGTCCTGTTTACTAGATGTGTAGTTATACCACAGCGGAGTAGAACGGTTTCTTCTCTCTGAATAGGCATGCTGGGAAAAGCCCATGCAGACCCCTGGACTGGACACAGTGGTGGATGGATGATGTGTCACTCCAGGTGTGCCTCTCAGTGAGGGGCATGGATGCACCTCCAGACAAATAGGCTGCAGAGGACACAGAAAAGGGAGAGGAAAGACATTTATGAACAGTCAGCGGTGTAACACTAAGGCATTTCATACAATATTCAAATGTTTATTTAATTGTCAATTGCAACAATGAACTTAAAACACCACTAATGACAATGTTGCAAAATGGAGAAAGAGTTTCAGAGGAATACTGTACTGATAGAAAGTGGAGTTCTACCTTCTATCGTCCCCACCAGCACTAATGACGAAGCGATCCCCACTTGTGAAGCGAATATTAGTCAAATGGGCTGAGTGGCCCAGAAAGCGTTTGTGTTTGGCCTGCAGAGAACAATACGTGTGTTATTAAAATGGCTTCCTCAAAATAACTGTAGCTGAGCATAATTTAGACAGATAATAGATGCATAGGTTAGTTGGAACCGTAGTTACAGTATATCATGATGGTCAATAGCATATACACCAACATTACAGAGACACATGAATGGTACATATGAAACCACAACCATAAGCCTGAATCACATTAGTGAAAGTTCACCAATAAAATAAATATCTCCATTCATGTCAATGCTGAATGCTACCATAAGTCAAAGTGGATATGTAGGCTACTGTACAATATGATACAATTCGTGAGTCATATTTAACATGCTATAATCAATCCAACAAGTATTATCAGTTATAAACAATTAACAGTATTTCATTTTTGTAAGTGATGTATATAAATAGTGCTCACTATTCTATGGCAGCAATGTATGAATTTATAGTTTTCTTGGATTGATGAGGCACAGATATCAAACAGAATTCAATATTCACACAGAGACACAGATCAGCATCATAGAACACAGATTATACTTACAAACTTTTCTGGACATGGAAAGTCAAACAGCTTTACCATTCCAAAGTCATCGCCTGTGACGATGTTCAGACCAGAGTGGGAAACACAGGCACAGGTGACGTCTGCTTTGTCAGTGTTACGGGACCAGATCCCCACAACCTCATCCCCCAGGACACTTGCCAGACAGTGAGACATCACATGTTAGTTAGACAGGAAGTAACTCCAATGATCATGTGGTGCTTTGGCTTTGTGTAACCTTCCCCAATTTTTGTTGAGTTGAGGCAATAATTTTGTATGATCTTCTGTGTAGAAAAGAACATTATAATGAATTATGTTATCCCCCCCCCCAGTCTGAGTCCTATGCAGCTTGTGGGCATTTCTGGATTTTTTAAAACTAATTTTGTCTGTCATAGTTGGAGTGTGCCTATGATGAAGGTTGCAGGCCTCTCATCTTTTTGGGTGGGATAACTTGTACAATTGGTGGCTGACTAAATACTTTTTTTTGCCCCACTGTATGTATGTATGTTTTGCCCCACTGTGTGTATGTATGGGCGGCAGGGTAGCCTAGTGGTTAGAGTGTTGGACTAGTAACCGAAAGGTTGCAAGTTCGAATCCCCGAGCTGACAAGGTACAAATCTGTCGTTCTGCCCCTGAACAGGCAGTTAACCCACTGTTCCTAGGCCGTCATTGAAAATAAGAATTTGTTCTTAACTGACTTGCCTAGTAAAATAAAGGTAAAATAAAAATTGTAGAGGGACACGTGTGTTTCTGAGAGTTGTATCTTTCCGTGATGGGGTAATAATATTTTGTAGCTTAAACCGTTCAAAAGATAGAGCCACATTTGTGGGAAGAAAAGAGAAACTGCTTTGTTTACTGACGTAACCCTGGTTCTAAGAACCAAGTGCGATTTTTAAAATGTAATTTCAGAGTTTCTCTTGTGACCCCATTTTCAAATCAGGCGACCCCACTTGGGGTCGTGGCCCCCAGTTTGGGAAACACTAGGGTAACCCTTGTGTCCCCAGTACTGATTTCATATGGCCCTGTCAGTAGTGAGATTACTATGGAGACCCCAACATAAAACACACACTCACCTTGTCCATGTGGCCCAGGTTATCCTGTCTATGACTGACTGCTCTGTGACATGCTTTCCAGATGGCACCTCGTACACCAGCCGCTTGTAAGCACCAGTCGATATCTGTTGGAGTAATAATAAATAATAGTCAAATAATACATTAAAACATGATCATTGTGAGTCTTGATTTCATATTGCAGAGTTAATATGCATTTACACAAACAATCATAGATACACAGATCTCGTGCCTCTACCTGAACATAGCAGCTGTCTGCAGAGAAGTCCATCTGCATAACAAAGCTGGGGATGTCCCTGCAGCAGTTAATGCGGTTGAGTTGTGGTCCAAGCGTCAGGTCGTAGAAGTCAACCGCACTCTCACTGGAGCCCACTGCCAAATAGCGTGAATCTGGACTGAACCTGAGGAAGAAACAGGTTCAGTTCAAAATGTGTCCTCTGAGACTTATTACAACAAAGAGAAGAACACTCAGTACACTCATGAAGGATGAGTTTCCCCCATAAAAGGCTCTGGATGATTTTGGGAGGGATTCCCCCACCTGATATCTTGGATGGGAGAGCGGCGGTCCCTCTTCTTGCCCCAGATCTTGAGTGAGGTGACCAGCAGGATAATGAACTCTCCATTCTTCATGCCAATGGCCACCATGTCCCCCTCTGGGCTGTAGGCCACCGTACGAGCTGGGTGTCCCAGGTTCACCTTGTTTAGCATCTTCTGTTACCCCAAAAAAGATTCAACATAGAGAAAGTCAACACACAAGGTTCTTCTAGTGTCTCACATACAACACATTAGCAGAATCAAGTACAATACATCCGTAAGAAAGATTCCATCAAATTAAGTTAGCTCTTTATAAACTGAGACTAGCTGGCTGGCTAACAAGTCATAGTAAAGGCGTTCCTGACCTTCTCTGGGATGTCCCACAGCCTCACAGTGCCATCCTCTGCAGCAGAAAGAAACACGTCCCGTGTGGGATGGGTGCCAACGCCCCAGATCGGACCATCCATGTGGCCGTTCACCAGGATGTTGCACGCTGCATTCTTTTCCCCCACCTCAATGATCTCAGCGTTCCGGGTTCCTACCAGAATTTTACCCTAGAACAGCAACAAGGGAAATGTGGATGAGGAATAAAAATATAGACTTGCATGGCTCATTAGCCTATTCTTTATACCCACTGGATGGTGGAATGTCCCACCTTTACTCTGCATACGGAGCGCACACAGTCTATGATCTGTCCCGTCTCCAGGCGAAAGGCTCTGCAGCGCTTCAGCTCCTGGTCCCACAGCTTCAGAGCACCTCCGTCCTTTGACCTGTAGGGGGCACCAAACACAACACTGTTGCTGTATACTGAAATCTGAGTTTCCATTCAAGTTTCGTACTCTCAGTCCTCTATATGTTTATGTAGAAAACTTTGATGAATTAATCCAAGTCAGTTCATTGATTTCACACGACTAACAGCAGTGGTAGCTGGTACAGTGAGGAGAGGAGCAATACTTACGGTCTTTCCTTGCCTCCCGTAACGATGAGGCCATCTCTTAGTGTGGTGTACATGGTGAATACAGGCCCTGTGTGGGCCTTAGCCACTACTCTCACTAGAATGTGCTCCTTCCACACACACACATCCCCACTAATGGTACCTGTAAATGTCAAGTTATTCTGAAACAAAAAAAACAAACCTGCACTAATCTTGTGACCTAAAAGAGCAGAGGAGCATTGCACAGACAATCAATAAGAATCAATTAAATTGCATCGTTAAACCTATTCAATAGGCTTTATACATATTACAACATGTATCATATCTGTACACTGTTGTCATACCATTGAAATGAAAGGTAGATTATATTTTTTAAAGTTTTCAACATTAATTCAAGTTAACATCCATAAGATTATACATAAAATAAAGTATAAGTACATCTTAACAATAAGTACAATGCCAAATACATTCTAAGTATACATGTTCCATAGGGAAACTGCAAATGTAGTAACTGTACTGTCCGATTGGGTAGTAAACTTAGAGAGTGGGGAATGGGGACTTACAGCTCCAAATGCTACAGAGAGCATGGTCTGCATGCGGGCGTCCTCTATGGAACTCATCACACCCTTCTTGCACAGCAGAGCCCGGCCCGCGAGCGTCCAGAACCTCACATGTTTTATCCCAACAGAAACAAACTGGGTGTCCGAGTCCGGACGGAACTCTGCCACAAAGATCCGTTGAGTGTGACCTGACCGGCTGGCCACTTTGGCACCTTGAAAATAATGGTGCATTGATATAAGCTCTGTAGGGGACCTATCTCCCTGTATTCATTGCAGCTGGGCACTAACATGTGCACCGTGATAAGGTGAAAAACCTGTAATGAGTTGGTGTGAGGTATTTACCTTCTTGCCACTTCCAGATGGTAATGGTATGTTCTGGGTCCAGACCCACAGAGAGCAGCAGCTTCCCAGTGGCACTGAAGCTGACTGAGCAGACACCCCGGGAGTGGAAACAGCGCAGCACAGACAGCGTCTGCTTGTTCATGGCATCCCACACATGGATGGAGGGCGACGTGGCTGAGGGAGAGAACAACAGCAGTGTAGATTCAAGCTTCATGTATGCTGGATGAAAAGAGGCCAGAAACATTAGGCCCCAACTAAATCCACAAATGATGAAATTCAATGACTGTGACTTCTTTTAAATATGAGGTTTTTACATTTGTCGGACCATATGACATAAGTTCTAATGGATATTGAATATCAATGGTACATTCATATAAAAAACCTGTCCTGAATTGAGTACCAATGTAAGTGGGGGTCAAACAAGAGCTACAGGGCTACAAGCAACTGAAGCAATCAAGCAAGTTTGTGTGAGATGCACACCTGCCCTTCCAATCTAACCCACTAGGTCGCAGTCTATCAATATAACACACTGTGGATGTAGTACAAGGTTAACTGGAAAGCGGTCAATCAATATTATCTATGAAGAAGAGAAAGCTATTCTCAATCTACCATAAGAAAACATCATCAAGGATCTTTTCAAAATTATATATATTTTTCCACTAGTGCACCAAAACACTCTCAGTCAGAACAACATCCTCTGCTGTCTGGGACAAACCAAAACTATTGAAATGGCGAAGTTCTTACCTGACATATCGCCAGTATCACCTGTATGGAACAAATGTAAAGATTCATTAAATAACAGGAAGATCAATGGCACTAGTAAAACTCTAAAACACTATTTTACGCAGTCCAAGTGTTAATAAGAATATTGACAGAATACTGTATTGTAGTAGTTTTCCCTCATAAAGAGCTAACATGTGCATGGGAATTGTACAAGGACCTCCCACATGCAGCTTTTGATTCACTCTTTAGAGACATAGCATGTGTTTTTGGTAGGTTTCTGTGGATTGCGCACAGCAAGCATGCATGATAATTACTCTTTTATTAAACTGTGTGGAGTTTGCAACTATGCAGGTAAGTTTCATCAGAGCACAGATAAGGGGGGGGGGGGTGCAGTAATCCCCCAGTAGAACACACAGTTACAGCACATAGGGAAGAAAACATGAGGTCAACCTCTCACAAACATACCTACTTGGCCAGTTGCCACCACGTTGGGGAATTTGGGGTGTTGATTGATAGTCAGGCACAGAATGTCATCACTATGTTCTATATAGAAGCTTTGGCAGGCTGTAAGGAAACACATACACACAGGCACGCGCACCCAACCTCGTGCACACGCCATGCACACACACAAAAATATGTGAATTGACATCCCTCGTAAGAACAGTAAAGGACAATCAACATGTTTAGGATTTCAAAGAACAGCATTAAGGCTCATTCAACAATACTGTGAAACCCTCTTCAGATGAACACAACTCGGCTCATCCCTTCTCTACTCCAACCCCTCCCACCTGTGGTTAAGTTGAGGACGATACCGACAGAAGCTGTGTGGTAGATGATATCCGTCCCCTCATTCAGGTAGTGGACGTTGTTGCGGCAGTCATTGCCCCGGTAACCAAAAACCAGATCCAGCACCAGGTCCTGCAGAAGAGTTATGAAAGGGTCAGGATCAAAATCATCTCTATGACAACTGAGGGAGATGAGACCAATTTCTTTTTGAAGGTACAGCAGCGCATCAGGAGCATGTGCTTCCTCAAGATGTGATTATGGTTCAATTATGGTCCCTGAAGAGGATGTCTGGAGTGGACAAAGCAGAACACAGTTCTTGACTCTAAATTATTGCATTACCAAAACAATGACCAACCCATTTGCTGCATGACAAATACTAATGCTAAAATCGAATTTGATGAGATATGTGGGTTAATGTAGGTTGCATCAATAGCTAACATCCATAAAATAGGATTTGAATGGGTGTGTCTGTCCTAAGGTAACACCAGTCTCACCTCAATGGGCCGCTTCTTCTTGCCCACATTGTTGGTCTGCAGCTTCTCAGGCTGTGGCAGCGCCCTGCTAACAGGAGGTCTGAAACAGACAGCTAGAATAATAGGAGCTACTGTGTATGACCCCATCGACCCCTCAATCTTTCTCAAGTCAAAGATCCAAAATACAAGTCAAGACCTTAATGAATCATGTATTTGGAGAAGACGTTTCCTGAGCTATAAGTGCTCAATAAGTGAAATGTGGGTCTGAAATATTCAATCAGAAGAAGTTAATATGGAACATAGGGGATGTGTCTTACCTTGACCCTCTTCCATGGCAGCAATAACAAAGACAAATGGAATATGAGAACAGGGGTTCTGACAGCACAACGTTCACAGCTGCCCCACCGACACAGAAGCATAACACAACACTGACAAGGCAGCCACAGAGGACATACAATACACCCCATTCAGCGCCACGGAGTATCCATAACAACCAGCACCTTTAGCATCTCTATGATAATCACTAACTGGCACCCACAGATGCTGCATGGGTTGTCAAACCATAGTGTGAAGCAGACATACTTATTATTCTAAACTCTTCCACACCGTTCACGAAACAGACAAATATTTCCAAAACCCAAGTAAAGACGTTCTGTACGGCTTATTTGGACCATAGTTTCTGTAAAAGACCATAGATTAACATGCTTTATCAATTGAGATTTGAGATATTTGTGCCTAGCAAGAGGTACATTTCCCTAAAGTAATGGGGATGTCTTGTGTAAAGTCTCTTACCTGACTACCCCCTGCCTTCAAGTAGAATGAAAGAGGAGAGCAGGACAGACAGAGACAGAGGGACAGCCATTGAAGAGAGAAGAAGAGAGAGGTGAGGTTATCCTCTAAGGGACAGTATGAATTTACGTAAAGGCAAAAAAAAAAAGAAACGTGATTGAGGGAATCTGGATTTACACAATTTGGGTTGGTGGACCCTTTGATGTGTCACTTTGACATATTATGAGATTCCAATTGGATTTTCTTTCACTACACCTCGTTTCAGTTTAAACTGATTGTCTTAAATCTTTTGTGTCCATCATGTGCCCAATAAAGAAAGCCTCAAATGGAAAATACATGAAAAAGAGATTTGAACCCGTGGGTGTCTCTCCACAGCCCTGTGGACTGTTACCTCTCGTCCACAGATGGCTCCTTCAGCTGCAAGTGGGGTTTGACCCCAGTCATGGGTCGCACGTTGGTGGATAAGGCCTTGATGGTGTAGTTAATCTCATTCTCCCTCGTCACATCACTGTCATAACCTGGCCAATGACAGAAAAGATAAAGATACTAGATCAGAATGCATGCTGCCTTTTGTACCATCTATGAGAGGCTAAACATAATACAATATTAGAGGGAGGCTATCTATATCAGTAGAAAGTGACTATATGATGACTTGTGTGTATTTGTGTGCATTTCTCACCCCCATCATCCTCGCTCTCGATGTCCGACTCTTCACTATCACAATGTCTGGCTTCCCTGTGCCCCTCGGCCTCGTGAGTCCAGATCATGAGGCATGTGTCACCCCCACCAACCGTCACCAGGAGACCATCGTCATGCGTCCACCGCACGTTAGTCACATGGGTGCTATGGGCCACATAGCGCTTGAACTTTGCATACTTTCCCTGTGGGCAGAAGTAACATTAAGTTAAAAGAACATTGTTTTAATATTAGCATTAACATAACAGTGTAAATGTATTACATTCTAGTAAGGGCAATGAGAAGACATGAATAGATAATTATAAGTGCCTTACCTTGACAGGATACCTGAATAGCTTGACGTATCCCAGATCATCCCCCGTTGCTAGCACGTTTCTGTTGTTGCTAAGGCAGGCAGTGGTCACCTCGGTGACCTCACTGACCACAGGCCAGATCCCCTCACAGGACGTCCCGAGAACACAGGTCCATGTGCTCCAGTCTATCTTCTCTACCTGAAGGAGAGGACCAGGAGAGAGGAGATGATGGGTGGGAGGGTGGTGAGGTGGACAACAGTGGTTCCTATGAGATTTGACACCAGCCTGACCCCCCAGTGCCTCAAAAGGTGTCAGAATGTCACACAGTATAAAGAGACCGTAAAAACACTATCCCATTTCCATTGCCAGAATTAGAAGGATGCTGGAGAAAAATGGGCTGTGTTAATGCTTGAGTGCCCTTACCACGCTGTCCTGTGACATCTCGGGGGGTAGGCCAGGCCCACTATAGCCACGACAACGCCATGGGCCATGGCAGGCAGCAGTGTATGTGATGTGTTGTGTTTACCTCTGTAGCAGGAATGGTCTGCTTCTTTCCCCGTGGAGCTTCGAAAAATAACTGTTCTTTAGCACCAGTGTTCACTTGCAGTAGTTTTCCTGTGAATGAGAGAACACAGTTAAGACTGAATCTGATATTAAATGAACCCTTTTGTGGTTTATAGTAGGGTCGTTCCACAAAATGAGTGCCTTTTGCGTCCCTTTGATATTTTAAGTAGAAATTGTGCACAAATATAAAATTTTAAAAGCCTGTTATATTAAATTAACTGCACTCATCAAGAATTCAATCAATCACATTTTTATATGAATAAAGGCTTGCTACTGTGCCAAAATTCAGCATTTTGACTTGTCCCTCCGCCAACCCTGTGTCACTTCTAGGACGATTTCAACCCACTTTATCCAAAAACGTCTCCAAGTTGTCACCATCATTGTAAAGCCCTCATTATTTTGTTTTCTTAAACTGATTATTCATTTCATGTGATTAGTCATTCATTTACGTCTGTCCCTCATTTTAAGATCAACCCTATTACTTGAACGGAACTCTCATTTTAATATGGTGAAACTATTCATTTAAAAAAAAATGTTTCAAAAGAAACATTTAACATCTAATAGTCAAATCATAATGTAATAGCAGGTGAGCTGAATCTACTGTTTCTGCACATTATCTTTCCCCTGGGCACAGACTTCAGTTCAACATCTAGTTTTGATTTACATTTGGTTGAGTTGTCAACTAACTTGAATTCAACATGAGATCAACAAAAAAATAAAATGTCACCATGTCATCAGATTAAGGTTAAAAGTTGGGTAAAAAAAAAAATGAAATGTACTTAAGGCTTTTCACAAATCCAATCAGTTTTCCACGTAGTTTCAATGTCATTTTGCTCAAAGGGTGGTGTTTTGTGCTGGAAAACTGAGCGGATCGAGCTTTGCTCTTCAACTCTGTTACCCATAGATAGAAAGGCTAGAAATATTTGAGCAATTACATTTCTTTGGGGACGCTTGCATTCAGTTGCCACTCCCTGTTGAACACAACAAGCTTCCATTCCTCCTCTCATGAGGGGATTTATAGCTGATTTAAGATTAAATCATCAACCCTCCTAAGGTCAACCCCATTACTTTATTTGGCACTTGATAGGCACTTAATATAGCCATTTTTTTTATTTAACCTCTTCAGATGGAAAAACTTGTTTTTCCAGGTTGAACATGTGCTCTTTATGTCAAAAAGCTCAAATGAGGTGAAATCAAAAGATTTTACACTTCTCAAAAGGCACTGTATCGGTGGAACAACCCAGTAGCATTATCATTCAGTTATCATACTTGGAATAACCTCTTTACCTAGAGGTTTAAAATGGATGTCCACACATTGTGAATGAGCCAACAATAAGAATAGCCTGAAATACAATGGCATTGGTCCAGGTCAACTGTCACCTGCAAAGGTCACTGCCACAATCAGTGTAGTTGTTAGACGAACATGTTTACCTCTCTTGTCCCAGTCCAGATGGGTGGTGTAGATGTTAAACCAACATGTTTACCTCTCTTGTCCCAGTCCAGATGGGTGGTGTAGATGTTAAACCAACATGTTTACCTCTCTTGTCCCAGTCCAGATGGGTGGTGTAGATGTTAAACCAACATGTTTACCTCTCTTGTCCCAGTCCAGATGGGTGGTGTAGATGTTAAACCAACATGTTTACCTCTCTTGTCCCAGTCCAGATGGGTGATGTAGTTGAGGGACCCCTTGCACACCCCCACCCTCTTGCTGCTCATCACATTATAGATGTCCACAAAGCTGTCAACCGACGCCACCGCCAGGTACTTCCCTGCACCTGTGTAAACACAGTAGCCATGTTTCAAAAGGGTTTCCTTTTCTGTTGTTACAAGCCTGTCAGGCCTTCTGGTCAGCAGCCAAGATAACAACACACATTAAATCAACTCTGACAACAAACAGTACTCCATATTTACAGTATGTATATGGTCGTCGCAATTCTTTAGAATAATAAAACTACTATCTGCCAACACATTGAACAGTGTATAAGAGTGCAGACGTCTATATTGCATAGAGAAGCAATTAGAAGCACTATCAGTTGTGTTGGGAAACTGGATCCTTAGCATTGTAGATTAAGGTTAACTGGCCATGAGATAGAGAGTTTAGTTTCTAGCTCTCACTTTATCCTCCCCCACTACTCTCTTCCTACTCAGACAGACTGTGTCTCTCCCTGCCTGGCCTTGTTACATACATCAGTGTATTTGGGTCAAGCCTGCAGCAATACCTCTTTTCACAGCAGGGGGGAAAATATGAATACCTGGCTATATCTCATATATTTTTTCTCTTTCTTTTTAAGACAAAGTCATTTTTTCACTTTGTCTTTCTTTCTTCAGGAAAGAATATGGAGGGAATTTGTAGGGCTGGAGGGATGAGTGGAGGGAGGGATGGAGGGAGGACAATGTCTGACCTGGTGAGAAGCGTATGTCTGAGATGATATCCTTGCGGTGGTGGAAGGACACTAGGTCCTCCAGGGTGTCTGCGTTGACGATGAGGAAGCTTCCGTCGTTCAGGCCCACTGCCAGGGCCTTGCCCTCAGGGGAGAAGCAGCAGCAGCGCCCCCCTATGGAGGAGGTCAGTTAGTACCTCAGAGAATGCACCTAATGACTATAAGAATGCACCACAGAAAGGGAAAAAAGGAAGTGAATGAATGTTACATAGACCTTTCTATTTGAGTGACTCACCTTTCTTGAGCTTGCGTACAGCCAGCATACAGTGGCTGGGGGACAGGTCCCATATGCGCAGGGTTTTGTCATCGCTGACAGTGGCACAGAGAGGGAGATGGGGATGAGTGGCCAGGCCCCATACCTCACCCTCCATGTGACCCTGTGGACCCATCAAATAGACAATACCATTCACTCAGTGCAACTCAATTCAATCTAATCAAGGTACGACAGAGAGGGGTTAGGAACCACATTTTATATCTTCCAACATAAAATATTTGATACAGATAGCACCCATGTAAAATAAATACACGGACTACATGTCTAGCACAGTGTAGCATTTTGCGAACACGCATCCACATATTTGTTCTGAGAATTCTTAAGTGCACAATGAAAATCAATGGAGGAGCCAGGCAGACAGAAGCCTCAGAGCTCATTCCATATGTTTCTGTTGCTCGGCTGCACCCATAAACAACTGCTCATTTGCTCTAGAGCATTTCACAAGAAAATCAATAACATTAGCTCTGGGTTTCCTATGGGTCAAATGAGGCCTGGGGAGATAGTAGAAGCACTTGTCTTTGCAAAATTAATTTACAAAATCAAAAGACTGCAGGGCTCATTCATCGGTAATTATAAACCGTTTCTGCAACGTTACTCCAGGTACTGTACAGTATAACATAGTTCTGCAATGGTTTCCAGTGAAGAGACAGTTCCCCTCACTGCCAGTCTCTCAGTACAACCTTCAACCCAAAATAATGTGCCCCCAGCTGACACCTTCATTACTGACACCTCATTGGCTCCCACCTAACCAAGCTACAAAAACCAGGCTGCCACATCCCTGCCAGCCTCAGTTAAGCACAGCTGGTGCCTGTCGTGTGTTCTGTTCATTGTGACATTTGTGACAGATTGTTGACTTTATAATGCCACTGTATGTAACACTCTGTATCCGCTCACCTGGACCAGCAAGGTGATGGGTCCACTCTTATCCACCTCCAGAATCTCTCCGTTCTTTGTCCCCACCAGTATATAACCATGACCAAGTGATATGGCACGTATGGAAGGGTTGTCCTCCAACAGTAACCCTATAGAGTGAATTATAGGATAAGGACTTTCATTTAACCAGGGGCAGAGGAAGCAATCTTCATTAAAGCTGAATGGATTGAGTGTTTAAATGGATTTCCACTGAATGATTCCTTTTGGCGTTGGAGCTATGAGCCCAGTATGTAACGTGATTGTCTTCACGGCAGTGATAGGGTGACCTTTTACCTTTGGAGCCTGGAGCGAGGACTGCTCTCTTGATGGCGTACGTCTTGAGGCATCTCTCAAAGGTGTCATCCCACAGAGCCACTATGCCGTCCTTCCCTCCTGTCACAAATCCCTACAGAGTGGGACATAACGAGAGAACAGGAGATAGAATTTCTCTTCTTTAATCACTCACATAGCATCATTGTATAACGCTGACATCTGAAAGAACACAATCCTACTCTATTCATTGACAATACTACACCGTCAGAATAGTAATGGCAAAAACAAAGAGAGAAACAGCGAGAGGGGAAGGAAGAAAGACACAGAGACAGAGAGAGAGGTGTCATCTCTATTTCACATTTCAAATGGCCAGTGTTTAAACCCCTTCCTTTCCCTTCCAGTACCTTCTCCAGGGCGTGCATACTGAAGACTGGGCCATCATGGGCTTTGACTGTCTTTACCAGGAACATGTCTCTCCAGATACAGATGTCTCCTGTGCACGTCCCCGAGAACACCATCTCCTCTGTCCAGCCATACACAGCACACATCATTGTCTCGGTCTTCCCCATATTGCCCTTACGCCCGATCAGGCCACCACCTGAAAGAGAGGTTGTGTCATTAACTCACATGACAACACATCACATCATTCTTTGAGACATTGCTGAGTCAACTTTTGTTTAACTTTGCGGTCTCTTACCTGCTTTATGCCAGAACTTCATATGCTTTACCCCTGCTGTGATGAGCTTGTCTGAACAGTATGGATTCATTTTTATGACAAAAATCTTATCCTTGCTTCCCCTAAAAAATGATCAAAAACATTGCATTAATTTCATTGCACAAAAATACATGGATCTGAAATAGAAGTGGAATAAACTTAGAAGACAGTTAGTGTACAGGGAATCATATTACACCCAATGTGTCTGCACAGTTTGGCTGCCTGCCTCCCATATGAACAATAAGGATCACTGGCCTTTCCTGTCTAATCCAATGGAGCATAGTGCACACTGGGCTGGGTCCCTAATCACTGGCCTTTCCTGTCTGATCCAATGGAGCGTAGTGCACACTGGGCTGGGTCCCTAATCACTGGCCTTTCCTGTCTGATCCAATGGAGCGTAGTGCACACTGGGCTGGGTCCCTAATCACTGGCCTTTCCTGTCTGATCCAATGGAGCGTAGTGCACACTGGGCTGGGTCCCTAATCACTGGCATTTCCTGTCTGATCCAATGGAGCGTAGTGCACACTGGGCTGGGTCCCTAATCACTGGCATTTCCTGTCTGATCCAATGGAGCGTAGTGCACACTGGGCTGGGTCCCTAGTCACTGGCATTTCCTGTCTGATCCAATGGAGCGTAGTGCACACTGGGCTGGGTCCCTAATCACTGGCATTTCCTGTCTGATCCAATGGAGCGTAGTGCACACTGGGCTGGGTCCCTAATCACTGGCCTTTGTGCTGCTGCATCACTACATGGCGCTCACTGAGGCCAGAGCAGAACTGATACCTACTTCATCTCTCTATCCCTTTCAAGCTTTCTCACTCTCCTTCTCTCACTTCCATCCCTCTCCCCCCTCTCCCACTATTTTCCCTCCCTGTCTCCTATCGGTTTCCTCTCCCGCTCATCTTTCTTCCTCCCCCGCTCATCTCCATCGTTCTCTCATGCCCCCTCTCCCTATCTCTGCCTCACCATGCTCCTCTCCCAGCTGAGGACTAGGCAGTACAGTGCACAAGGCAGGCTCTGTCAGGCCCCATTTCCCTCTGCCCGCCTCACTGCACTGCCCACCAGGGCCTGCAAAGGAGATTAGTGCAGCTCCAAGCTGTGTCTGAGCTGCCACGGGAGCACAGTACACAACAGCTACAGCACGCAGGCAGGACATGAGCAAGCCTCCACTGCTCTAACTAGCCTGATGGAATTCCAAAGGACTATTTTACCGCTATGAATATCAAGTGCAAAGCCATAGAGAATTAAGACCAGCATTGGGGGAAATCAGAGTGTCCATATAGATACTAGACAACCATATTTGAATTCCTGGATATTTGATATTTGCTAGTTTGAATTGCCAATCGATTTTACATCATTTTCTTTTTTTTAAATGGCCACTTTTCATTTGAGATTATACTCACAGTGAATGTAGCCTAAACCCAGGTTGAGATGGATGGACCAGAGATCTGCACCAGGCATACACTTAATCATTCAGCTGTGAGTTGGCAGGGCCAAGTGTTCTCTATTCAGAAAGGAACAGCTTTAAGAGTCTGCAGGGTGGTTGCCCTCCCTCCTCTCTTCACGAGAACCATATCAATGTTGCCCTCATATATAAATGTCCACATTTAAAGTGGAGGTGCTCAAGCTGTCTAGGGAATTAAAGGGAATGTTTTGATCAGGAGCAATGACGTACTTGTTGTTATTCTCTTGGCTCCGGAGCTTTGTACAATGGCCAAGGGATGGTTGTGATGCTGGACATTGCATGACTGGACATGTATCTTAGTGAAGACATCAAAACTATAAAATAACACACGTGGAATCACTTAGTAATCAAAAACGTTTAAACAAATCCAAAATATATTTTATATTTGGGATACTTCAAAGTAGCCACCCTTTGCCTTGATGACAGCTTTGCACACTCTTGGCATTCTCTCAACCAGCTTCATGAGGTAGTCACCTGGAATGCATTTCAATTAACAGGTGTGCCTTCTTAAAAGTTAATTTGTGGAATTTCTCGCCTTCTTAATGCATTTGAGCCAATCAGTTGTGTTGTGACAAGGTAGGGGTGTTATACAGAATATAGCCCTATTTGGTAAAAGACAAAGTCCATGTTATGGCAAGAACAGCTCAAATAAGCCAAAAGAAACAGTCCATCATTACTTTAAGACATGAATGTCAGTCGATCTGGAAAATGTCAAGAACTTTGAACGTTTCTTCAAGTGCAGTCGCATAAACCATTCAGCGGTATGATGAAACTGGCTCTCACGAGGATCGCCACAGGAATGGTAGACCCAGAGTTACCTCTGCTGCAGAGGATACGTTCATTAGAGTTTACCAGCCTCAGAAACTACAGCCCAAATAAACGCCTCACAGAGTTCAAGTAACAGACACATCTCAACATCAACTGTTCAGAGGAGACTGTGTGAATCAGGCCTTCATGGTTGAATTGCTGCAAATAAACCACTACTAAAGTACACCAATAATAAGAAGAGACTTGCTTGGGCCAAGAAACTCGAGCAATGGACATTAGACCGGTGGAAATCTGTTCTTTGGTCTGATGAGTTCACATTTTAGTTTTTTGGTTCCAACCGCCATGTCTTTGTGAGACGCAGAGTAGGTGAACGGATGATCTCCACATGTGTGGTTCCCGCCATGAAGCATGGAGGAGGAGGTGTGATGGTGTGGGGGTGTTTTGCTGGTGACACTGTCAGTGATTTATTTAGAATTCAAGGCACACTTACCCAGCATGGCTAATGCAGCATTTTGCAGTGATACGCCATCCCATCTGGTTTGCGCTCAGTGAGACTATCATTTGTTTTCAACAATACAATGACCCAATACACCTCCAGACTATTTGACCAAGAAAGAGAGTGATGGAGTGCAGCATCAGATGACCTGGCCTCCACAATCACCCGACTTCAACCCAATTGAGTTGGTTTGGGATGAGTTGGACCGCAGAGTGAAGGAAAAGCAGCCAACAGGTGCTCAGAATATGTGGGAATTCCTTTAAGATGGTTGGAAAAGCATTCCAGGTGAAGCTCGTTGAGAGAATGCCAAGAGTGTGCAAAGCTGCCATCAAGGCAAAGGGTGGCTACTTTGAATAATCTAAAATCTAAAATATATTTTGATTTGTTTAACACTTTGTTGGTTACCTCATGATTCCACGTGCTATTTTATCATTTTCATATTTTCACTATTATTCTACAATGTAGAAAATAGTCAAAATAAACAAAAACCCTTGAATGAGTCGGTGTGTCCAAACATTTGACTGTTACTGTATATATATCAAGAGCTAACTCACTGAGAAACAATTTCTAGTCTTGTTTTTCATCAGTAAGTGGAGCGTTCCTGAAGAATGTCAACCCTTAGGACTTATCTTGACCTTTGATGTCTCTTGTCTGTCTATTGAGGAGACTGCTGAGATCTGAATGGATCATCTGAGATGCCATAACAGCTACTGTACTGTACTAACCTGATGGCTGAGAGCTTCTCCCCCTTCCTCCAGTCCCAAAGCACAATGGTGTGGTTGTCATCCAGCCCGACCGAGGCCAGTCTCTTGCCATCCGCTGAGGAAGAACAACAAAACACAACCTCAATCAATTCAAAGTTCACACAGAGAGCCTCTCCATTTACTCTTGTTTTGTGAGGAACAGTAAACTAGCCTGGTATAGGTTTGATCCATGGCAGGTAATGGCAGCTACGCCTCTGTCTGTGGCCAATTATCAGGAGAGAGATGAGAGCCTTTGCCTTGATGCTGCCAGCCTGCCACAGTACACAGACTATCTCCATAAAAGGGTTGTTCAGCGCCATGCTTCTAAATTGGAACACATTTCAACTCGCCCATTTCCTGTGTGAAGGAAGAGTTATTTTTCTCCATGGCTGACTGAGAATGTCAGGCTAGGTTAAAGCAATTATGAGTTGTTGTGTTCAATGTGTTACACTATCTGAAGAGTGTATGGAAAGCATCTGTAAACAGCCCTGGTGTCCTACCTGAGAAGTCTAGGGCACACACTCCCAGCTGGTGGAATCCTTTCAACACAGACATGGGTTTCAGCATCTCTGTGTCCCATATATGGATGGAAGAGTCTCGCCCCACCTGGACAGACAGAAGAAACAATTAGCTTCCACGCATCCACAGCAACGTCCACACCCACACAGGGCAATGCAACAGTTCCAGGTCAGTGTTAGCAGTAGGACATTATCTTTAGTTACTTTGCACCATAAGTACATACAGAAGACCCTCCAGCTCCCAAAGGCATCTTTAGAGGTCAGCCTCTATACACTTTAGGGCCTAGCTACTCTATCCCAGTCTCTGAATATATATAACAAAATGTAATCTTCCACCTAAAAGGGGAAAAAAGTACATACAATATACACACACACGACACTACCGTTCAAAAGTATGGGGTGAAATTGATCAGAAATACAGTTCAGAAATTGTTAATGTTGTAAATTACTATTGTAGCTGAAAACGTCAGATTTTTTATGGAATATCTACATAGGCGTACAGCGGCCCATTATCAGCAACCATCACTACTGTGTTCCAATGGCACAATGTGTTAGCTAATCCAAGTTTATCATTTTAAAAAGGTTAATTGATCATTAGAAAACCTTTTTGCAATTATGTCAGCACAGCTGAAAACTGTTGTTCTGGCTAAAGAAGCAATAAAACTGGCCTTCTTTAGACGAGTTGAGTATCTGGAGCATCAGCATTTGTGGGTTCAATTACAGGCTCAAAATGGCCAGAAACAAAGTACTTTCTTCTGAAACTCGTCAGTCTATTCGTGTTCTGAGAAATGAACGCTATTCCATGCGAGTGGAACCCGCAAAACACCAGTCTCGACGTCAACAGTGAAGAGGCGACTCCGGGATGCTGGCCTTCTAGGCAGAGTTGCAAAGAAAAAGCCATATCTCAGACTGGCCAATAAAAATAAAATATTATGATGGGCAAAAGAACACAGACACTGGACAGAGGAACTCTGCCTAGAAGGCCAGCATCCCGGAGTCGCCTCTTCACTGTTGACGTTGAGACTGGTGTTTTGCGGGTACTATTTAATGAAGCTGCCAGTTGAGGACTTGTGAGGTGTCTGTTTCTCAATCTAGACACTCTAATGTACATGTCCTCTTGATCAGTTGTGCACCGGGGCCTCCCACTTTCTATTCTGGTTAGAGACAGTTTGCACTGTTCTGTGAAAGGAGTAGTACACAGCGTTGTACGAGATCTTCAGTTTCTGGGCAATTTCTTGCATGGAATAGCCTTCATCTCTAAGAACAAGAATAGACTGATGAGTTTCAGAAGACAGTTCTTTGTTTCTGGCCATTTTGAGCCTGTAATCGAACACACAAATGATGATGCTCAAGATACTCAACTTGTCTAAAGAAGGCCAGTTTTAGTGCTTCTTTAATCAGAACCACAGTTTTCATCTGTGCTGACATAATTGCAAAAGGGTTTTCTAATGATCAATTAGCCTTTTAAAATGATGAACTTGGATTAGCTAACACAACATGCCATTGGAACACAGGAGTGATGGTTGCTGATAATGGGCCTCTGTACACCTATGTAGATATTCCATAAAAATATCTGACGTTTCCAGCTACAACAGTAATTTACAACATTAACAATGTCTACACTGTATTTCTGATCAATTTCATGTTATTTTAATGGACAAAAAAATGTGCTTTTCTTTTAAAAAATAAGGACATTTCTAAGTGACCCCAAACTTTTTAACGATAGTGTATATATTTAATTGTTAGCAGTGCTATCTACCTGGCCTGTTGCTACAAAGTCCTTGAGGGGGTGTATGGCCAGGCACAGGATGTCGTCGTCATGGCCCATGTAGAAGCGCTGGGTATTCTGCTGTCGGTTGTACACCACCCCCACGGCCGCCACGTGGTACACTATCTCCCCTGTCTGGGTGTAGAACAGGTTGCTCCTGCAGTCGAAGCCTCTGTAGCTGGAGCACCACAACACAGGAAACAATGAGGAAGAACACAGCGTTCACCTTTTGGCTGTGGGGTTTTGTTGGTAGAAAAGATGGTTAGATAAAGACTATACAGATGTTGAATTATTGTGTGTGCTTTTCCGGGTTTGCTTGGCGTGAGAACATTTTACACAGGTTATGATTTGTTTGTGTTATGTTTGGCGGTGGTATGTGGTGCTGCCTGAGGTCTCCTAACCCGTGGATGAAGTGTAGCTTCACCCCGCTCCCTGGTGTTCTCTCTCTTTTCTTCATGGCCATCGCACGGTGCTTCTCCTTGGACTGCTCCTTGAGCTGAGGTAGATCTTCTTTGTAAACCTGGACATGGAAATACAATATAAAGCATTTCAATCTCTGACATCTTTTACTCAATCTAATATTGTTTGTTTTTCATATGCAACGTACATAATGTGTCATGTTCAAAGAGGAGAGCAGGTGTTGTGTCGCTAACCTGCCGCCGATATGTGAGCTGTGTCTCCTGCTCGATCTCCGAGTCCATCTCAGGCACGTCCGACTGGTCCGAGTCCGACTCCTCGCTGTTGGAGTCGCACAACGTCTCTGCAGGAGAGAAGAAGACGACTTCATCAGATCTATTCTACCACCCAGATGCTCCCACAACGGTGTGTTTAATAAGGTTAAACACACTAATTCAGAACTAGTAGACAACCAGTATTGTGTCCCAGATCTCAGATGGATGACGATGACAGCTCATATTCATCAAGCAGGCCTTTGAAAAGTCTTAAGTGGTGGACTGCTTGCCCCGTTCCACAGTCCTATTACTCAGACTGAGACATAGAAATACTGATGCAGTGAAACTCGGTTGGCCGTGCCAAGACCAGGCACTGAGTAACCCTGGCACCGCTAGGCTTTGACTTGCTGGGTCCATTAGGAAAATTAAACGGAATGGCAGTTAGTATGTGGTTTAATTTCACAAAGCGCAGCACAGCTCTGTCTCAGACCATTTAGTTGAGAAACGTGACTTACAAATGAGGACAAGGTTGTAGGAGCTGAATACAAACACAAATGTTATCTTCCAGCTAGTATCACTTCAAATGGATACTTGTGGATACTTGTGGATTTATGACCGAGTGTAGAAAGCTTTTAGCTGGGATAAGGAGCATCATTCAAGGGGAAGGGTCACGGAGTCTACTAGACTTGTCTGCACTTCAGAGTCATATTCACATTGGGGTAGACTAGAATGGGGCAGTCATCGAAATAGGACAGTCATGTACCTTGAGGTGCTATGTGAAGAGCTTCCTTCGACTTTCTGTCTGAAACAAACTTCCACTGGAACACTGAGTGGTCAGCTCCACCAATAGTTATCACCCACTGGTAGTCATGTGACCACCTGGCATTGGTTATATGGGCAGAGTGACCTAAATACTTTTTAAATTTTGCCCCTGGGATAGAGAGAAGAGTTGTTTTTCGTTCATTTGTAAATGCATAAACATCACATGAATGAATTGATTGACAACATCACATCTCCGGACAAAGGAACCAATGGAAATCCTCACCTTTTCTTACACACGGGTACCGTAAGAGCTTCACTAATCCATAATCATCTGCTGTTACTAAAACTTGATTATTAAAGTTGGCGTCAACAGAGTTGATGTCATTGATCTCTGAGTATTTGGGCCATATTCCGTTGACCTCGGGGCCCAACACACACGTCCATGAGGACCACTGCACCAGCTTCAACTCTTCCCTGTTGGTGACCTCTTTACCGCCTGAGTAGAAAGACAATAATAACTACATCATGTGCAACTAAAACATCAAATGAGCAGCACATTAGTCATCATGACATCTTGTCTCATGGCCATACGTCACTGTTGTCACAACAAAGCATAAAGTTCATGACACACATAGCACCAAAATATCATTAATAACGGTGAGGTAATGACACAAGAGAAATCCTGACTTCCTTCCCATAGACAGCAAGACTCTTCACAGTGTAATTTATCTACATGCCGAGACGTGTCACGGACAGACTTACTTGGCATCCTGTAGAAGAGCCTCTTTCCGTTGCCGTCATTGGTCTGCAGATACTTGCTGTCTGTGGACCAGTCCATGTGTGTGATGAAGCTAGTGGAGCCGATGCACTCTCCCACCTTCTTGTACCTCTGCACCACGCTGTAGATGTCCACAGAGTTATCATTGGAGCCCACAGCCAGGTGAGCTCCGTCAGGAGAGTACTTCAGCTCATGGATGGCCTCCTTCCTGTCCTTGATGTGGACCACCTCTGTCATGTCTCTGTGGAGTGGGAGAGTGTTACTGTCATCCAATACATTCTTTAAATAACCCTCTTTGAATTAAATTGAATATCCATGCATTCACTAACTGGCATATTGTTAATGAGTAATGGAATTGCAAACAAAATAGGAAGTTAACATGAAGTTCATATACCAAGCTAATCAGAAAGAATTAGAAGTGCCATTTGACTTCTGCCCTATACTCACCTGACCCGTAGGACAGTAAAGGAGCCGTCCTTCATGCCCAGCGCCAGGTGAATGCCGTCTGTGCTCACAGCTGCACAGCGAATAGGCTCTTCCATATTACAGCGAGCTATCAGCGCATGATCTATAAGGCTCCATATTCTACAGAGGGGGAGACAGAGACAGAGGGAGACACAGAGGGAGAGACAGAGGGAGAGAGGGAGGGGGAGAGAGAGAGGGATAGACAGAGGGAGAGACAGAGACAGAGGGAGAGACAGAGACAAAGAGGGAGAGACAGAGGGAGAGAGAGACAGAGAGAGACAAAGGGAGAAACAAAGACAGAGGGAGAGGGATAGACAAAGGGAGAGACAGAGACAAAGAGGGAGAGACAGAGACACAGAGGGAGAGAGAGACAGAGAGAGACAAAGGGAGAAACAAAGACAGAGGGAGAGGGATAGACAAAGGGAGAGACAGAGGCAGAGGGAGAGACAGAGACAAAGAGAGACAAAGGGAGAAACAAAGACAGAGGGAGAGGAATAGACAAAGGGAGAGACAGAGGCAGAGGGAGACACAGAGGCAGAGGGAGAGAGAGAGGCAGAGGGAGAGAGAGACAGAGAGAGACAAAGGGAGAAACAAAGACAGAGGGAGAGGGATAGACAAAGGGAGAGACAGAGGCAGAGGGAGAGACAGAGACAAAGAGAGACAAAGGGAGAAACAAAGACAGAGGGAGAGGAATAGACAAAGGGAGAGACAGAGGCAGAGGGAGACACAGAGGCAGAGGGAGAGAGAGAGGCAGAGGGAGAGAGAGAGGGAGAGACAGAGGCAGAGGGAGACACAGAGACAAAGAGAGACAAAGGGAGAAACAAAGACAGAGGGAGAGGGATAGACAAAGGGAGAGACAGAGGCAGAGGGAGACACAGAGGCAGAGGGAGAGAGAGAGGCGGAGGGAGAGAGAGAGGGAGAGACAGAGAGAGACAGAGATAGAGGGAGAGGGATAGACAAAGGGAGAGACAGAGGCAGAGGGAGAGACAGAGACAAAGAGGGAGAGACAGAGACAGAGAGAGACAAAGGGAGAAACAAAGAAAGAGGGAGAGACAGAGGCAGAGGGAGACACAGAGGCAGAGGAAGACACAGAGGCAGAGGGAGAGAGAGGGAGAGACAGAGGGAGAGAGAGGGAGAGACAGAGGCAGAGGGAGACACAGAGGCAGAGGGAGAGACAGAGGCAGAGGGAGACACAGAGGCAGAGGGAGAGAGAGAGGGAGAGAGAGAGAGACAGAGATAGAGGGAGAGACAGAGACAGAGGGAGAGGGAGAGCCAGAGGGAGAGAGAGGGAGAGACAGAGGCAGAGGGAGACACAGAGGCAGAGGGAGAGAGAGAGGGAGAGACAGAGAGAGAGAGACAGAGATAGAGGGAGAGACAGAGACAGAGGGAGAGGGATAGACAAAGGGAGAGACAGAGGCAGAGGGAGAGACAGAGACACAGAGGGAGAGAGAGACAGAGAGAGACAAAGGGAGAAACAAAGACAGAGGGAGAGGGATAGACAAAGGGAGAGACAGAGGCAGAGGGAGAGACAGAGACACAGAGGGAGAGAGAGACAGAGAGAGAGAGGGAGAGACAGAGGGAGACAGAGGGAGAGACAGAGGCAGAGGGAGACACAGAGGCAGAGGGAGAGAGAGAGGGAGAGACAGAGGGAGAGGGAGAGAGAGAGAGGGAGAGACAGAGGGAGAGACAGAGACAGAGGGAGAGGGATAGACAAAGGGAGAGACAGAGGCAGAGGGAGAGAGAGAGGGAGAGGGAGAGACAGAGGGAGAGGGAGAGAGAGAGGGAGAGACAGAGGGAGAGGGATAGACAAAGGGAGAGACAGAGGCAGAGGGAGAGAGAGAGGGAGAGACAGAGAGAGAGAGACAGAGATAGAGGGAGAGACAAAGACAGAGGGAGAGGGATAGACAAAGGGAGAGACAGAGGCAGAGGGAGAGGGAGAGACAGAGACAGAGGGAGAGGGATAGACAAAGGGAGAGACAGAGGCAGAGGGAGAGAGAGAGGGAGAGGGATAGACAAAGGGAGAGACAGAGGCAGAGGGAGAGGGAGAGACAGAGACAGAGGGAGAGGGATAGACAAAGGGAGAGACAGAGGCAGAGGGAGAGAGAGAGGGAGAGACAGAGACAGAGGGAGAGGGAGAGGGAGAGACAGAGATAGAGGGAGAGACAGAGACAGAGGGAGAGGGAGAGACAGAGATAGAGGGAGAGACAGAGACAGAGGGAGAGACAGAGGCAGAGGGAGAGAGAGAGACAGAGATAGAGGGAGAGACAGAGACAGAGGGAGAGGGATAGACAAAGGGAGAGACAGAGACAGAGGGAGAGGGATAGACAAAGGGAGAGACAGAGACAGAGGGAGAGGGATAGACAAAGGGAGAGACAGAGGCAGAGGGAGAGAGAGAGGGAGAGACAGAGGGAGAGGGAGAGAGAGAGGGAGAGACAGAGGGAGAGGGATAGACAAAGGGAGAGACAGAGGCAGAGGGAGAGAGAGAGGGAGAGACAGAGAGAGAGAGACAGAGATAGAGGGAGAGACAGAGACAGAGACAGAGGGAGAGGGATAGACAAAGGGAGAGACAGAGGCAGAGGGAGAGAGAGAGGGAGAGACAGAGGGAGAGGGAGAGAGAGAGGGAGAGACAGAGGGAGAGACAGAGGCAGAGGGAGAGACAGAGACAGAGGGAGAGACAGAGACAGAGGGAGAGACAGAGACAGAGGGAGAGGGATAGACAAAGGGAGAGACAGAGACAGAGGGAGAGACAGAGACAGAGGGAGAGACAGAGACAGAGAGAGAGACAGAGACAGAGGGAGAGGGATAGACAAAGGGAGAGACAGAGGCAGAGGGAGAGACAGAGACAGAGGGAGAGACAGAGACAGAGGGATAGACAAAGGGAGAGACAGAGGCAGAGGGAGAGACAGAGACAGAGGGAGAGACAGAGACAGAGGGAGAGGGATAGACAAAGGGAGAGACAGAGGCAGAGGGAGAGACAGAGACAGAGGGAGAGGGATAGACAAAGGGAGAGACAGAGGCAGAGGGAGAGATAGAGACAGAGGGAGAGACAGAGACAGAGGGAGAGACAGAGACAGAGGGAGAGGGATAGACAAAGGGAGAGACAGAGACAGAGGGAGAGACAGAGACAGAGGGAGAGACAGAGACAGAGGGAGAGGGATAGACAAAGGGAGAGACAGAGACAGAGGGAGAGAGAGACAGAGACAGAGGGAGAGACAGAGACAGAGGGAGAGAGAGACAGAGACAGAGGGAGAGACAGAGACAGAGGGAGAGACAGAGACAGAGGGATAGACAAAGGGAGAGACAGAGGCAGAGGGAGAGAGAGAGGGAGAGACAGAGGCAGAGGGAGAGAGAGAGGGAGAGACAGAGGGAGAGACAGAGGGAGAGGGAGAGACAGAGGGAGAGGGAGAGACAGAGGGAGAGACAGAGACAGAGGGAGAGGGATAGACAAAGGGAGAGACAGAGGCAGAGGGAGAGAGAGAGGGAGAGACAGAGGGAGAGACAGAGACACAGAAGGAGAGACAGAGACAGAGACAGAGACAGAGGGAGAGAGAAAGGGAGAGACAACTTTGTTAGCAATCACGTGGGTCCAATTCCCTCATGAACCATATAAGTACCTGAAGTGAATGTGTGTACCTATATATAAACAATTCTTTGGATATACCAGATCATTTCAGTGACTGTCACGCCCTGACCATAGAGAGCTTTTTATTCTCTATGTTGGTTAGGTCGGGGTGTGACTAGGATGGGTTATCTAGGTGATTATATATATCTATGTTGGCCTGGTATGGTTCCCAATCAGAGGCAGCTGTTTATCGTTGTCTCTGATTGGGGATCATATTTAGGCAGCCATTTCCCCATTGTGCTTTGTGGGATCTTGCTTTTGTGTAGTGCCTGTTTACACTCACGTCACGGTTTGTTTGGTTTCTGTATTTGTTTTGGTGAGTTTCTTTGATTAAAACATGTGGAACTCTACGCACGCTGCGCCTTGGTCCGACCATTATTATAACAAACGTGACAGTGACTGCAATTGTGAAAGGGACACTGTGGATATAATAAGCATTAGACTAGTCCTGGAGTTTGACAGTGGTTGTGCTTGGTCACCCACCTGACAGAGCGATCATCACTGCCGGTCATGGCCAGGGGCTTGGTGGGGTGCACAGCCAGCGCCCACAGCTCTCCCTCACAGTGACCCTGCATGATGAGGAAGGGCTTGGTGCGATCGTGGACCACCACCTCAAATATCTCACTGTCCTGGGTGCCCACTAAGATATGATCCCCCCGCCAACACACGCTGCGCACTGACAACCCTGTCAACACACACATGCATGCACAAACAGTTAAACGGATAAAAACCCGCAGACAGACACCCACACACAGAATAGCCTTAACAAACAGAACAAGACATAGAAGGAATACAAGAGGACTACACAATATGGTGATTGTTATGGAGACAGTATAGTTTGCTGTCTCTTTGGTAAGTAAATGTAAGAAGCCATGAAGGTATACATATATTCATACATGTATACATATTAATATACGCACATACAGTAAATATGTAGGCAACACTTTGGGCTGAAAAACCAACAAGGGGAATGGAACAATATAATACAGGGACTTCTATGCACATAAGGACAGGGGTAGTACTCTGATTGTCCAGTGCCCTGCGCACTGTTACCCACCTCTGCTATTTTCACCTCTAGCTACTGTTAGGCCCAAGACCACAAATCAAACGAAAGAAAGAAGAAAGGAAAAAACTATTAGTGACCTAGAATACATCCTGTATGATGTAATAGAAAAGAGTCTAGCGGTATACAAAAGGCCTGTACTAAAGAACAACATCAGAAGAACACCCTGGTTCATTTATCCACTCAGTGCACATTGACAGCCCGTGGACTGGCTCTGTGTGGGAAAAGAAGATGGGAAGAGGGGGGAGTTGTATGTCACCTTTATATCCCTGGTCTGTTTCCCTGAGATCGATGACAGTAATTGGTTTGAAGTTGAGATCCCATAGCCGGACACAGCCGTCCCGGCCCCCGGTGGCAAAGCCCTCCTCACAGGCATTCATGCTGAAAATCCCTGACTGGAGGAAATGACAGTCTGTCAGTGGGGATGTACACAATAAATGAGCAAGACAGACTTGCGGTACAGCAACTAGCAACAGCCCTGCTGCAGCAGACACACGTCTAACAAGGATTTCACAATTATACCGTTGCTGCTGCGTGAAGAGATAACACAGTGGTGCATTACATAAAGCGTTTGAACCATTGTTTTTTTCCCCCCTCATATCTTTTTTTATTGGCAGGCTCCGGGAGCCGCCTGCTGTGGAGCACAGTGATTGGCGGGAAGGATTCCTGTGGTTGAGCCAGCCAGAAGACTCTTTGGAGTGCAAAGCACAGACACGGACCACAGTAGAGTCCCCTCCCCCACCCACCCGACCAACCCTGCATTCAGCTGTTGAGCTCACAGATATAATTTAATCCCAAGTAGTAAACTGCTGATCCTTTCCACTGAGCAAAATAAAAGAGAGCCACAGGGACTACATGGCACACCGTCACCTTGCTAAACATGTCCCCTTGTATGCTTTCATCAGTTGAAATAAACAAAGCTCTATGAATGGAGGAGTTGTTCAGTCGCAGGTGTGTGAGTTGAACATGGATGATGACCTGTTTAATCATCCACTGGATGGATCTAACGATAAGCACTAAGGTGGGTGTAGAGAGGCAGGCAGTGTGATTGAGTGAGTTTTGTGTCTGAATGTGAATGCAGGTCTGTGGCAGATGTGTGGGGGCTGGCTGTGGGGGAATGAACCAGCCTGAGCATGAGACGCAGAGCATGACTTCTCTTGATCTGAGAGAGCCTGCTGCTTAGCATTCCCTAAGCTACAGCCCACTACTGGCGCATAAACAAGAGACGCCACCAGGAAGTGAGGCAGAACTAAGGCTGGTTGGAACCAGCTACCACACACACTTACCCCGTGGGCTCCTTGAACTGTCCGGATCAGGTTGATGCCTTTCCAGACGTAGATGTCCCCGTTCAAGGCACCTGAATATGTGACCTCGTCTCTGGCACAGGCCAGACAGAGGATGGTTTGGAGATCTCCCGTTTTGCCAAAAACTCCTCGCTTAGGGGTCAGGGCGTTGCCGCATAAGCTCCAAAACTGAACCCAGAAACATACATGGGAGACAGGAGAGAAGAATGCGATTAATGTGGTGGTTAATAAATAAATAAATAAACCATCTCATCAGTCACTGAGAGTCTTACATTAATAATATCATTCAATACTTGATATGTTGGATTCACGTCTCCATCTCAACAAAAAATAGAAGTGAAAGCAGTGGTCACTTCCACTCGCTCTACAACCTGCACTGCAGCTGTAATGAATGAGTACAGCAAAGTGTTTCCACAAGCTTGTGTTGTTATTATTAGCGGCTTGTGTCCTTTTTAATATTGAGGAATATTTAACTTTCTCTGGTCCCAGGAGTAACAACATGAATTGGCGCATGAGGCAGAAATAATGCAGTGCGACTTAAGTTTCGCCATCAACTGGAAGACTGTGTCCCCTTTTCTCAGCGGAGGGAGGGAGAGAGGAGGGATGGTGAGTTGGGTGAGAGGCAGCCTCACCACTGCCCTCTCCCCTCAGGCTGACCATCAGATGCAGGCCAGTAAAAAAAACAAGCTAATTCTTATGCTTACTCAGCTGTGCCTTACAACAAATGATCTATACTGAACAAATATTTAAAACGCAATAAGCAACAATTTCAAGTATTTTTACTGAGTTACAGTTCATAAAAGGAAATCAGTCATTTGAAATAAATAAATTAGTCCCTAATCTATGGATTTCACGACTGGGAATACAGATATGCCTCTGTTTGTCACAGATACAGTACCTTTAAAAGAAAGGTACAGGCACGGATCAGAAAACCAGTCAGTATCTGGTGTGACCAACATTTGCCTATTGCAGTGTGTCTCATCTCCTTCGCAGAGAGTTGATCAGGCTGTTGATTGTGGCCTGTGGAATGTTGTCCCACTTGTCTTCAAAAGCTGTACAAATTTGCTGTCTATTGGGAACTGGAATAGGCTGCGTACACATCGATCCAGGGCATCCCAAACATGCTCAATGGGTGACATGTCTAGTGAGCATGCAGGCCATGGAAGAACTGGGACATTTTCAGCTTCCAGGAATTGTGTACAGATCCTTGCGACATGGGACTGTACATTATCATGCTGAAACATGATAATGGCGGATGAATGGCACGACAATGGGCCTCAGGATTTCATCACTGCATCTCTGTGCATTCAAATTGCCATCGATAAAGTGCAGTTGTGTTCGTTGTCCGTAGCTTATGCCTGCCCATACCATAACCCCACCACCACCATGGGGCACTCTGTTCACTACGTTGACATTAGCAAATCGCCCGACCACACAACCCTATACACGTGGTCTGTGGTTGGACGTACTGACAAATTCTCTAAAACGATGTTGGCGATGGCTTTTGGTAGAGAAATTAACATTAAATTCTCTGGCAACAGATTTGGTGTACATTCTTGCAGTCTGCAAGCCAATTGCACGCTCCCTCAAAACTTGAGACATCTATGACATTGTGTTGTGTCCCAAAATTGCACATTTTATAGTGGCCTTTTATTGTCGCCACCACAAGCTGCACAAGGTGGATCTTTGTAATGATCATGCTGTTTAATCGGCTTCATGATAAGACATACCTGTCAGGTGGACGGATTATCTTGACTAAGGAGAAATGATCACTAACAGGGATGTAAACACATTTGTGCACAATATCAGAGAGAAATAAGATTCTTGTAAGTACAAAAATTGCAGGGATAATTTATTTAAGCTTATGAAACATGGGACCAGCACTTTACAGGTTGCGTTTATATTTATGTTCAGTGTATTACCAGTGTGATGAAATACATCAAATGTTTAAATATATTTGGTCTGAGAAGAACAACATTGGTTGGGCAATTCAAGCATAGCCAATGTGATAACGTATTGGGCCTATAGCCTACTGAACTAACCTTATTGCTATAAAACTGTTTAATTGGTTAATGTTGCATAGACTTACGTTTTCTAAGTCATGTTTTTTTAAAAGTGACCACTGAGTTAAAGAATGGGATTACTCCCAGTGGCGGAAAAAGTACCCAATTGTCACACTTGACTAAAAGTAAAGATACCTTAATAGAAAATGGATCAAGTAAAAGTGAAAGTCACCCAGTAAAATACTACTTGAGTAAAAGTCTAAAAGTATTTGGTTTTAAATATACTTAAGTATCAAAACTAAATGCAATTACCAAAATAAACGTAAAAATCCAAAAAATCATTTCACATTCCATTTTCTAGCATTTTATTTTTTTAACTAGGCAAGTCAGTTAAGAACAAATTCTTATTTTCAATGACGGCCTAGGAATAGTAGGTTAACTGCCTGTTCAGGGGCAGAACGACAGATTTGTACCTTGTCAGCTCGGGGATTTGAACTTGCAACCTTTCGGTTACAAGTCCAACGATCTAACGATCTAACCACTAGGCTACCCTGCCGCCCCAATTTACTGATAGCCAGCGGCACACTCCAACACTCCGGAGTAAAAGTAAAAGTAGTCAAACATATGAAGTGAAGTAAAGTACAAATACCCCACAAAATACTTTAGTACTTTAAAGTATTGTTACTTAAGTACTTTACACCACTGATTACGCCAGTGACTCAGATGGAACTATTCAAGCAGTTACATCTTCTTTAAATGTTATGAGGTTACTGTAAATATAAACGTTTTCTTATGTAGTCATATAAAGCGTGCTTGTTCAAGATACGCTACATGACCAAAAGTATGCGCACACCTGCTCGTTGAACATTCCTTCCAAAATCATGGGCATTTGGTCCCTCTTCTGCTGCTATAACAGCATCCACTCTTCTGGGAAGGCTTTCCACTAGATGTTGGAACATTTCAGCTACAAGAGCATTAGTGAGGTTGGCCACTGATGTTGGGCATTAGGCCTGGCTCGCAGTCAGCGTTCCAATTCATCCCAAAGGTGTTCGAAGGAGTTGAGGTCAGGGCTCTGTGCAGGCAAGTCAAGTTCTTCCACACCGATTTAGACAAACCAAACCTCGCCTTTACAGTTGGCACTATGCATTCGGGCATTCGAGCGTTATTTTGGCATCAGCGAAACCCAGATTTGTCCATCAGACTGCCAGATGGTGAAGTGTGATTCATCACTCCAGAGAATTTTTTATTTAAATTTTATTTTATTTCACATTTATTTAACCAGGTAGGCTAGTTGAGAACAAGTTCTCATTGGCAGGAATGCGTTTCCACTGCTCGAGAGTCCAATGGCAGTGAGCTTTACACCACTCCAGCCGATGCCTGGCATTGCACATTGTGATCTTAGGCATGCATGCGGCTGCTCGGCCATGGAAATCCATTTCATGAAGCTCCCAACGAACAGTTATTGTACTGACTTTGCTTCCAGAGGCAGTTTGGAACTCAGTAGTGAGTGTTGCAAAAGAGGACAGATGATGTTTACGCGCTATGCACTTCAGCACTCGGCGGTTCCATTCTGCTTGTGCGGCATACCACTCCATGGCTGAGCCGTTGTTGCTCCTAGACGTTTCCACTTCACAATAACAGCACTGACAGTTGACCGGGGAAGCTCTAACAGGGCAGAAATTTGACGAACTGACTTGTTGGAAAGGTGGCATCCTATGACGGTGCCACGCTTTTCAGTACGTGCCATTCTACTGCCAATGTTTGTCTATGGAGATTGCATGGCTGTGTGAGTGATTTTATACCCCTGTCAGAAACGGGTGTGGATGAAATAGCCAGATCCACTCATTTGAAGAGGTGTCCACATGCTTTGTAGCATGCATAGTTTGTCACAGGTCTGTGGAGATCTTCACAATTGCTGTAATCATCTGCGCAGAATCTTGAACGGCATTGGTCTCTTGCACCATATACTGTTAATGTGATCTCAACTGCAATCCAGGTCATTTGGTTCTGCTAATAGATGAAGAAAAGTGATAACACTTTCTGTTGTATAAATGAACGTAATATCTGACATTGTATTCCCATTTGAATGTTGCTGTGCCTTTTAAATGTTTGAAAGCAATGTGACAGACATTTGGGCGACAACTAAACCAAAAACCAGACGTTGTTTTTCCATTGGAATTTGGTTGTGCTTTTAGATGGTTCAAAGCATACTGATAACCCACTGGAAATTCAACGAACTTTTGGCTGTCTTTTTGAGTGGGTGAATATAGGTTGTAAACTCATTGATCAAATAGTCAATTATCCACGTTGAAATGACGTAGGGTTCCTGCATGTAACATCTCAATTGTAACACCCCCCCTACCACACACACACAGATCCATCTCTATACACAAGCTAAAATCTAAGCCTTCACCATTTCCATTTCCACAGAACCCATGCTGGAGGTCAGAGCTGTAGTCAGCTGATCAGCATGCAGACACACACCCTGCCTCAGGACAGATATCACCATCATCACAAAGTCTCCACCACCACCGGTCACTATCAAGCCCCACAATGGTTTATGAACAAGGTCGTTGGGATGCATGGGCACATTCCAGACTGTGGACAAAGTCCATAAACCAGAGAGCCGTTCTGTCTGCATGATGACAAGATCACAGGAGAGATGAGTGTGTGTCGTGTTTCCCATGTCAAGACACTGGCACCACCGGCACCACTGTCACGGTGGCACGTAACAGAGCACACAGAGAGATTAACGTTTTCATTCCTTGCCTATGGAGGATGTCTTCCCTGGCAATATTTATTTGTCTAGCTTTAGCTAGAGCCTGGATCTCTGTAAAATGGTAAAACGCCTACAGGTGTAATCATACTGCACTATACAGTTAAAGTCGGAGGTTTACATATACCTTCACCAAATAAATTTCAACTCAGTTTTTCACAATTCCTGACATTTAATCCTAGTAAAAAAATGACCTGTCTTAGGTCAGTTAGGATCACCACTTTATTTTAAGAATGTGAAATAGTAGAGAGAATGATTTATTTCAGATTTTTATTTCTTTCATCACATTCCCAGTGGGTCAGAAGTTTACATACACTCAATTAGTATTTGGTAGCATTGCCTTTAAATTGTTTAACTTGGGTCAAACGTTTCGGGGAGCCTTCCACAAGCTTCCCACAATAAATTGGGTGAATTTTGGTCCATTCCTCCTGACAGGGCTGGTGTAAATGAGTCCTGTCTGTAGGCCTCCTTTATCGCACATGCTTTTTCAGTTCTGCCCACAAATCTTCTATAGGATTGAGGTCAGGGCTTTGTGACGGCCACTACAATACCTTGACTTTGTTGTCCTTAAGCCATTTTGACACAACTTTGGAAGGATGCTTGCGGTTGGGATGGTGTCTTCGGCTTGCAAACTTCCCCCCTTTTCCTCCAAACATAACGATGGTCATTATGGCCAAACATTTCTATCTTTGTTTCCATCAGACCAGAGGACATTTCTCCAAAAAGTATGATCTTTGTCAGTTGCAAACTATAGTCTGGCTTTTTTTATGGAGGTTTTGGAGCACTGGCTTCTTCCTTACTGAGGTTATGTCAATATAGGACTTGTTTTACTGTGGATATAGATACTTTTGTACCTGTTTCCTCCAGCATCTTCACAAGGTTATTTGCTGTTGTTCTGGGATTGATGTGCACTTTTCACACCAAACTACGTTCATCTCTATGAGACAGAACGCATCTCCTCCTGAGTGGTATGACGGCTGTGTGGTCCCATGGTGTTTATACTTGTGGACTATTGTTTGTACAGATGAACGTGGTACCTTCAGGCATTTGGAAATTGCTCTTAAGGATAAACCAGACTTATTTAGGTCTACAACAGTCGTGGCTGATTTACAAAAAAAATTGTGGTGGTTGAAAAACGAGTTTTAATGTCTCCAACCTAAGTGTATGTAAACTTCTGACTTCAACTGTACTCATTTCATGTTTTTCCTTTATTTGTACTATTTTCTACATTGTAGAATAACAGTGAAGACATCAAAACTATGAAATAACACATACGGAAACTTCTGACTTCAACTGTACATGCAGGTTTTAAGTAAAGTGTTATCCAAAATCCAAACTACTTTTGAGTCTGTAGATAGAAGAAATATCTCAACAGTGAGGGTACTGAGTATAGCATAGTGTGTCCGACGTATCAGAGAGCTGTACCTCTGCAGAGGTAAGACAGGAGCCAGGGATGGGCTCCAATATCAGCCAAGTCAGCACAGTGCTTTGGTGCTACAAGGGCCAGTGTGTTAACAGGAGGGATCGATTATCACAGGCCAGCATCATCTCAGCCTGTGTTGGAGCCAGGCAGTGGGGATGGATGCGGCATGACTGGGTGCCTTCGGTGCTGGGTCTGATAAGACAGGGAGACGCGGTATTCCGCTAATCCCCGAAATCCTCTGAATTACTACTGAGAGGAGACGAGAGGCTGGAGGGTTTATGATGAGGCCAGAGGGAGAGAGAAGAAGAGAGAGAGAGATAGTGTGTGTGTGTGTGTGTGAGTGAGTGAGTGAGTGAGTGAGTGAGTGAGTGAGTGAGTGAGTGAGTGAGTGAGTGAGTGAGTGAGTGAGTGAGTGAGAGTGAGAGAGAGAGAGAGAGAGAGAGAGAGAGAGAGAGAGAGAGAGCACTGTAGTGACAGTTCAGTAGAACACTTAAATTCTGCTATAGAATAATAAGTAAAACCACTGTCTTTTAAAGTAGAGAGAGCAGCAAGACCAGCCGATGCTCCCCAGCCAAGACTTGAGTTGAGTCATACAAGAGGAATGGAAATAAAGACTCACCAAGCTGTCCCTTCACTTTCTAATCTGTTCCACTCATTCAACATATTTGGCTAAAAAAATTCAATTCATTTGCTGCGTTTTTTATTAGTCATGGTCAGAAATTGCTCAGGGCATCATGTCTTGTTTGTTATTTGAAAAATTAGAAACATTTGGTCTTAAAAGAAAAACGCCTCTGGCTGGGGAAATGTTCCTCTGTTCCTTGGTGAATGTGATTTGAAGCAATGCTAAACAGGTGGGAATTATTAAAGTAAGGCTGCCAATGCCACTAAAGACCCTGGCAGAGCTGTCTTAATAAATAGAACAGAGGGCCAAAGTGTGTCCAGAGGAAAGAGTAGAGGCGGAAGCTCTACCACACTATGTGCCTAACCATGGATCTGCAGAATGTCAGTCAATCAGTAATATGTACCACAGCACTTCCCTGCACCACTACTCAGGGGAAAACCTTAATGTAATGTAATCAACGTGGAAAGGGTGTAATTCATCATCCAGGCCAGGCAGGCACCAACTCCCCCTCCTTCACCACACCATTCCCCCTCTCTGCCTGCCACTCATAACCACCACAGTGACTCTCAATGTCATGGCACTGAAGGCTTCACTGAGCATTATGGAAATGAATGACTTATTCTCAATTTTACAACAATGACTGAATCTCAGTGTAAAGATACTTGCTGACGGATTGATGCCAGGGTACTATCGGAGGAGGCTTTGAAAGCACCCCTGTTTGCATGCCTCTCGTCTGCCTGTCTAAATCCTCCAAATATAAAGTTATCCGTAAAAGCTCAGCACAGAACGTGTGTATGAATGTGCTTGAGTCTATAAGAATGTGTGTGTGTGTGCAACCTATATGACCTGATGTGTCTATCCTGCTAACACATTTGGTTCCTTGGAAGTTGTGGAAACATACGTTTTTGGTTTCCCATTGGTTCTGGGAACAAATCCATACATTTCTGACAAATAAAACAGAACGTTTTTTTAAATTTGTGAATGGAATTGAACATTTAGTTTGTTCTGGGAATGTTAATTTTTAGTTTCTGGGAAGTTCTGAGAATGTTTTACTATGGTTCCCTGAGTGGTGCAGCGGTCTAAGGCACTGCATTGCAGTGCTAGCTGTGCCACTACAGATTCTGAGTTAAAGTCCAGGCTCTGTCGCAGCCGTCCACGACCGGGAGACCCATGGGGCGGTGCACAATTGGCCCAGTGTCATCCAGGTTAGAGGAGGTTTTGGCCGGCAGTGATGTCCTTGTCCCATCGCGCACTAGCGACTCCTGTGGCGGGCCTGGCGCAGTGTACACTGACACGGTCGCCAGGTGTACAGTGTTTCCTCCGACACATTGGTGCATCTGGGTTAAGTGGGCATTGTGTCAAGAAGCAGTGCGGCTTGGTTGGGTTGTGTTTCGGAGGACGCATGGCTCTCGACCTTCGCCTCTCCAGAGTCTGTATGGGAGTTGCAGCTATGAGACAAGACTGTAACTACCAATTGGATACCATGAAATAGGGACGAAAAAGGGCTAAAAAAAAATCACATTAAAAAACTTCCACTGAATGTTTCAATAAGACTTTTAATAACACTGCCGGCTTAGTTTGGGTTCACTGTTCTGAGTTATAACCACAGATAGGACACATGGAAATTCATTTGCTAAGGCATTAATCATACAAACAATGTGGCACGATGTCCATGAGATTTGAACCTATGATCTTCTGTTCTTTATCCATGGAATTAGTCCTCTGCACCACCAGGATGGAGTGAGCTTGCCCTGTTTGTTTTTTTAAACTCTTACAAAGCTGTTCATTTGCGTCTATTCAAACAGACCCCATTTCAAAGGAAAGAAGCACTCATTAAGATCAGGTGTGGCCATTTAGTGGGGGTGGCAAACACACCTGATAACGCTTAACAAGATAGATGATAACAGAGTTTTGTTGATTCTGAGAACGGAATGTATATGTTTTCAATAACATTCTTAAAACGTTCTTTGAACGTTAGTAATGTTTTTTGTATTTTTTTATGGAAAGTTTTCTTAATGTTCTGAAAACATGACTTTAAATAGAACCACGAGGAAACTTGGTGGAAATGTTATGCTGAAGTATTGAAATTCCCACAGGAGGATGTATAATGTTCTCTGAGCTATTTGAGAACATTCACAATGCCAAGCCTGTTGGAGAACATTCCTAGAACATTACCAAAAATACAATTCAATTTAACCATGTTTGAACTTTTAGGAAACGTTCTGATAATGTAATGAAATTCCCAACAAAAATTACGTTATTTTGCCAAATTCCTTAAATGTGCTGCGAACTTTCCAAAGCCAAGCAACTATCCTGCACCATTCCCAGAAAGTTGTGGGAAGGTTGTACAGTATGCAAAATAAACATAGGACAACCATGATCTCACCAAGCTCTAAGAAACATATGGTTCTCAGAATGTTATGTGTTAGCTGGGTATCACCTAATAGTGATAGACATACGTGAAGGAGCTGCTTAATCAGGTATAGAGGCAAACTAATCATCTATCAACCAGACGTGTGCGTGTCTGCAAGTCCCAGGCACAGGGCTGCCAAGCAAGATCACAGTCAAAGCCAAATCAAATGACCTACTGACCGCAACATGATTTTAGCTAATGGTGGATCCTCTTGCTTCCCTCTTTTCTTTTGTGTTGAGGTGGAAGCGGCAGACGTAGTCCCAGAAATGATGTTTTCCTGGGATTGTAGTGAGGGGATTATTGGGGCTAAATCTCCTGGATGCATTGAGTGCTATAATCGCTGAGTGAGCACAGGGCTGCAGAGCAGATGTCACACGGTCCGCAGGGTAAAGGCTTGGGAATTATGTGGGATGATTGCTGGATTGCCTTGGCATCAGGAGATAGAGCGGGAGACAGACAAAGAGAGAGATTTAGAGAGAGAGGATTGCTTCGCTGCATAGGGGTTCTGGCGCAGGGTTGTGGGAGAGGGGTATATTATCACGAGGGGTGGGGGTGGGAGCACCTTCACATTACAGATAAGGTAGACAAATGCATATTCCAATGAGAAACACACAATCACACACAGAAGCATACTCAATTAAATGGAAAAGATATCACGAAAGCAGAAGTTCCCTGTAATATGATACTTATCTAAAGACAACAATTTGGTCTAAATTCCGTTTGGGGAATTAACATCCTCCATGAATCTAATACAGAGCACCAAGGCTTTGCAGAGATATGGGTGCTTTTTTATATAAGATCTGCTTGATGAAAAAAGTTGAAAAATAAGTATTCTTTAAACAGGATTGAGTGCAGCAGGAACACTAACCACGTTTTCGTTGACAATTTTTATGAGAGTAAAGATATATCGTCCATTTTTTAATTCACGACAGGTGTAATGGAAACAGGAAGTTTCAGTACAATTTTATAAATCTCGACCAATCATTTGTTCGTTCAACATGGTAGGATCTTTTAGTGCTGGTAAAATTAATAACGCAAGAAATGGCGGTGGAAACATTGTCGTGACTTTACTTTCATTAATCTGAATTCTGCTGAATTCTCCTTTACAAATACTACATTTTTCCTCCTCTGCAAACAACATCCAGGACATCTATATCAGGAGGTGTGGTAGGAAGGCACGGAAAATCGTTGAAGTCTCCAACCACCCAAGCCACAGACTATTCTTTCTGCTTCCGCACGGCAAGCGGTACCGGTGCATCATGTCTGGCACCAACAGTCTCTTGAACAGATTCTATTCCCAAGCAATAAGACTCATAAATAGCTAACGACATAGCTACACGGACTGAGTTAACCTTGTATCCTCATTGACCTTTTTTTTGTCTCTATGCACACTCACATGGCCCTAGTAGCCCACACACACACACACACACACACACACACACACACACACACACACACACACACACACACACACACACACACACACACACACACACACACACACACACACACACACACACACACACACACACACACACACACACACACACACACACACACACACACACACACACACACTCACTCCATCATCTTCTCACTCACAAATAACATGCACATAACATTTGTACTGACTCTACAAACCCACTCACTTACAAGCTTACTCTGTATATCTAATATCCTGATGCCTAGTCACCTTACCCCTATACATATCTATCTCCATCACTCCAGTAAAAAAATATTTTTACATACAGTACCAGTCAAAAGTTTGGACACACCTACAGTTGAAGTCGGAAGTTTACATACAATTTAGCCAAATACATTTAAACTCAGTTTTTCACAATTCCTGAAATGTAATCCTAAAAACATTCCCTGTCTTAGGTCAGTTAGGATCGCCACATTATTTTAAGAATGTGAAATGTCAGAATAATAGTAGAGAGATTTATTTCAGCTTCTATTTATTTCAACACATTCCCCCGTGGGTCAGAAGTTTACATACACTCAATTAGTAATTGGTAGCATTGCCTTTAAATTGTTTAACTTGGGTCAAACGTTTCGGGTAGCCTTCCACAAGCTTCCCAAAATAAGTTGGGTGAATTTTGACCCATTCCTCCTGATAGAGCTGTAACTGAGTCAGGTTTGTAGGCCTCCTTGCACGTACATGCCTTTTCAGTTCTGCCCACAAATTTTCTATAGGGTTGAGGTCAGGGCTTTGTGAGGGCCAATCCAATACCTTGACTTTGTTGTCCTTAAGCCATTTTGACACAACTTTGGAAGTATGCTTGGGGTCATTGTCTATTTGGAATAGCCATTTGCGACCAAGCTTTAACTTCCTGACTGATGTCTTGAGATGTTGCTTCAACATATCCACAACATTTTCTATCCTCATGATACAATCTATTTTGTGAAGTGCACCAGTCCCTCCTGCAGTAAAGCACCCCCACAACAGGATGCTGTCACCCCCGTGCTTCACGGTTGGGATGGTGTTCTTCGGATAGCAAGCCTCCCACTTTTTCCTCCGAACATAACGATGGTCATTATGGCCAAACAGGTCTATTTTTGTTTCATCATGATGATGAACTTTTTTTATTTTATTTTTATTTTATTTCACCTTTATTTAACCAGGTAGGCTTGTTGAGAACAAGTTCTCATTTGCAACTGCGACCTGGCCAAGATAAAGCATAGCAGTGTGAGCAGACAACACAGAGTTACACATGGAGTAAACAATTAACAAGTCAATAACACAATAGGAAGAAAAAAAGGGGAGTCTATATACATTGTGTGCAAAAGACATGAGGTAGGCTAATAATTACAATTTTGCAGATTAACACTAGAGTGATAAATGATCAGATGGTCATGTACAGGTAGAGATATTGGTGTGCAAAAGAGCAGAAAAGTAAATAAATAAAAACAGTATGGGGATGAGGTAGGTAAAAATGGGTGGACTATTTGCCGATAGACGATGTACAGCTGCAGCGATCGGTTAGCTGCTCAGATAGCAGATGTTTGAAGTTGGTGAGGGAGATAAAAATCTCCAACTTCAGCAATTTTTGCAATTCGTTCCAGTCACAGGCAGCAGAGAACTGGAATGAAAGGCGGCCAAATGAGGTGTTGGCTTTAGGGATGATCAGTGAGATACACCTGCTGGAGCGCGTGCTACGGATGGGTGTTGCCATCGTGACCAGTGAACTGAGATAAGGCGGAGCTTTACCTAGCATGGACTTGTAGATGACCTGGAGCCAGTGGGTCTGGCGACGAATATGTAGCGAGGGCCAGCCGACTAGAGCGTACAAGTCGCAGTGGTGGGTGTTATAAGGTGCTTTAGTGACAAAACAGATGGCACTGTGATAAACAGCATCCAGTTTGCTGAGTAGAGTGTTGGAAGCAATTTTCTAGATGACATCGCCGAAGTCAAGGATCGGTAGGATAGTCAGTTTTAGTCAGGAAGTTTGGCGGCGTGAGTGAAGGAGGCTTTGTTGCGGAATAGAAAGCCGACTCTTGATTTGATTTTCGATTGGAGATGTTTGATATGAGTCTGGAAGGAGAGTTTGCAGTCTAGCCAGACACCTAGGTACTTATAGATGTCCACATATTCAAGGTTGGAACCATCCAGGGTGGTGATGCTGGTCAGGCGTGCGGGTGCAGGCAGCGAACGGTTGAAAAGCATGCATTTGGTTTTACTAGCATTTAAGAGCAGTTGGAGGCCACGGAAGGAGGGTTGTATGGCATTGAAGCTCGTTTGGAGGTTAGATAGCACAGTGTCCAAGGACGGGCCGGAAGTATATAGAATGGTGTCGTCTGCGTAGAGGTGTATCAGGGAATCGCCCGCAGCAAGAGCAACATCATTGATATATACAGAAAAAAAGAGTCGGCCCGAGGATGGAACTCTGTGGCATCCCCATAGAGACTTCCAGAGGACCGGACAGCATGCCCTCCGATTTGACACACTGAACTCTGTCTGCAAAGTAATTGGTGAACCAGGCAAGGCAGTCATCCGAAAAACCGAGGCTACTGAGTCTGCCGATAAGAATATGGTGATTGACAGAGTCGAAAGGCTTGGCAAGGTTGATGAAGACGGCTGCACAGTACTGTCTTTTATCGATGGCGGTTATGATATCGTTTAGTACCTTGAGCGTGGCTGAGGTGCACCCGTGACCGGCTCGGAAACCAGATTGCACAGCGGAGAAGGTATGCTGGGAGATGGTGAGTGACCTGTTTGTTGACTTGGCTTTCGAAGACCTTAGATAGGCAGGACAGGATGGATATAGGTCTGTAACAGTTTGGGTCCAGGGTGTCTCCCCCTTTGAAGAGGAGAATGACTGCGGCAGCTTTCCAGTCCTTGGAGATCTCAGACAATATGAAAGAGAGTTTGAACAGGCTGGTAATAGGGGTTGCGACAATGGAGGCGGATAGTTTCAGAAATAAAGGGTCCAGATTGTCAAGCTCAGCTGATTTGTACGGGTCCAGGTTTTGCAGCTCTTTCAGAACATCTGCTATCTGGATTTGGGTAAAGGAGAACCTGGAGAGGCTTGGGCGAGTAGCTGCGGAGGGGACGGAGCTGTTGGCCGAGGTTGGAGTAGCCAGGCAGAAGGCATGGCCAGCCGTTGAGAAATGCTTGTTGAAGTTTTCGATAATCATGGATTTATCGGTGGTGACCGTGTTACCTAGCCTCAGTGCAGTGGGCAGCTGAGAGGAGGTGCTCTTGTTCTCCATGGACTTCACAGTGTCCCAGAACTTTTTGGAGTTGGAGCTACAGGATGCAAACTTCTGCCTGAAGAAGCTGGCCTTAACTTTCCTGACTGACTGCGTGTATTGGTTCCTGACTTCCCTGAACAGTTGCATATCGCGGGGACTGTTCGATGCTATTGCAGTCCGCCACAGGATGTTTTTGTGCTGGTCGAGGGCAGTCAGGTCTGGAGTGAACCAAGGGCTATATCTGTTCTTAGTTCTGCATTTTTTGAACGGAGCATGCTTATCTAAAATGGTGAGGAAGTTACTTTTAAAGAATGACCAGGCATCCTCAACTGACGGGATGAGATCAATGTCCTTCCAGGATACCCGGTGATCGCTGAGATCCTGGTTGAAGACAGCGGAGGTGTATTTGGAGTGCCAGTTGTTCAGGATGACGTCTATGAGGGTGCCCTTGTTTACAGATTTAGGGTTGTACCTGGTGGGTTCCTTGATGATTTGTGTGAGATTGAGGGCATCTAGCTTAGATTGTAGGACTGCCGGGGTGTTAAGCATATCGCAGTTTAGGTCACCTAACAGAACAAACACTGAAGCTAGATGGGGGGCAATCAATTCACAAATGGTGTCCAAGGCACAGCTGGGTGCTGAGGGGGGTCGGTAGCAGGTGGATACAGTGAGAGACTTATTTCTGGCGAGAGTCATTTTCAAGATTAGTATTTCGAACTGTTTGGGTATGGACCTGGAAAGTATGACATTACTTTGCAGGCTATCTCTGCAGTAGACTGCAACTCCTCCCCCTTTGGCAGTTCTCTCTTGACGGAAGATGTTATAGTTGGGTATGGAAATCTCAGAATTTTTGGTGGCCTTCCTGAGCCAGGATTCAGACACGGCAAGGACATCAGGGTTAGCAGAGTGTGCTAAAGCAGTGAGTAAAACAAACTTAGGGAGGAGGCTTCTGATGTTGACATGCATGAAACCAAGGTTTTTTCAATCACAGAAGTCAACAAATGAGGGTGCCTGGGGACATGCAGGGCCTGGGTTTATCTCCACATCACCCGCGGAACAGAGGAGGAGTAGTATGAGGGTGCGGCTAAAGGATATCAAAACTGGACGCCGAGAGCGTTGGGGACAGAGAATGAAAGGAGCAGATTTCTGGGCATGGTAGAATATATTCAGGGCATAATGCGCAGACAGGGGTATGGTGGGGTGCGGGTATAGCGGAGGTAAGCCCAGGCACTGGGTGATGATGAGAGAGGTTGTATCTCTGGACATGCTGGTTGTAATGGGTGAGGTCACCGCATGTGTGGGAGGTGGGACAAAGGAGGTATCAGGGGTATGAAGAGTGGAACTAGGGGCTCCATTGTAAACTAAAACAATGATAACTAACCTGAACAACAGTATACAAGGCATATTGACATTTGAGAGAGACATACAGTAATCACAGGTGTTGAATTGGGAGAGCTAGCTAAAACAGTAGCTAAAACAGTAGGTGAGACAACAACAGCTAATCAGCTAGCACAACAACAGCAGGTAAAATGGCGTAGGCTAGGCAGGGAGGGTCGGATTAACTACACACAGAGCCTGAGTGCGGTGGGGCCGACAGATAAAACATAAACAAGCAGAATGGGGTACCGTGATTAATGTTAGGGAAGTGCTCCCGCTGTGGGAACATCAATCAGTGGAAATTTCAAGTGCGCCACGTATAGTTTTTGATAAAACTCAAACTTTCATTAAAATTGACATACAATATACTGAATTAAAGCTACACTCGTTGTGAATCTATCCACCAAGTCAGATTTGTAAAATGCTTTTCGGCGAAAGCATGAGAAGCTATTATCTGATACCATGCACCCTCAAAATACTGCAACGTCACCTAACACGACAGATTTTGCGTTAGCCGTCGCAAACCAAAACGCTGAAATAAAATATAAAACATTCATTACCTTTGACGAGCTTCTTTCTTGGCACTCCTAGATGTCCCATAAACATCATTTAGGGTCTTTTTTCGATTAAATCGTTCCATATATAGCCTAGATATCGATCTAAGAATACTGTGTGATAAACGGAAAAAAATAGCGTTTCATAACGTAACGTCATTTTTTTAAATTCAAAAAGTCGACGATAAACTTTCACAAAACACTTCGAAATACTGTTCTAATGCAACTTTAGGTATTAGTACACGTTAATAAGCGATAAAATTCATCAGGAGGCGATGTAATTTCTTTTGCTGTCCGTGTATAAAACATGTCCGGAGAGAGCTCGATCAAAACATCCGGTCGGAGACCGGAGGGAAGGAGTTCCCTTGAACCGGTTAGACCAAGAATCAATTGCGAATCAAATGACAAGACTCTAGACAACGTGTGGAAGCTGTAGGCACTGTAAACTCGGCCCTATTTAATTCGGTTCACTTTGAACAATTCCTTGAAGTCGCGGAAGGATATATTTTTCCATTTTCAGTAAACAGATTTCCCTGCACTTTTCGATGAAACGCACGTTCTTTTAAAGCCACAGCCATGATTTAAACAGTTTTAGAAACGTCTGAGTGTTTTCTATCCACACATACTAATCATATGCATATACTATATTCCTGGCATGAATAGCAGGGCGCTGAAATGTTGCGCGATTTTTAACAAAAAGCTGCGAAAAGCTGCCTGAATTCTCTACTTCCTTAACAGGACAGTCTAGCATGCATCAGCTATGTAGCCAAGTGATCAGTGTCCAGGGGGGCAGCGGTGTATGGGGCAGGGAAGCTGGACTGGCGAGTATTATCCAGGTTAAAAAACAGTTAGCTGTGGCTAACAATGACTAAATAGCTTGTAGCTAGTTAGCTGGTTAGCTTCTGGAGTTTCTTGAGTGTGTTCTAAAAATTAAAAATAATGGCGATTCCGTATCACATTAGGTGAGGCAGGTTACCGGAAGGTATAAACAAATTAAATATCGAAAAGAGAAAGTAAATATGGGTCCAGTGAGTGTTTGGGACGTGGCGATTCAGATGGTTAGCAGGCCTGTGCTAACAAGCTAACAGTTAGTAGGCCAGGGCTAAACAAGGTAGCAGTTAGCGGACCGGGGCTAAACAAGCTAGCAGTTAGCAGGCCGAATTAGCAAGCAAGGACGTCGCGATGGGGTGAGTCTGTTTATTCCTCTTCATGCGGTGCCATCGATAGACCGGTCGAGGGTCCGGATATTGTAGCCCAGGAGTATGCTTCGGTGGTAGCACAGGAGCTCTGGCCGGGCTAGCTTCAAGCTAAGTGGGTGGAAACGCTAGCCAGGAGTAATCATCCGGGGTTGCGGTTAGCTAGATAGCTCGTTGTGAAGAATCCAGCTGAAAATGTTCCGTTTGCGGTGGGAATCAGGTGGGAATCCGGGGATAAAAAATAATAGGTCCGTTATGCTCTGGTTAGAGTCGCGTTGTTCGAACTGGCGAGAGCTTTCCGAGCTAAAGGTTAGCTGATGACCGGTTAGCTGAAGACCGCTAGCAATGGTTTGCTGACTGATAGCTGGTAGCTAGCTGGTAGTTAGCTGGCTAGCTTCAGTTGAGGGGTTCCGGATCCAAAGTAGAAGAAAATAGCTACATTGGGTGAGGCGGGTTGCAGGAGAGTATTTAGAAGTTGAGGTTTAACAAAATGTTTTAAAAGATATGCGAAGAAAAATATGTTTAAAAAATATAAAAAACGATATATACAAGGGACACGACACGACAAGACGTTCGACTGCTACGCCATCTTGGAAATCTTTGTCCCCATGTGCAGTTGCAAACCGTAGTCTGACTTTTTTATGGCGGTTTTGGAGCAGTGGCTTCTTCCTTGCTGAGTGGCCTTTCAGGTTATGTCGATATAGATACTTTTGTACCTGTTTCTTCCAGCATTGTCACAATGTCCTTTGCTGTTATTCTGGGATTGATGTGCACTTTTCACACCAAAGTACGTTCATCTCTAGGAGACTGAACGCATCTTCTCCTGAGCGGTATGATGGCTGCGTGGTCCCATGGTGTATGCTGGACACTTATTGGTTGCTTTTCCTTCACTCTGTGGTTCAACTCATCCCAAACCATTTCAATTGGGTTGAGGTTGGGTGATTGTGGAGGCCAGGTCATCTGATGCAGAACTCCATCACTCTCCTTCTTGGTCAAATAGCCCTTACACAGCCTGGAGGTGTGTTAGGTCATTGTCCTGTTGAAAAACAAATGATATTTCCACTAAGCGCAAACCAGATGGGATGGCGTATTGCTGCAGAATGCTGTGGTAGCCATGCTGGTTAAGTGTGCCTTGAATTCTAAATAAATCACTGACAGTGTCAGCAGCAAAGCACCCCCACCACATCACACTTCCTCCTCCATGCTTCACGTGGGAACCACACATGCAGAGATCATCTGTTCATGTACTCTGGTTCACACAAAGACACAGCGTTTGGAATCAAAAATCTCAGATTTGGCTCATCAGACCAAAGCACAGATTTCCACAGATCTAATGTCCATTGCTTGTGTTTCTTGGCCCAAGCAAGTATCTTCTTATTATTGGACTCTATGAAGCATTTATTTGGACTGCAATTGCTGAGGCTGGAACTCTAGTGGAGTAATCCTCTGCAGTAGAGGTAACTCTGGGTCTTTCCTGTGGCGGTCCTCATGAGAGCCAGTTTCATCATAGCGCTTGTTGGTTTTTGCAACTGCACTTGAAGAAACTTTAAAAGTTCTTGAAATTTTCCACATTGACTGACCTTCATGTCTTAAAGTAAGGATGGACTGTCATTTCTCTTTGCTTATTTGAGCTGTTGCCATAATATGGACATGGCCTTTAACCAAATAGGGCTATCTTCTGTATACCACCCATACTTTGTCACAACGCAACTGATTGGCTCTAACACATGAATAATTAAACAAATTCCACAAATTAATGTTTAAGAAGGCGCACCTGTTAATTAAAATGCATTCCTGGCAACTACCTCATGAAGCTAGTTGAGAGAATGCCAAGAGTGTGCAAAGCTGTCATCAAGGCAAAGGGTAGCTACTTTGAAGAGCCTTAAATATAAAATGACGCTTTTTTTGTTAACTACATGATTCCATATGTGTTATTTCATAGTGTTGATGTCTTCACCATTATTTTACAATGTAGAAAATAGTAAAAATAAAGAAAAACCCTTTAATGAGTAGCTGTGTCCAAACTTTTGACTGGTACTGTATATCTCTTGTAAGGCTTTGATATTATCACTGCGATAAAGTAAAGAAGGCCAAGAGGAAAGGAGCGCATTTCGATTAAATTCACTAAAGAACTTTCTGAAACATTATGGTAACCAGACACAAGACATAATACCTTTTCAAAAGAATAGTCTATGATGGACACCATATCTGTGCGTGCTAACCATCCAACATATTGTAGATTCTAACACACTTTGATAGCTTGAGGGCCTTCAGTAAGCTAGTTTTGTAAGGAATGAACTTGATTTAAACAGTACCTTGATATGTTTGACACCACAGCTAACAAGCTTGCTTGGCTGGTACAAGTCCCATGATATGTCAAATATCTGTTGAAAAGATCACATAGTAAGTTTAACTTTGTACAATTAAATGCATAACATACTGTGCAACAAATAAATAATATCTGAATGTCATCTTCAATTAGCATCATTGTACAAGATCTAACACAAACACTTCAGGTGTGTTTTTATTTTCATTTTATTTTTTCTTTATTAAACTAGGCAAGTCAGTTAAGAACAAATTCTTATTTTCAATGATGGCCTAGGAACCGTGGGTTAACTGCCTGTTCAGTGGCAGAACGACAGATTTGTACCTTGTCAGCTCGGGGATGCGAACTTGCAACCTTTCAGTCACTAGTCCAATGCTCTAACCACTAGGCTACCCTGCCTCCCCAATTAGTGTTAGTGTGTGTAGGTATGTGTCTTTGCGTATTTTGGCTGAATAAAAAGACAGCTGCATACATTTAATCTTTTGAACATTTTATTTCATTAGCTTAGTGTCTCCTCAGCCATTGTTGGGAATGCTAATGATCAATCAGGCCTAACTTGTTTATGTGCGTCTCCTTTGGGCTCATCCTCCTTCCTGCTCCATCCTTGCGGCATTTCTAGCTACAGAGAGGGGAGGATGGTGTAGTATAGTTACCCTGTCAGTGTGGCCAGGAGCTGCTGCTAGCACCTTGCCCCTCCTCCAGTCCCACACACAGATTGTGTTTTTGGAGTCCAGACCCACTGAGACCAAACACTGCAAAGGAAAGAGCATTTTATGAAACAGAATGTATGGTACAGACCACAGCCTACTCTAAACAACACTATTTTACTTGACACTCATATGACTCATGACTACAATAAAATAAAATATAACATTGGCTGTATACAGTAAAAGTTTCCATGCCTCTGGCTCTGGATGGGAGCCCATCTGTATGATTCTGCTGGAAGAGGCTCCTATAGCCCAGTGAGTAGGCAGCAGCAGCAGGAGAGGGGATGCTTACGGAAATCCATCTCTATTCTGCTGCACCTTGCTCTGTTTGGTGGTGGGAGGAAACTTTGATCTGCCAATGAATCAACGTTTGGGCAAGTCCACATGAGGGGATGAGAAGTGTTTGAGAATACTGTATTTTAATGAAGGGTAAAGCTTCACCCCATGATGAAACCTTGTGAAACTGTGGGTATTCATTCAGCAAAGAAGGGTGAGATTATCTGGATCAAAAAGTTTGCATGTGTCACACCCTAATCTGTTTCACCTGTCTTGTGTTTGTCTCCACCCCCCACCAAGTGTCTCCTATTTTCCCCATTATCCTGTGTATTTACACCTGTGTTTTCTGTCTGTCTGTCGCCAGTTTGTCTTGTTTTGTCAGGTCTTACCAGCGTTTTTCTTCATTTCTCTAGGTCTTGTTTTCTAGTCTTCCCGGTTACGACCTTTCTGCCTGCCCTGACGTTCTGTCCTTTTTTTTACTCTGCCTTGGACTACGAACCTCTGCCTGCCCTCAACCTGCATTTTTGCCTGCCCCATTTGATATAATACATATTCTGAGAACCAGCTGCCTCCTGTGTCTGCATCTGGGTCATAACCTGAGTCGTGATGGTATGAACTGGCCATGACTAACCCAGCAGACTCCGACTAGCTCCGCAACACTGTCTGCCTGCAAGGAGCCACCATTGGAAGACACGAGGAGCTACTTCAGAACCTGTTGGAAGGACTCCATTCCTTGGTGGAACGCCATAACCAGGGTTTCAACTCATTACTGGAGCAATTCTATCTAACTATCTATCAAGCCACAACAGAAACCTCCCGGACACTCAGTAACACTGCTACCAGCGGTGCTTTTCCCCAGCCTACCCCAGCTTCCCGAAGAACCCTGCATACCACGTTCGGAGCGCTATGTTGGGGATCCTGGGACCTGCCGGGCACATATCTCCCAGCGCTCCCTCATCTTTGAGCTGCAGCCCACTTCTGTCATGCAGGTGAATGAGGACCCAAAAGCGACTTGGCGAAAACAGAGTATTTAATCCAGAATAAACTTTACAAAACAAAAAGCATAATACTACACGTAAAGACAAGAACAGACTGGAGACTTGATCGAGAACTGCAGGTTGCCTCGGGAAGGCACTTGAACCTAGCAGACTCAGACACCTGTTCACCACGCAGCATCTGAGGGAAACACGACACGACAGGGCAAAACATAGACACAGCACGGTGAATTATAAATGAGGATCCGACAGGGCAGGTACGGGAAACAAGGAGTGAAATAGGGACTCTAATCAGGGAAAAGGATCGGGAACAGGTGTGGGAAGACTAAATGATGATTAGGGGAATAGGAACAGCTGGGAGCAGGAACGGAACGATAGAGAGAAGAGAGAGCGAGAGAGTGAGAGAGGGAGGGGGAGAGAGAGGGATAGAAAGAGGGAAAGAACCTAATAAGACCAGCAGAGGGAAACGAATAGAATGGGAAGCACAGGGACAAGACATGATAATAAATGACAAAACATGACAGTACCCCCCACTCACCGAGCGCCTCCTGGCGCACTCGAGGAGGAATCCTGGCGGCAACGGAGGAAATCATCAATGAGTGAACGGTCCAGCACGTCCCGAGACGGAACCCAACTCCTCTCCTCAGGACCGTAACCCTCCCAATCCACTAAGTATTGGTGACCCCGTCCCCGAGAACGCATGTCCATGATCTTATGTACCTTGTAAATAGGTGCACTCTCGACAAGGACGGGAGGGGGAGAGGAAGACGAACGGGGGTGCGAAGAAAGGGCTTAACACAGGAGACATGGAAGACAGGATGGACGCGACGAAGATGTCGCGGAAGAAGCAGTCGCACAGCGACAGGATTGACGACCTGGGAGACACGGAACGGACCAATGAACCGCGGAGTCAACTTACGAGAAGCTGTCGTAAGAGGAAGGTTGCGAGTGGAAAGCCACACTCTCTGGCCGCAACAATACCTAGGACTCTTAATCCTGCGTTTATTGGCGGCTCTCACAGTCTGTGCCCTGTAGCGGCAAAGTGCAGACCTCACCCTCCTCCAGGTGCGCTCACAACGTTGGACAAACGCTTGAGCGGAGGGAACGCTGGACTCGGCAAGCTGGGAAGAGAATAGAGGAGGCTGGTAACCCAGACTACTCTGAAACGGAGATAACCCGGTAGCAGACGAAGGAAGCGAGTTGTGAGCGTATTCTGCCCAGGGGAGCTGTTCTGCCCAAGACGCAGGGTTTCTGAAAGAAAGGCTGCGTAGTATGCGACCAATCGTCTGATTGGCCCTCTCTGCTTGACCGTTAGACTGGGGATGAAACCCGGAAGAGAGACTGACGGACGCACCAATCAAACGACAGAACTCCCTCCAAAATTGTGACGTGAATTGCGGGCCTCTGTCTGAAACGGCGTCTAACGGGAGGCCATGAATTCTGAACACATTCTCGATAATGATTTGTGCCGTCTCCTTAGCGGAAGGAAGTTTAGCGAGGGAATGAAATGTGCCGCCTTAGAGAACCTATCGACAACCGTAAGAATCACAGTCTTCCCCGCAGACAAAGGCAGACCGGTAATGAAGTCTAGGGCGATGTGAGACCATGGTCGAGAAGGAATGGGGAGCGGTCTGAGACGACCGGCAGGAGGAGAGTTACCCGACTTAGTCTGCGCGCAGTCCGAACAAGCAGCCACGAAACGGCGCGTGTCACGCTCCTGAGTCGGCCACCAAAATCGCTGGCGAATAGACGCAAGAGTGCCTCGAACACCGGGATGACCAGCTAACTTGGCAGAGTGAGCCCACTGAAGAACAGCCAGACGAGTGGAAACAGGAACGAAAGGAGGTTACTAGGACAAGCGCGCGGCGACGCAGTGTGCGTGAGTGCTTGCTTAACCTGTCTTTCAATTCCCCAGACTGTCAACCCGACAACACGCCCATAAGGAAGAATCCCCTCGGGATCAGTAGAAGCCACAGAAGAACTAAACAGACGGGATAAGGCATCAGGCTTGGTGTTCTTGCTACCCGGACGGTAAGAAATCACAAACTCGAAACGAGCGAAAAACAACGCCCAACGAGCTTGACGGGCATTAAGTCGTTTGGCAGAACGGATGTACTCAAGGTTCTTATGGTCTGTCCAAACGACAAAAGGAACGGTCGCCCCCTCCAACCACTGTCGCCATTCGCCTAGGGCTAAGCGGATGGCGAGCAGTTCACGGTTACCCACATCATAGTTGCGCTCAGATGGCGACAGGCGATGAGAAAAATAAGCGCAAGGATGAACCTTATCGTCAGACTGGAAGCGCTGGGATAGAATGGCTCCCACGCCTACCTCTGAAGCGTCAACCTCGACAATGAATTGTCTAGTGACGTCAGGAGTAACGAGGATAGGAGCGGACGTAAAACGTTCCTTTAGAAGATCAAAAGCTCCCTGGGCGGAACCGGACCACTTAAAACACGTCTTGACAGAAGTAAGAGCTGTGAGAGGGGCAGCAACTTGACCGAAATTACGAATGAAACGCCGATAGAAATTAGCGAAACCTAAAAGCGCTGCAACTCGACACGTGACCTTGGAACGGGCCAATCACTGACAGCTTGGACCTTAGCGGAATCCATCTGAATGCCTTCAGCGGAAATAACGGAACCGAGAAAAGTAACGGAGGAGACATGAAAAGAGCACTTCTCAGCCTTTACGTAGAGACAATTCTCTAAAAGGCGCTGTAGAACACGTCGAACGTGCTGAACATGAATCTCGAGTGACGGTGAAAAAATCAGGATATCGTCAAGATAGACAAAAACAAAGATGTTCAGCATGTCTCTCAGAACATCATTAACTAATGCCTGAAAAACAGCTGGCGCATTGGCGAGACCAAACGGCAGAACCCGGTACTCAAAATGCCCTAACGGAGTGTTAAACGCCGTTTTCCACTCGTCCCCCTCTCTGATGCGCACGAGATGGTAAGCGTTACGAAGGTCCAACTTAGTAAAGCACCTGGCTCCCTGCAGAATCTCGAAGGCTGATGACATAAGGGGAAGCGGATAACGATTCTTAACCGTTATGTCATTCAGCCCTCGATAATCCACGCAGGGGCGCAGAGTACCGTCCTTCTTCTTAACAAAAAGAACCCCGCCCCGGCCGGAGAGGAAGAAGGCACTATGGTACCGGCGTCAAGAGACACAGATAAATAATCCTCGAGAGCCTTACGTTCGGGAGCCGACAGAGAGTATAGTCTACCCCGAGGAGGAGTGGTCCCCGGAAGGAGATCAATACTACAATCATACGACCGGTGAGGAGGAAGGGAGTTGGCTCGGGACCGACTGAAGACCGTGCGCAGATCATGATATTCCTCCGGCACTCCTGTCAAATCGCCAGGTTCCTCCTGAGAAGTGGGGACAGAAGAAATGGGAGGGATGGCAGACATTAAGCACTTCACATGACAAGATACGTTCCAGGATAGGATAGAATTACAAGACCAATTAATAGAAGGATTATGACATACTAGCCAGGGATGACCCAAAACAACAGGTGTGAAAGGTGAATGAAAAATCAAAAAGAAATAGTCTCACTGTGGTTACCAGATACTGTGAGAGTTAAAGGTAGTGTCTCAAATTTGATACTGGGAAGATGACTACCATCTAAGGCAAACATGGGCGTAGGCTTGTCTAACTGTCTGAAAGGAATGTTATGTTTCCGAACCCATGCTTCGTCCATGAAACAACCCTCAGCCCCAGAGTCAATCAAGGCACTGCATGTAGCACCCGAACCGGTCCAGCGTAGATGGACCGACATAGTAGTACAAGATCTAGATGAAGAGACCTGAGTAGTAGCGCTCACCAGTAGCCCTCCGCTTACTGATGGGCTCTGGCCTCTTACTGGACATGAATTAACAAAATGTCCATCAAATCCGCAATAGAGGCACAGGCGGTTGGTGATCCTCCGTTCCCTCTCCTTAGTCGAGATGCGAATCCCTCCCAGCTGCATGGGCTCAGTCTCAGAGCCAGAGGAGGGAGATGGTTGCGATGCGGAGCAGGGAAACACCGTTGATGCGAGCTCTCTTCCACGAGCCTGGTGACGAAGATCTACCCGTCGTTCTATGCGGATGGCGAGAGCAATCAAAGAGTCCACACAGGAAGGAACCTCCCGAGAGAGAATCTCATCTTTGACCACTGTGTGGAGTCCCTCCAGAAAACGAGCGAGCAGCGCCGGCTCGTTCCAGTCACTAGAGGCAGCAAGAGTACGAAACTCTATAGAGTAATCCGTTATGGATCGATCACCTTGGCATAGGGAAGCCAGGACCCTAGAAGCCTCCCCACCAAAAACTGAACGGTCAAAAACCCGAATCATCTCCTCTTTAAAGTTCTGGTAATTGTTAGAACAATCAGCCCTTGCCTCCCAGGTAGCTGTGCCCCACTCTCGGGCCCGGCCAGTAAGGAGTGAAATGACGTAAGCAACCCGAGCTCTCTCTCTAGAGTATGTGTTGGGTTGGAGAGAGAACACAATCTCACACTGGGTGAGAAAGGAGCGGCACTCAGTGGGCTGCCCGGAGTAGCAAGGTGGGTTATTAACCCTAGGTTCTGGAGGCTCGGCAGGCCAGGAAGTAACAGGTGGCACGAGACGAAGACTCTGGAACTGTCCAGAGAGGTCGGAAACCTGAGCGGCCAGGTTCTCCACGGCATGGCGAGCAGCAGACAATTCCTGCTCGTGTCTGCCGAGCATGGCTCCTTGGATCTCGACGGCAGTGTTACGAGCGTCTGTAGTCGCTGGGTCCATTCCTCGGTCGGATCCTTCTGTCATGCAGGTGAATGAGGACCCAAAAGCGACTTGGCGAAAACAGAGTATTTAATCCAGAATAAACTTTACAAAACAAAAAGCATAATACTACACGTAAAGACAAGAACAGACTGGAGACTTGATCGAGAACTGCAGGTTGCCTCGGGAAGGCACTTGAACCTAGCAGACTCAGACACCTGCTCACCACGCAGCATCTGAGGGAAACACGACACGACAGGGCAAAACATAGACACAGCACGGTGAATTATAAATGAGGATCCGACAGGGCAGGTACGGGAAACAAGGAGTGAAATAGGGACTCTAATCAGGGAAAAGGATCGGGAACAGGTGTGGGAAGACTAAATGATGATTAGGGGAATAGGAACAGCTGGGAGCAGGAACGGAACGATAGAGAGAAGAGAGAGCGAGAGAGTGAGAGAGGGAGGGGGAGAGAGAGGGATAGAAAGAGGGAAAGAACCTAATAAGACCAGCAGAGGGAAACGAATAGAATGGGAAGCACAGGGACAAGACATGATAATAAATGACAAAACATGACAACTTCATTTCCTTAAGACCGTTCAAAGATAGCGTATCTCATAATGCTGATGTCTGGAAGGGAGCAACAATCCGCCATTTGCATTCGTCTGGAGGATTTCGTAGCGGAGGTGAGAAAGGTGTTAGATTCTCCGGTGTCTGGGATAGAGGCAGCTCAGGAGCTACTTCAACTATGTCAAGACTTCTGTAGTGTGGCAGACTACGCAGTAGACTTTTGCACGTTGGCAGCCAAGAGTGCCTGGAACCCGGATTCCCTGGTCGGCACCTTCCTTCATGTATTATCGGAGGAAATTAAAGATCGCAGTTCTGGAGTTATGCATGGACCTCGACTCCCTCATAGCCTTGACCATGAGGATCGATGGGCGCCTACGGGAACGCAGGAGGGAGAGGAGGTCTGTTCTCGGTCACACTCGCCCGTCCATGGTTTCTCCCTTGCCTCCGAACAACCCTGAAAGTACTCGACTCCTGCATTCCTGAGAGAATCTGAAGTCACCCGAGTTCCCTCGGGAAACATCGGGGACTGGTGACTCGTCTCTTCCAGAGCCCATGCAGCTGGGCAGGGCTAGATTGTCTCCTAATGAACATTTACGCAGGCTGAGCTCCACCAGTTGCTTGTATTGTGGTATTACAGCACATTATATATCCACCTGTCCAGTAAAAGAACAGGCTCATCAGTAGGTACAAGTACGCTGGTGAACAATACTGGGAGTCTCCAAACTCCTATTACTCATACTCCTCTTCATGCTATCCTGCTCAATCTCTCTGGGTGCTCATTGACTCTGGGGCTGATGAGAGCTTCATGGACGCTACCCTGGTATCTGATCTGGGTATCTCCACATAACCCCCTTCTATTCCCATGGATGCCAGAGCATTGAACGGACGCTCCATTGGCAGAGGCACTCACAGTACGGTTCCTATTAACCTGCGTGTGTCGGTCAATCGCAGTGAGTCCATACAGTTTCTACTAATTGAATCTCCTCATGTTCCTGTGGTTTTGGGATTTTCATGGCTCCAGAGGCACAACCCCTTGATCAACTGGGCTACTAGTTCTATCCTGGGTTGGAGCCCGTTCTGCCATGCACACTGCCTTAAGGCAGCACAGCTTGCCCAGGGACGTCCTCCTGCAGGCTTGGGAAAAGCCTTGGATCTCTACGCTGTTCCCGCAGAGTACCAGGACCTCCGGGAGGTTTTCTACAAGACTCACGCCACATCACTTCCGCTGCATCGTCCCTACGATTGCGCCATTGATCTCCTCCTGGGCACCACACTGCCTCGGGGGCGGCTTTATTCCCTGTCTGGGAATAAGGCCATAGAGGACTACATTTGAGGACTCTGGCTGCAGGGTTCTTCTTTGTGGAAAAAAGGACTAAACCCTGTATCGACCCTGTATCACGGTAAAAAAAATCTAACACTCCTCTCATCAGTATTCGAGCCTCTCCAGGGGGTGAACATCTTTTTGATGTTGGACCTTTGGAATGCCTACCACCTAGTTTGGATACGGGAAGAGACGAGTGGAAGACAGCCTTCAACACTACGCAAATCTGGTTATGCTGTTCAGACTGACCAACGCTCCCGTAGTGTTCGTGGCCATGGTCAGCGCTGTGCTCCGTGACATTTTAAACCGGTTTGTGTTTGTCTACCTCGACGACATCCTTGTCTTTTTCTGTTCAGCTCAAGAACATGTCCTCCACATCCAACAAGTCCTCCAGCACTTCTTGGGGGAACCAGCTGTTTGTCAAAGCAGAGAAATGTGAATTCCATTGCTCCATTTACTCCTTTTTGGGATACGTCATCGCTGCAGGGAACGCTCAGATGGATCCTGACAAAGGTGAGAGCGGTGGAAGATTGGCTGAGTCATGATAGCATGAAGCAATTGACAAATGATTCAGAAGGGCTGTTTAAGCATTGTGGATACAGCAGGGACCTTACTTCTGTTTGTTATCAAACGGCCCGCAAAATAGTTTACAAAGTTGATATATATCTTTTCTAAAGGTAGCTCCGATAATGAGTCATAACTTTAACGGTTTGACCTAGAGGCAATCTTTTTGCATGGTGCAACGATGACACGATCACAGAGCTGTGCTCTCTTCAGAGTATATATATAATATATTATGATAGGCTACTCCGCGATACAGCAAAGCATGTTCTAACAGGTGAGGTGCAAAGGGAGTGAACACTAACGCTAACTCTCCAGTGAAGAGGAAGTTCAGTAAATATTGTAGGACAGTGGAATGTTGATAAAACTGCTTCTTTATTGTTGAAAGTAAAAATTCATTACGGCCCTTATCAGGGGTTTATTGCTTGGTCTTTGTGGGTTAGCTCAAAGGGTTTATTGCTTGGTCTTTGTGGGTTAGCTCAAAGGGTTTATTGCTTGGCCTTTGTGGGTTAGCTCAAAGGGTTTATTGCTTGGTCTTTGTGGGTTAGCTCAAAGGGTTTATTGCTTGGTCTTTGTGGGTTAGCTCAAAGGGTTTATTGCTTGGTATTTGTGGGTTAGCTCAAATGGTTTATTGCTTGGTCTTTGTGGGTTAGCTCAAAGGGTTTATTGCTTGGTCTTTGTGGGTTAGCTCAAAGGGTTTATTGCTTGGTCTTTGTGGGTTAGCTCAAAGGGTTTATTGCTCGGTCTTTGTGGGTTAGCTCAAAGGGTTTATTGCTTGGTCTTTCTGGGTTAGCTCAAAGGGTTTATTGCTTGGTCTTTGTGGGTTAGCTCAAAGGGTTTATTGCTTGGTCTTTATGGGTTAGCTCAAAGGGTTTATTGCTTGGTCTTTGTGGGTTAGCTCAAAGGGTTTACAGATTGACAAATGAAGGAACACCTGCTCTTTCCATGACATCAAATCAAATTGTATTTGTCACATACGCCGAATACAACAGGTGTAGTAGACCTTACAGTGAAATTCTTACTTACAAGCCCTTAACCAACAATGCAGTTAAGAAAAATATGTGTTAAGTACCAAATAAAATACCAAATAGTTAAAGAGCAGCAGTAAATTAACCATAGCGGGATATATATACAGGGGGTACTGGTACAGAGTCAAAGCTGTTAAGAAGACTTTTGGACCTAGACATGTCACTCCGGTACCGGCTGCCGTGCGGTAGCAGACAGAACAGTCTATGACTAGGGTGGCTGGAGTCTTTCTGACCATTTTTAGGGCCTTCCCCTGACATTGCCTGGTGTAGGTCCTGGAGGGCCTTACATCTAGGATTAACCTAGACTGACCAGGTGAATCCTTTTGAAAGCTATGGTCCCGTATATTGATGTCACTTGTTAAATCCACTTCAATCAGTGTAGATGAAGGGGAAAAGACAAGTTAAAGAAAGATTTTTAATCCTTGAGACATGGATTGTGCGTGTGTGCTATTCAGAGGGTGAAGGGGCAAGACAAAATATTTAAGTGCCTATGAACGGGGTATGATAGTGGGTGTCAGGCGCAGCGGATTGAGTGTGTCAAAAACTGCAATGCTGATGGGGATTTCACTCAACAGTTTCCTGTGTGTATCAAGAATGGTCCACCACTCAAAGGACATCCAGCCAACTTGACACAACTGTGGGAAGCTTTGGAGTCAACATGGTCCAGCATTACATTTACATTTAAGTCATTTAGCAGACGCTCTTATCCAGAGCGACTTACAAATTGGTGCATTCACACGACATCCAGTGGAACAGTCACTTTACAATAGTGCATCTAAATCTTAAAGGGGGAGGGGTGAGAAGGATTACTTATCCTATCCTAGGTATTCCTTAAAGAGGTGGGGTTTCAGGTGTCTCCGGAAGGTGGTGATTGACTCCGCTGTCCTGGCGTCGTGAGGGAGTTTGTTCCACCATTGGGGGGCCAGAGCAGCGAACAGTTTTGACTGGGCTGAGCGGGAACTGTACTTCCTCAGTGGTAGGGAAGCGAGCAGGCCAGAGGTGGATGAACGCAGTGCTCTTGTTTGGGTGTAGGGCCTGATCAGAGCCTGGAGGTACTGAGGTGCCGTTCCCCTCACAGCTCCGTAGGCAAGCACCATGGTCTTGTAGCGGATGCGAGCTTCAACTGGAAGCCAGTGGAGAGAGCGGAGGAGCGGGGTGACGTGAGAGAACTTGGGAAGGTTGAACACCAGACGGGCTGTGGCGTTCTGGATGAGTTGTAGGGGTTTAATGGCACAGGCAGGGAGCCCAGCCAACAGCGAGTTGCAGTAATCGAGACGGGAGATGACAAGTGCCTGGATTAGGACCTGTGCCGCTTCCTGTGTGAGGCAGGGTCGTACTCTGCGGATGTTGTAGAGCATGAACCTACAGGAACGGGCCACCGCCTTGATATTAGTTGAGAACGACAGGGTGTTGTCCAGGATCACGCCAAGGTTCTTAGCGCTCTGGGAGGAGGACACAATGGAGTTGTCAACCGTGATGGCGAGATCATGGAACGGGCAGTCCTTCCCCGGGAGGAAGAGCAGCTCCGTCTTGCCGAGGTTCAGCTTGAGGTGGTGATCCGTCATCCACACTGATATGTCTGCCAGACATGCAGAGATGCGATTCGCCACCTGGTGATCAGAAGGGGGAAAGGAGAAGATTAATTGTGTGTCGTCTGCATAGCAATGATAGGAGAGACCATGTGAGGTTATGACAGAGCCAGGTGACTTGGTGTATAGCGAGAATAGGAGAGGGCCTAGAACAGAGCCCTGGGGGACACCAGTGGTGAGAGCGCGTGGTGAGGAGACAGATTCTCGCCACGCCACCTGGTAGGAGCGACCTGTCAGGTAGGATGCAATCCAAGCGTGGGCCGCGCCGGAGATGCCCAACTCGGAGAGGGTGGAGAGGAGGATCTGATGGTTCACAGTATCGAAGGCAGCCGATAGGTCTAGAAGGATGAGAGCAGAGGAGAGAGAGTTAGCTTTAGCGGTGCGGAGCGCCTCCGTGATACAGAGAATAGCAGTCTCAGTTGAATGACTAGTCTTGAAACCTGACTGATTTGGATCAAGAAGGTCATTCTGAGAGAGATAGCGGGAGAGCTGGCCAAGGACGGCACGTTCAAGAGTTTTGGAGAGAAAAGAAAGAGGGGATACTGGTCTGTAGTTGTTGACATCGGAGGGATCGAGTGTAGGTTTTTTCAGAAGGGGTGCAACTCTCGCTCTCTTGAAGACGGAAGGGACGTAGCCAGCGGTCAGGGATGAGTTGATGAGCGAGGTGAGGTAAGGGAGAAGGTCTCCGGAAATGGTCTGGAGAAGAAGAGGAGGGGATAGGGTCAAGCGGGCAGGTTGTTGGGCGGCCGGCCGTCACAAGACGCGAGATTTCATCTGGAGAGAGAGGGGAGAAAGAGGTCAGAGCACAGGGTAGGGCAGTGTGAGCAGAACCAGCGGTGTCATTTCACTTAGCAAACGAGGATCGGATGTCGTCGACCTTCTTTTCAAAATGGTTGACGAAGCCATCTGCAGAGAGGGAGGAGGGATTCAGGAGGGAGGAGAAGGTGGCAAAGAGCTTCCTAGGGTTAGAGGCAGAAACTTGGAATTTAGAGTGGTAGAAAGTGGCTTTAGCAGCAGAGACAGAAGAGGAAAATGTAGAGAGGAGGGAGCGAAAGGATGCCAGGTCCGCAGGGAGGCGAGTTTTCCTCCATTTCCACTCGGCTGCCCGGAGCCCTGTTCTGTGAGCTCGCAATGAGTCGTCGAGCCACGGAGCGGGAGGGGAGGACCGAGCCGGCCTGGAGGATAGGGGGCATAGAGAGTCAAAGGATGCAGAAAGGGAGGAGAGGAGGGTTGAGGAGGCAGAATCAGGAGATAGGTTGGAGAAGGTTTGAGCAGAGGGAAGAGATGATAGGATGGAAGAGGAGAGAGTAGCGGGGGAGAGAGAGCGAAGGTTGGGACGGCGCGATACCATCCGAATAGGGGCAGTGTGGGAAGTGTTGAATGAGAGCGAGAGGGAAAAGGATACAAGGTAGTGGTCGGAGACTTGGAGGGGAGTTGCAATGACGTTAGTGGAAGAACAGCATCTAGTAAAGATGAGGTCGAGCGTATTGCCTGCCTTGTGAGTAGGGGGGGAAGGTGAGAGGGTGAGGTCAAAAGAGGAGAGGAGTGGAAAGAAGGAGGCAGAGAGGAATGAGTCAAAGGTAGACGTGGGGAGGTTAAAGTCGCCCAGAACTGTGAGAGGTGAGCCGTCCTCAGGAAAGGAGCTTATCAAGGCATCAAGCTCATTGATGAACTCTCCGAGGGAACCTGGAGGGCGATAAATGATAAGGATGTTAAGCTTGAAAGGGCTGGTAACTGTGACAGCATGGAATTCAAAGGAGGCGATAGACAGATGGGTAAGGGGAGAAAGAGAGAATGACCACTTTGGAGAGATGAGGATTCCGGTGCCACCACCCCGCTGACCAGAAGCTCTCGGGGTGTGCGAGAACACGTGGGCGGACGAAGAGAGAGCAGTAGGAGTGGCAGTGTTATCTGTGGTGATCCATGTTTCCGTCAGTGCCAAGAAGTCGAGGGACTGGAGGGAGGCATAGGCTGAGATGAACTCTGCCTTGTTGGCCGCAGATCGGCAGTTCCAGAGGCTACCGGAGACCTGGAACTCCACGTGGGTCGTGCGCGCTGGGACCACCAGATTAGGGTGGCCGAGGCCACGCGGTGTGGAGCGTTTGTATGGTCTGTGCAGAGAGGAGAGAACAGGGATAGACAGACACATAGTTGACAGGCTACAGAAGAGGCTACGCTAATGCAAAGGAGATTGGAATGACAAGTGGACTACACGTCTCGAATGTTCAGAAAGTTAAGCTTACGTAGCAAGAATCTTATTGACTAAAATGATTAAAATGATACAGTACTGCTGAAGTAGGCTAGCTGGCAGTGGCTGCGTTGTTGACTTTGTAGGCTAGCTGGCAGTGGCTGCGTTGTTGACACTACACTAATCAAGTCGTTCCGTTGAGTGTAATAGTTTCGACAGTGCTGCTATTCGGGGGCTAGCTGGCTAGCTAGCAGTGTTGATTACGTTACGTTGCGTTAAAAGAACGACAATAGCTGGCTAGCTAACCTAGAAAATCGCTCTAGACTACACAATTATCTTTGATACAAAGACGGCTATGTAGCTAGCTATGTAGCTAGCTACGATCAAACAAATCAAACCGTTGTACTGTAATGAAATGAAATGAAAATGTGATACTACCTGTGGAGCGAAGCGGAATGCGACCGGGTTGTTGAGTTCTATTCGGAAGACGTTGGCTAGCTGTTGGCTAGCTAGCAGTGTCTCCTACGTTAAGGATGACAAATAGCTGGCTAGCCAACCTCGGTAAATTAAGATAATCACTCTAAGACTACACACTCTAAACTACACAATTATCTTGGATACGAAGACAGCAAAGACAGCTATGTAGCTAGCTAACACTACACTAATCAAGTCGTTCAGTTGAGTGTAATAGTTTCTACAGTGCTGCTAATCGGTGGACGTTTGCTAGCTGGCTAGCTGCTGGGTAGAGCAGTGAAGACTACGTTAGGACGACGAAATACGATAATTACGTCCCTGTGGAACGCTTTCAACGCTTTCAACACCTTGTAGAGTCCATAACCCGATGAATTGAGGCTGTTCTGAGGGCAAAAGGGGGTGAACTGAATATTAGGAAGGTGGTGCCCCTACTGTTTTGTACACTCAGTGTATATTCCTACTGTGATTAATCACTGAACCCTTAGAGACCATTTTGAAACAAATCCTTAAAATGTAAAATGTGGATGTTTTATTTGCATTGGATGAGAAATAAGTGCTTTTATCAATGTCAACTGTCCTCAGAAGTTTCTTCACTGTCGTCTGGAAGGGGCCATTTTTATTTTTTTTAACCTTTATTTAACTAGGCAGGTCAGTTAAGAACCAATTCTTACCCCAGCCAAACCCAGACGACGCTGGGCCAATTGTGCGCCGCTCTATGGGACTCCCAATCACGGCTGGATGTGATAAGGCCTGGAATCGAACCAGTGACTATAATGACACCTCTTGCACTGAGATGCAATGTCTTAGACCACTGAGCCACTTGTGAACATAACACAGTCCAGACAATGTTGACATGACCAGATCCGTAGAGCGGACAGAGAGAGAGATCAGGAGACCCAGTGAACACAGAGGCATTCAGAGCCAGAGCCTGTTATAGTTTTAGACTGTCACATCCTATCTCAATCCCCAGACGGCTCTATCCAACCAGGAAAATGCATGGACTAATTTCCATGGTGTAGCTCTGTAAACAGTGGAGGTAGAACTGCTCTGAGGGGCCCTATGGGAGACTCAGAGGGGCTCACCAAGATAAAACTGAGTGCGTGATCCATGAAGTATAGATTTCTTTAAATGCAACAAATACTAGACAGCAAACGACTGTAAATAAACCCTGAAAAGTATTCCTCTGTGGAGAGTTGGCAACAAGCTAACATTTCAGTGGAAGGAGTATACATGAAGTTATAACACCTAACAATAATGCCTCATGCAAATTATACTAGTTCCTCCTATACTGTAAGTAACTTATATGAAAATGCAATGGGTGGGGGGTGCAGAATGTTAGATATGGCATGAAGAGCTGAAATACATTAGCAGTAGTTTGCACAGAGAAAACAACACCGTAAGTAACGATACACTCTTCTGCTGTAGTACATGGCTACTCCAGTCATCAGAGCTCTGGCCCCTGTACTGTTTGTGTTGCTCACCGTAACTTCACAGCGTGCTGCCAAACTCTGTGAGTCAGTGGATGAAAGAGATTCCAGCTGACTCGTAACGTTAAACCTCTCTCTCACACGCTCTCTGTCGCTGTATAGCCTTCCTGCTAAAACCACTGGAGCAATCACAGATGTGTCATTTAGAAACGCAACCCAGTGGGCGAGCCGAGCAGGAGTGCCACTGCCGTGCCAGAGCAGAGGAGGCGCTAACAGTCATGTAGCTGCTATATTCATTTCTTACTGAACTATTCATGTTGATCTAATCATCTGCAATTATCCTGAGTCTTTTCCCGCTACATCTGTCACTTGATGTAGTACAGTAATACGGAAATCTAGCAAAGTAGATGGATACGCATAAGGAAGTGTTGTCTCATAACTGTACCTGTCCATCGAGGTCGAAGGCCAGGCAGGCGATGCCGTGTGTGTGCGTGTCCTTGAGGATGGACACGGTCTGTACGGTGTAGGAATCCCACACACAGATGTAAGGCTCCTTGCCCACCTGTCCCGTGGCTACCAGCACACGCTCCGGATGCAGAGCTAAACTGTAAGGAGAGAGAGAGATAGTCAGAAAAATAAAGAGGCAGAGAGAGAGAGAGAGAAGGGGGAAGAGAGAGACAGAACCCAGAGAACACAGCTGCACATTCTCTTTTAGAAACCAGTGAGTCTATATTCTATAGACCTAATGATCAGTGATCATCCCTCTCACGGCAAGCCTGGGTGTGGACAGAGCAGAGGAAGGCCTGGCGTTATCAGAGAGCGGAAGCTATTAGGCTGAGCTGCCATGTTGGATCTGTGACAGGCCAAGGCAGGAACATGGTGAATCAGAGGGGCAGCTTCACCCCCCCTGGAGGTGCAAGTGTTCTAATTAACCCCTTCATGCTCAGATCACTCACAATGTCATCCTTAATCTTTGGATGTTTTACACTCCAGGGCATGGCAGGAAATAGCCTACCCACTGCCCTATTTCAGGATTTATCATCCTCTGACCCCAGCCGTTTGCCCCTTCACCTGTAAGTCGCTCTGGATAAGAGTGTCTGCCAAATTACTCAAATGCAATACTCACCTGCCCAACTGCTCCTTACCTCTCCCTCCCCTTGCCACTCTCTGCTCCCTCCACTTTCCCCCTCCACCCTCCATCGTGGCACGCTCCACATCTGAGCAACAGCCTGCCGTCTGATGTATGTAGCATCCCCCTTCCAGCAGCCGCCAGTCACGTTCCAGGCAGGGCTGAATGATTCACTGGGCAATTCTTCCCCTTGCCTGGTCCTGTTATATATTTCATGGTGCGATGTAGCTCCCTACATTATAATCAGGGCTCCTGTTTTGCCAACTGCACTCAACAACTTCTAATCCTGTATCTTTGTATTCAGATAGCAGGCCAGAGATCTACCGCACCAGCATGCTGCTGACTCCCGTCAGCTCAGAGGGGGGAGGCGCCAGGCGGTTCTCGGTTTTCTCGGGTTTCTCTGTGTCAGGAGATTATTTTTAATATCTTATTGTGACACTCAATTTGCATTTGAAATGTGCTCCTGCAACTATTCTGCTCGCTCTGTCACAGCTCTGGAAATCAGTGATGGTCGGTACTTTGTTTTCATGAGCCTGGCCTTATTTCTATTACAGCATATTGCATGACTGTCATTCATATTCCATTCACCCACTTCAATGTAACAGCGACAGGTTTAGGCTACTACATGATACTCAATTTTCCCTATACCCATCATGCGGTCGCTACAACCTAGCCTATGAATGAACGTTTACAATGTAGGTGCACACAGGTCGAGAGAAAATGTTGTGTGACACATTCAATACCGACTTGCACACTCTTGCCTGCATCTAGCTGATCTAGGGTGTAATCATTAGTCCAACAGTTGCAAACGAGAGTTTCTGTTGGATCCCGAAGAGCGCAGCAGTCTACAGCACTGCATCTCAGTCTCATTTCAGACCCTGGTTTGATTGCAGGCTGTATCATAACCGGCCGTGATTGGGCGGCGCACAATTGGCCCAGCATCATCTGGGTTAGGGTTTGGCCGGGGTAGGCCTTCATTGTAAATAAGAATTCATTCTTAACTGATTTGAGTAGTTAAATAAAATTAAATAGATGTTTATCCCCGTTCCGTTTGCTTCCATTTAAGAAACATTTTTCAACAGAATCGGCGGAATGATCAACCGTAAACCCAGTTCACTTTCATAGCAGCTACATTGTATTCCTTCTCGCATCTACACAATCTCCTCCTCTCACCTTTTCCCTTCGCTTGTGAATTTCAATGCACAACACATCAGCTGTATGTCACCAGGAAAAAAATCTTTCCAAGCCAAACCATATCATAACCACTACACACAGCCTACATCGTTGTCACCATATTAGCTACAGTAACTTCCTAGTCAACATTGCTAATAGAACTAACATGTTAGTAAACCTGCTACAATCATGCAGTGACGTTACAATTTACCGTCAGTAAGCAGTTTAGCACTTACACCAATGGGCCCCAGTGGCAATAAATTAATAAAACCAAAAGCTTACCTTCACTTGGAAGAGTTCCAGTGTTGTGTTGGGTAGACATAGACAGGTAGCTAAGATAGCATCCCTCTGTTTGAGTAGGGAAAATTAGCTCTCTATGCATTTGCTAGCTAAGTAAGTGAAACTGAAACGTCAACTACTCACCACAGTTTATGCACTGCAATGCTAGCTAGCTGTAGCTTATGCTTTTAGTACTAGAGTCGTTCTCTGATCGTTTGATTAGGTGGACAACATGTCAATTCATGCTGCAAGAGCTCTGATAGGTTGGTTGCCATAATAAGATAATAAGAAGCGGTCATAATTACTGTGTAAGTCTATAGAAGGGGGTGAGAACCATGAGCCTCCTAGGTTTTATATTGAAGTCAGTGTACCCAGAGGAGAACGGAAGCCAGCTGTCCTCCGGCTGCACCATGGTACTACCGTAAAGAGTGATGTTGAGGCTACTGTAGACCTTCATTGCAAAACAGTGTGTTTAATAAATTATTTGGTGATGTGAATATATTTTGTATAGTTTTATCTAAAACGGATAACTGTTTTAGTGTAATTCCTCTATTCAGCTGTGGTGCTGTGTTAGTGATAGGCCAGGGATGGGCTAAGAGTCTTGAGAAACAGGGCAGTGTTTAATGTTTTTCTCACCCCTCACCCTCTCCTCTTTCTCCCCCTCCTAATTCTCGGAACACAATCCGGCCTGGCATCACTTTTCAACTCCTCTTGTATGAATTACATAATCACCTCCAAGCAGCTAGAAATAGTAGCCAGAGGAAGATAATAGGATTGGTGCTCTTTGAGATACAGGAGAACAGCACATGAAAATGCTTTTCAAACTGAAGTCATCAGATAAACAGCACACTGATATCAATACCATACATTCAGCAGCTTTATTCAGTACACAAATTTAAAACAAAGAGAAGGACATTGTTCCCAAAGCCTAGGACCAAGAGGCATAGAGAGGCAGCCTTTAGTTATTATGCACCCAGCCTCTGGAATAGCCTGCCAGAGAACCTGAGGGCCGAAACTGTGGACATATTTAAAAGAGATCTTAAAACATATTTTTAGCTTTGCTTTTCCTTTTAAGTTGTTCAGTTTGTCATTCTTTCGTTTGTTATCGTGTTTGTTGTGTAGTAAATATTTCAGCTTATATTTCAATTGTTTTTTATTAGATGTTTCCTGTAAAGCACATTGCGTTGCATTCCATGTCTGAAATGTGCTGTATAAATAAAGCCTGATTTGATTTGAATTAACCTTTGTACATTGTACCTTACATTTCTGAATGCAAACATTGCGCTTTGCATTGCTGATTGCAAACTCTGCTCTGAATATCACACTGTGCCTTGTATTCCTGAATACTCAAGGTCAGGGACAGAAAAAAAACAATTGTGATTCAGAAATTCTACATTTCCTACAGGGAGGTTGCATTACTCTAGCCAAATGGCACTATGACTCACTGTCTTTCCACACAACAGACTCAGAGAACCTCAGCTGCAGGGACAGGGGACTTTCGTTTCTACATCTGAGTGTGGAGGAATGTCCTTATTAAGGAAATCCCAAGCAGAGGTCTGTGTTTTCCTCAGAGCAGCTGGAGAGTGTGTGGGGAGACGGGGGACCCAACGCCAGTGAAGGCTGTCCCAGACTGGTTTTCCATTACCAGTGACAGGCAGGGTTGAGACAGGTGCATTAATCTCTCCTCCTTCCAACTCTATCCACATAGGTGTGGACAGATGGGACAGGCCAAATTGCAACCCACCCTGTGAAGGCAGAGGTTAGCTGGGGAGCACCACATAAATCAAGAGTCAGCCCCTAGGGCTGTTCCACTAGTTTATAAAGATAGGGCATCTCTTGACTCATAGATTCAGTTTTATTCCTTAGTCAATTTACAGTCAAACCTCTCAGAGTTTTCCTTCTCCTGACATAATGTGACAAACAACTACAGACAGTACAATAGAAAAACTCATCCCAGTCCTTCCGGCACAATAACCTCACCGCTTCAATTGCATTTCTATCAACTAATGAGATAATGGACAGGGCTGGATGGTAGTGTAGTGCTGCAGTGCTCTGGTTTGACAAATGGCTGTTTGATGTTGCTGGCTTCAACTTGCCAAGACCACTCTGAGTGGAGGAAGGCAGGCGGGCGTGTTGGGCTGGATAACTGCAGTCATTGAGGTGGGTGCTGGGTGCTGGGTGCCACTGCTATACTGTTGAGATGAAGGAAGTGAATAGGGCATGTTGAGAGGAAGCAATGTAAACCCCAGGGATAGTGACAATGGTTTAGGGACTTGGTATGGATGATGGCCGATCGTCATGGTGACACAGAGCTACGGCATGGGAGGAGTCAAAGATAATTCAGGGCCAGCCAAGGGATCATTTAACTTAAGCGTTTGATCAGTGGAGGCTCGCCATTCATTAGGAAAAAGGGTTTCACTTAAGAACAGTGTGCATACATGTGTTTTGTTTCATTACACAGTAAGTCTGCTAATTGTATACATCTTCATTCATTTCTCTCAAATAATGATTGTTGCTTAGGGACAGCTCAATTATATTGACATGGTTAATAAATTAACAAATTATGCTGTCAAATCAGCAACTACATCAACCTATCTTTCTTGAATCCAGGCCCCTACATTAGTAGTTTACTTCAAGCAAATTGTATTTATCAAATAAAACATTTGTCTCTTGATTGATAGAGTACAAAATGATTATTGAGGTATATTAAAACGACAGATATGATGCTTCACAGCCACCCACACACGCACCACTAATCACTACTTGGTTAGTTTCCAAGTCAGGTTTGATCCACACTGAAGGAGCAGTCACCTTGCCTGCTCTTGTCCAGGATTATAAGGAAGTGGAGGATTAGTACATTTTTAAAAGTCAGTATTTATCTTCCTTGGCTTCTACAAAACATGTTTAATCCGTTCGCCAATAATACACCATGTACTGCACTTGTCTGTCTGTGGCGAGGCTGCTCTAAAGTATACATTTAAAAAAAGAGGCAAAATTGAGTCTTTCCTATTGATTGAGATCACAGCTTGTGGCACAAACTCAAGACAACACATCAAAACACAGTTTATATTTACATTTACATGCTCTTTAGAGTGCACAATGGCATTGTCCCACCAACAGCCTCAGACCTGTCAATCCCCACAAAGCACCTGAAAATAACACTCAACTTCAGAAGCTTTTCTCTTGTGCAGTCATGCATCAAAATCAGATTCTATGATGACAAGTATTTAATTATGTATGTATGCATGTGTGTGTGTGTAGGGGAAGGGGGTTCAGGATGTGCTCGAAGAGGGATGCCAGTATGGGGGGGTTGAAAATACTTGAGCTTTGTAGCAGCACTATCCAAGACAAGCAGCTTTGGATAATAAAATAATGGATGACTGTAGTACTAGCGTAGGCATTGGGATTTTGAACAGGGGTGCACCAGCCAGGATACAGAAATGGATAGCCAACCTGATGAGTGTGTGCTGGAAAACCAGTAAGAGAAAATGGCTTGTCCCCAGCTATTAGCATCACCGTAATAGGCTCAAGCACATACGCATGACTTCACCCACATAGTGTGTGTACCATATGTGCTGAAGCTGTAATGAACACAAGGGGAGACAGAGAGATGGTTTCAAGCGCAGGGCGCAGCAGGTGTTTGTTGAAAAGGACCTCAGGAGGAGGCAGGTAGCTGTGTCCAGGGTCAGGCAGAAGGTCATACACAGGGGGTCCAAGAGGGCAACAGTACAGGCAGGGAAAAGGCTAGTGACGTCGTCCAGGAGATCAGGCAATAGGTAGATAACAGGAAATCCAATAGGCTAAAGTACAGGCGTCATTAGTGAGGCAGGCAAAAACTATCATACACAGGTGGCGAAAAACATAGCTCTGAAATACCACACAGTTATGAGGTGCAAAGAACTGAACTAAATAGTGTGTGATAATGACATACAGGTGTGTGAACAGGTGATTAGAATTCAGGTGATTGGGATCTGGAGAGTGAGCTGCGTTCAGGGGATCTACGTATTTGAGGGTGTGAGTTGGAAGCAGACGTTATGGAACCTATGTGTTGTTTTATATACATACTGTATGCATAGCACACCTATCCTGACAAAAATGACACGTTACATTTGTACTGCACAACTACTTCTCTATAACCTCAACTATGACTGTGTGAGCATAATCACTTCCATCTCGCCACATCCATCACAAGGACAACGCATCTGAAATCAGACAGATGTGTCAGGCATTCCTGCTCTCAAGCTAACGCTCCAAAAAAGGCAGCAGCCTCACCCGAAGTTGAGAGTTGCAAGCCCCTGCTAAGATAAGATAATAAGATAAGATAATGGGTTCAAGAAGCGCTGAAATACAGTAGCTCCTATTGTTGGAGGGAACAGAGAAATGAGGCAAGATGAGAGTGAATAGCTAGTCATTGCTCAGAATGACTATAAATCCTACACATCCTCAGCAAGAGCCAAGTAGTCCTGCAGCACCTTCTCATCAGAATAAAGAGCATCACGAATCCACACAGATGAACCCTTAGAATCGTGCGAATTGGCCTATATGAATAGGGCTCAAATGAAACGTTTCTTACAGAAGAAATGCATAACCACGGTAGCAATTAAAAGGGAACAGTTTGGAGATTATGGGATCATTATTAGACTAAAGGTGAGGAGACAAGAGTTCACCTGACACAAGACTGAATCCAAATATTTACTGTACTTTTCCCCGCATTTGTTCATAACGAAAACCTGAAAACACTGGATACATTCAGTAACATGCTAAGAATATTCTATTCTTGGAAAATTTGAGGTAGGTGTAACATAAGATTTTTTTTTACAAGGGTTTGAGTGAAACGTCTATCTCGTGTTTCCAAGTGGCCACACACCACTCCAAGCAATGTCATATCAATGCACTTTTTTTTTTTACTCAAAGAGTCTTCAACTATAAGGTGCCATTGAGCTCTCCTAGTTGTGCTGTTGAGGAGGGCAAGCAAACTTGTAGTTGTTTTGATTGGAACACATTCCTTTATCCCTGCCTTTACACAATTACTGTTGTTGCTTACGCAATCCAAATACAGTCCAAATCGCAATCTGGGTCAGGTGGGCATCATTTGAAAGGTTGCTCTATTGCCAATATGAATAGGTACATTACAAAATACGATCTTACAGTATTAGGCTTTCACAAGGCAATTCAAAGAAGCAGATGGTCATTTTGGTGCTCATAGAAGAGCTATGAATGCATTCAGATGTGTGGTCCACAGAAAATGTTCCTCACAATACAACAAAGTAGGCTCATTCTGTTCAGGATAACCCTGGTTGTAACGTCATGTCATCTTGTAACTGTACATGAAACATAGTGATCATAAACATTGACCCTGTATATGACATGAGTTTTATGACATGTGAAGTGCACACTTGGATTCACAGGTGTTTGGCTTGCTTGTAATGACATCAAATCGGTATTTATTATAATTATCAAAGTATCGTCTTTGAAAATACATCAAGTCCTAGGAATTTACAGAATTTCCCTCACTCAGGCAACAAAAATGTTTCAAAAGTTGACCAATTGATGGGGGCAACTTCTTGTTGCACGTAGCGCTCAAGTTCAGAAATCTGTCAGTCGAAACCCATACAGAGCTGTGAAGCGGAGACCCTGAGATCTGACATTGTGTATAGCATGTTACTGTACAACCGCTGCGTTCCAATTTAGGAGTTTATCAGTGTCCAAATCTGCCAATTTCAACCCGTATAAGGGCACAAGTGTAACAGGTTACGGATCACATTAGAAATGAGTGAATACACATGGTAGATGGCCACACAGAGCACACATAGAGTATGAATGTAGAGCAAGGTAGAGAGAAAGAGAGAGGAAGAATGACAGCCAGAGAGAGAGAGAGAGAGAGAGAGAGAGAGAGAGAGAGAGAGAGAGAGAGAGAGAGAGAGAGAGAGAGAGCAAGTAAGAGTGAGTGATGAAGTGGAGTGGGATAGTGAGAAAGGGGTAGAATAATGGAGAGAGGAGAGCTTGCCTCTGATAAATATTGTGTGGCTGACTGAGACACAATGCTTGCCCACCCCTCCCCCATACTGCTCTGTGCTAACATGTCACTCCCAGCGGATGTAATCTAATCCTGCCAACACGGCCCTTTAAATTCCTCTCCTTCACTCTGAAAGAGATCCAACTCTAGTGTGTTTACTATTTCAGTGACTGCAACGGGTGCTCTGATGAACCCCGGAAAAATCCATTCCTGGCTTGAAATTCCTCTCCATGCCTTGTGCTATAGTTCACCTTCTTCAAGAATCACTTTAGGGGATTACACCACCAACCTGTCTTTATCTTTGAACACATCTGCTTGTAATTCAGTTTAGCGTGTGTGTGTGTGTCCGTGGGAGATGTTTTTAGGTATGATTCCCTAATAATTTATAGTTGAATAAAGACATTAAGCAAGTTTAGCAAACATTTTAAATTTACTGAATTTTTGCCTACACATTCTCAAGCTGGAGCTAAGTTTGGGCCAACTATATTTCTTTTAGTTCAGGTAACACTGAAAAGTTGAATAAACTATACTGAAAAATATATAAACCCAACATGCAAAAATTTAAAATATTTTACTGAGTTACAGTTCATGTAAGGAAATCAGTCAATTGAAATGAATTAATTTGGCCCTTACCTATGGATTTCACATGACTGGGCAGGGGCACTGCCATGGGTGGGCCTGGGAGGGCATAGGCCCAACCACTGGGGAGCCAGGCCCAACCAATCAGCATGAGTTTTTCCCCACAAAAGGGCCTTATTACAGACATCAATATTTCTGTTTCATCAGCTGTCCGGGTGGCTTGGCCATGAAACATGGTTCCAACACTTTACATGTGTGTTTATATTCTTGTTCGGTATAGTATCCAGCTAATTAATAAAAATGTGTTGAAACAACTAGATTTTTCTTTACAGTCTAGTTATGTTAGAGAAGTTATTCCCAAACTGGGGTAAGCATAATATAAATGTGATTCAAATTCAAAAAATATATATATATATATCTTAGCCAAATACATTTAAACTCCATTTTTCACAATTCCTGACATTTAATCCTAGTAAAAATTCCCTGTCTTAGGTCAGTTAGGATTTTAAGAATGTGAAATGTCAGAATAATAGTAGAGAGAAGGATTTATTTCAGCTTTTATTTCTTTCATCACATTCCCAGTGGGTCAGAAGTTTACAAACACTCAATTAGTAATTGGTAGCATTGCCTTTAAATTGTTTAACTTGGGTCAAACGTTTCAGGTAGCCTTCCACAAGCTTCCAACAATAAGTTTGGCCCATTCCTCCTGACAGAGCTGGTGTAACTGAGTCAGGTTTGTAGGCCTCAATGCTCCCACACACTTTTTCAGTTCTGCCCACAAATTTTCTATAGGATTGAGGTCAGGGCTTTGTGATGGCCACTCCAATACCTTGACTTTGTTGTACTTAAGCCATTTTGCCACAACTTTGGAAGTATGCTTGGTGTCATTGTCCATTTGGAAGACCCATTTGCAACCAAGCTTTAACTTCCTGACTGATATCCACATAATTTACCTACCTAACGATGCTATCTATTTTGTGAAGTGCACCAGTCCCTCCTGCAGCAAAGCACCCCCACAACATGATGATGCCAACCCTGTGCTTAATTTTTCCTGCTGCCACAGATATGGCTGGGACAGTGCTGGGGGAAAAGGTAAACAAAACTATACAGACAATGTCTTCATCAAACAACACTGTTTCACAATGCATCAGTGACATGGCAGGAGATGTTTTGAAACAATTACTGCTTCGCATACAAGCCAGTTACATGCGTTACAACTGGATGAGTCAACAGACGTGGCGGGCCTGGCACAACTCCTGGTAAATGTCTGTTACATTTACGGTGGGATAATTAAGGAAGTCATCCTCTTCTGGAAACCAGGACAACAGGAGAGGATATTTTTAAAGTACTGGACAGCTTTGTGACATCAAATGGACTTTGGTGGTCAAGATGTGTTGGTATCTGTACTGATGGCACAAAAGCCATGACAGGAAGACATAGTGGAGTGGTAACGCACGTGCAAGCAGTTGCTCCGGCTGCCAAGGGAATGCCTGACAGCTTAAAAAATGTTTTGGACACGATAGTGAAAATGGTTAACTTCGTTAAAGCAAGGCCCCTGAACTGTTGTGTATTTTCTGCATTATGCATTGACATGGGCAGTGACCATGTAATGCTTTTACAACATACAGAAGTGCGCTGGTTATCAAGGGGCAAAGTATAGGCACGTTTTTTTTAAATTGAAAGACGAGCTTAAAGTTTTCTTTACTGACCATCATTTTCACTTGTCTGACCACTTCGTTGATGACGAATTTCTCACACGACTGGCCTATCTGGGTGATGTTTTATCTCACCTGAATGATTTGAATCTAGGATTACAGGAACTCTCCACAACTATATTCAATGTGTGGGACAAAATTGAGGCTATGATTAAGAAGTTGAAGCTCTTTTCTGTCTGCATTAACAAGGACAACACACAGGTCTTTCCATCATTGTATAATTTTTGGTGTGCAAATTAACTCAAAGTTACGAACAATGTTAAATGTGATATAGCGAAGCACCTGAATCAGCTGGGTGCGCAATTAAGCGCACCCGAAAATGGATGACACAAACAACTGGATTCGTTATCCCTCTCAAGCCCTGCCTCCAGTCCACTTACCGATATCTGAACAAGAGAACCTCATCGAAATTGCAATAAGCGGTTCTGTGAAAATTGAATTTATTAATCAGAAGCCATTGATAGATTTCTGGATAGGTCTGCACTCAGAGTTTCTTGCCTTGGCAAATTGCGCTGTTAAGACACTGATGCCCTTTGCAACCACGTACCTATGTGAGGGTGGATTCTCGGCCCTCACTAGCATGAGAACTAAATACAGGCACAGACTGTGTGTGGAAAATAATTTAAGACTGAGACTCTCTCCAATACAACCCAACATTGCAGAGGTATGTGCATCCTTTCAAGCACACCTGTCTCATTGAGCTGTGGTGAGTTTGTTCACATTTTTTGATGACCAAATAATTTTTTATATGTAAGATGGCTAAATAAAAAGCAAAATTATTGATTATTATATTATTTGTGCCCTGGTCCTATATGAGCTCTATGTCACTTCCCACGAGCCTGGTAATGACAAAAACTAACACTCATTCTTATGTTTAATAAATGTATTGTATAGTGTGTGTGTGGCAGGCTTACAATGATGGCAAAAAAAAACATTTGAAAGTGCGCTGACCCTGGTGCTAGAGGGGGAACGCAGCTGAAGGTTGAATGTTTGAAGGGTTACGGGACTATAAAAGGTTTGAGAACCACTGCGTTAGAGGACAGATAACACTTATCCTGGAGTGGATAGACAAGACGGTACCACAAAGTACTATGCTGGGTGCGACTCAGTGAGAGTGAACAAGGGTCACAGTCAGTCCAATGAAATGGCCTGTCATTCATGTTTGAAAACATTAGCTAGCTCTCCTCAGTCAGTCAGTCAGACTGGGAAACCGGCAGACAGAGGACGCCACAGGGCAAGATAACATCAGGAGGGTGAGCAATTAATTCATCCAGCACACAAAACACTAACAAATATAAACATACAGTAGTTACAACACAAACAAAGAGAAGAACTGAATCATGTCTGAATCTGTCTGAATTAAACACAGACTGACTTCAAGTAATGAAAGTTAGACTCCCTTCACCTGTCTCTCTTGTGGCTGTTTCATCTGTAGAAAATGAAAACACGGCACAGTGAGGAAGGAGATGACTCCCAATGCTATTTGAGGAGTCTGCATCTTCCACATGGCTTCGTGCAATGTTAGAGAGAGAGAGCCGCCCGCCAACAGCTGCAGTTGTGTCTTCTGTGTCTGCTCGACATTGCTTCCCCTGAGCCCTCACCTCTGAGGCAACCAAAACACAGTCATCTGCACACCCCGTGATTGTATTAGCTCACCAAGCTAAAGTCTAAACATTAGCATGGCGAGCCAACACAAGTCTTCAGGTCTCAGACAAGGCCACTCATGGCACCGAATTACCTCCACTACACATATGCTTCTGATATGTAATATGAGATGGATCAACTCCTCTGTAGCTCAGTTGGTAGAGTATGGTGCTTGCAAATTCAGGATAGTGGGTCCAATTCCCGGGACCATCCATAAGTAAAATGTATGCATGCATGACTGTAAGTAGCTTTGGATAAAAGTGTGTGCTAAATGGCATATATTATATTATTATATTACTCCTCACGGCATTTGAACTGAAGCACTTCACACAGAAGGCAAGGCAAGGCCTGCCTCTCTGTTGACCAATGAATAATGGAGCAGCAGAACAGCTGACTAACGACACTACAGTATATAATCCTAGTCATCTCCAGGCCAACCCACACAATGACAACACAGCCACTGGAGCAGTGGACACAGGTCATTCAGTACATGGTCATTCATTGTAAGGAGCAAGCTGCCGCAGTTTTTCCCCTAGAAGTGAAAGAGGGGTAATTATAATATTATAATAAAGAATATTTCCTCAAGAGGTTGGCTGAGTTCCTCCCCATTGACGTGAATGATTGGAACGATCATAGGGATGTGGGTCTCTGTGTCTATTCAAGTTTACCTGACCCACCACCAAAAATATCTATTTGCGAATCGCAGACTAAAGTGTTTCAAACATTCCCTGAAAGACCTTCAAGTCCATCCATTCCCATTCATCCTGACAGTTATGATGGGTCGCTGTGCAGTAATCATGGGTTTTAAGGGTGGAATAGTGAATGCAGAGTGGAGTTACTGTATTTCACGTTCCACTGTGACTAGAAAGAAATGCACTATATAGACAAATGTATGTGGACACCCATTCAAATTAGTGTATTTGGCTATTTCAGCCACACCCATTGCTGACAGGTGTATAACATCGAGCACACAGCAATGCAATCTCCATAGACAAACATTGATAGTAGAATGGCCTTACTGAAAAGCTCAGTGGCTTTCAACGTGGCACCAACATAGGATGCCACCTTTCCAACTAGTCAGTTGGTCAAATTTCTGCCTTGCTAGAGCTGCCCTGGTCAACTGTGTGCTGTTATTGTGAAGTAGAAACATCTAGGAGCAACAGCGGCTCAGCCGCAATGTGGTAGACCACACAAGCTTACAGAACAGGACCTCCGAGTGCATAAAAATTGTCTGTCCTTGGTCATAACACTCACTACCAAGTTCCAAACTGCCTCTGGAAGCAACATCAGCACAATAACTGATCGTAGGGAGCTTCATGAAATAGGTTTCCATGACCAAGCAGCCCAGACACAAGCCTAAGATCACCATGCACAATGCCAAGCGCCGGCTGGAGGGGGCTAAAGCTCGCAGCCATTGGACTCTCGAGCAGTGGAAACATGTTCTCTGGAGTGATAAATCACGCTTCACCATCTGGCAGTCTGACGGACGAATCTGGGTTTGGCGATGCCAGGAGAATGCTACCTGCCTGAATGCATAGTGCCAACTGTAAAGTTTTATGGAGGAGGAATAATGGTCTGGGGCTGTTTTTTATGGTTCAGGTTAAACCCCTTAGTTCCAGTGAAGGGAAATCTTAACGCTACAGCATTTAATTACATTCTAGATTATTCTGTGCTTCCATCTTTGTGGCAACAGTTTGGGGAAGGCCCTTTCCTATTTTAACACGACAATGCCGCCATGTAAGAGTTTGTTCTTAACTCTTGATACTCCCCATCCCGGATCCGGGAGCGTGATCGTCGACTGACACTAATTAGCATAATGCAACGGACATAAATATTACTCAAAAATATTCCTATTCATGAAAATCACAAGTGAAATATACTGAGACACAGCTTAGCCTTTTGTTAATCATCCTGTTGTCTCAGATTTTCAAAATATGCTTTACAGCCATGTAGCCGCTTACGGGTATTCTTCAACATTAATGCGTAAAACTACGTCACAATGCTGTAGACACTTTGGGGAATACATAGAAAAAGTAATCTGGTTGATAGCCCATTCACTGCTCAATAGGGACGCATTGGAACGCAGAGCTTTCATTTTTCTTAGGCTTTCGCCTGCAATATCAGTTCTGTTATACTCACAGACAATATTTTTACAGTTTTGGAAACTTTAGAGTGTTTTCTATCCTAAGCTGTCAATTATATTCATATTCTAGCATCTTGTCCTAACAAAATATCCCGTTTACTTTGGGTACGTTATTTTTCCAAAAATGAAAATACTGCCCCCTAGTCACAAAGGTTTTAACTGACTTGCCTAGTTAAATAAAAGTTTTTAAAAAACAAATGCACAAAGAGAGGTTCATACAGAAATGGTTTGTCGAGATTGGTGTGGAAGAAATTGACTGGCCTGCTCTGAGCCCTGACCTCAACCCCATCGAACACCTTTGAGATTAAATGGAACGCCGCATGCGAGCCAGGCCTCATCATCCAACATCAGCGCCCGACCTCGCTAATGCTCTTGTGGCTGAATGGAAGCAAGTCCCCGCAGCAATGTTCCAACATCTAGTGGAAATCCTTCCCAGAAGAGTGGAAGATGTTATAGCAGCAAAGGGGAACCAACTCCATATTAATGCCCCTGATTTTTGAATGAGATGTTCGACGAACAGGTGTCCCCATACAGCAAATAACTTACCTCAAATGCCATAAGTTATGCAAAATAAATCCAGTTTAGGATCATGAGATAAAATGTCTCACCTCCCCATAGGAGGACCCTTTGAATAACCCCTTTTAGTTCCAGGTAGAGCCTTTTGGGTTCCATGTAGAACCCTTTCCACAGAGGGTTCTACATAGAACCCAAAAGAGTTCTACCTGGAACCAAAAAGGGTTCTCCTATGGGGAGAGCTGCAGAACCCTTTTAGAAACCATTTTTCTAAGAGTGTATTGTATCAGATATGATACAGTAACTGCATCTTTTCAAAACAAAATTATTACATCATTACTCCCACCCAAGCCTCTACTTTTAATGAAGTTGCTGTCCATCCAGTAGGTGCTGAAAGGCGGTTAGCTCACAAGTTGAGCTCAGTGTGATGTTTTCACAAACTATATCATTTTGACTCGTTGAAATTGTATAGTTATATATTACAAGTCATAACCTCGATTCAATATAGACTTGTAGGCAAAGTATATCCTCGCCAGAAATAGAAACTTGATCAGTTTGGTGTTTTTATTGATGCTACCTCCTCGTGTTATATTTTGTATCTCGGCATATCTGTGAATGAATGAGTTCCTGCAAGTGCGATTACCTGATTATGTCATCGTTGTGGCCCAAGTAAAATTTTTGCTTGTGTTCCCGTGTGTTATACACTACTCCCACACCGGCGACGAAGTAGACAATTTCCTTGGCAGCTGTGTAGTACAGGTTGTTGCGGCACTGATGTCCCCGATACCCGTAAACCCATTCTAGTCGCAGGTGACAATTCGGAGCGGTCCTGTCAGCCATGTCCGTACTTCTTCTCTGTCTCGAGTATTTGATATTTCTTCATTCACCGAGAAGGATTTCATTCAATCCCATATCTCTTAGTTCCACTGAAAATGCATTGTATCCGGTACAAGCGGTTATAGCGGGCATTTGTGTTCCATGTGCATAATAGTCTCACTAAATCTAGTTTTACTTTGAGATAATATGCTTATCTCTAATTAAAAATAGTTAACTATGCAGTTCTTTTCATAGTAAAAAGCAAATATCTATATCTTCTTCCCGCTCGAGACAGGTCGAAGCTCTAGTCAAATCCTATAAGATGGAGTATTCGCGTTTATTTACACGCACCGCCCCAAAATGTGATCTACATTTGTGATTGATCAACTATCTGTCCAATCACATCCCCGAATATCTATTTAGCGTTTGAAGGGATGTTCACGGACCAATGGCAATCATTAGAAAGGGATAAACGTCAGCCCCTAAAGAATGCACTTTAACCAATGGCTCTAACCCTGGCTAACCAATGGTGTGTAGACAATACAAGGAAGCTTTTGACAGCTGTCAATCCAAGTAGACGCCGTTGAATATTTTACCCTTTTGCACATTTCTTTAACATTCTAACAGTAGTTCCTCTATCCATGCATAGGCTTTAACCAACAGAAAGAAGGTCTACATTCGTGTTTAGGAGACTATAAATGATGTTGTTGTCATAAAAATGGACATTTAAAAAATGAACTGTATTACATATTCACCAACTGCATGTTTTTTTTCAGATAACACATGCGTTCAGGTATGCTACTTTATTAACTCGCCATCCTCTCAGCTCCTACTTTTTATAAAGTCGCTGTCCACGCGGTGGGTGCTGAAGTGAAGGTCACAGAATGTAGCCTCTCAGAGCATTTTGATGGGGGGATTGTGCATTCCTGGTGTAACTTGGGCAGTTATTATTGCCATCCTGTACCTGTCCCGCATGTGTGATGTTAGGATGTACCGATCCTGTGCAGGTGTTGTTACACGTGGTCTGTCACTGCGAGGACGATCAGCTGTCTATCCTGTCTCCCTGTAGCGCTGTCATAGGCGTCTCACAGTAAGGACATTGCAATTTATTGCCCTGGCCACATCTGCAGTCCGCATGCCTAAGGCACGTTCACGCAGATGATCAGGGACCTTGGGCATCTTTCTTTTGGTGTTTTTCAGAGTCAGTGGAAAGGCCTCTTTAGTGTCCTAAGTTTTCATAACTGTGACCTTCATTGTCTACTATCTGTAAGATGTTAGTGTCTTAACGACCGTTCCACAGGTGTATGTTCATTAATTGTTTATGGTTCATTGAACAAGCATGGGAAACAAACAGTGTTTAAACCCTTTGCAATGAAGATCTGTGAAGTTATTTGGATTTTTACGAATTATCTTTGAAAGACTGAGTCCTGAAAAGGGGACATTTCTTTTTTTTGCTGAGTTTAGTTACAAAGTAGCTAAAAAGTAGTAAGTAGTTGGAAAGTTGCTCATTAGCAAAAAATATATAAAGTTGTCCATGATGAGATTTGAACTCACAACCTTCTGTTATACGTCCACCCATCCACCCACCAACCATCCTGCCTTAAGTAACCATCTGTCTTTTATAACCATACCGAACGTAACATATCATAGCAGTTAAAGCATCCCAGATATACGTTTACTATGTTACATCTAGTCTATGAGACCAAGCTGAGTGCATACCCTTTGAAAACAAAGACAGGCAGTACACAAAAGTTATTGAATAAACGCACTGATCTTGCTTCACTTCAAATAATAATATTGTTCTCATGGTAAATGCCAAAGAAATCAATGCAGCATTGGGTGATTGCCCCAGGTGGGCAGAGTTAACATTGTAGAATGGATGGAATGGTAATAAAAATTGCACACGCCCGCCCGGCGTGCGGAGGGGGCTCAATCAAGTGCACCTACAAGAGGACCTCCCCTATCCTCTGTTGCGGCGAGTGACAGGACGCTTTCTGCTCAAGCAACAAGCTTAGCGTTGATAGCTAAGCTCTAAAAACGTACCTACCTCTTAAATTATTTTAGCACCACTGACGAAATGGAGGTGCCGATGGATCCCTTGTTTCTTGCATGGAGCTACTTTAGAAGACGGAAGTTCCAACCATGTTCTGATATTTGTTCGAAGATATTAGAGGACAGTCCATACGACCAGGTTAGAAATAGCTAAACTAGTATTTTAGCTCTGCTAGCCAGCTCCAGGCATGAATCCAATTTAGTTAATGGTAATATTTATCAGTAGCATGCTTGCAAGTATTATTTGACATTTTCTGTATCATTGCCGATTCCTCATTACTGTATTGCCAGAGATACTCTGACGTTGCTTGCTTAGCTATCTGTTGTTTTGTTAGCACATTGTTAGCTAGCTAGCTATTGGTGGCATAAAAAACAAGAACTTGTTAGCTAGAGGGCTATCCTCATATCTGGCAAGTTTTGACCTTATTGTGACCCACTTTCGATTTTCACTATCACTATTTAATCTCACCTTTTAGTTAATCTAGCTTCTCTTAACTCCAATTGTCTTGAAATGTGCTTGCTATAGCCTAGCATAATTTTTTGCATCAAATCTGTCTTCACCTCTTATCTCATCATTTCACACACTGCTGTCTTAAAAGGGACCTGACTCCTCATCACATATTTCTGAGGTAACCTCTTCCTGCTGTGCTCCTTTTATTCTGTCTCTTTACACGCTGCATCTAAACATGGCATGTTTGGACATGGGTAGAGAAATTAATTACATATCACAGTAGCACATCGGTGTTGGAGTTCCCTACCATGTAACATCAAAGTAAACATAATTTTCACATTGTAAAATCAAATCTACTACCTTTGCTCTTTGGGCAGGCTGCATGGAGTCTGAAGACCCGTGCTCTGACAGAGATGGTGTACATCGATGAGGTGGAGGTGGACCAGGAGGGGATCGCTGAGATGATGCTGGATGAAAGCTCCATTGCCCAGGTTGCTCGTAAGTCTGAACTCTAAACTTTCCCAGAGGGACACGAGTTCTTCCTGGGCAGAAAAAACTCCTGACCATGACTAGTCTTCTGCAGAACAGCCTACGAAAGTCAATATCAATAATATATTACTGTTCTGAATCTGTTCTGGTAAAATCTCTCCAAAATGTTCCCAGCTCTGAGTGTACTGTAATGAAGCTGTCTTTCAGGCCCTGGGACATCACTGAGGCGTCCTGAAACAAGCCATGGAGGTGGACCTACTCCAGCTATCAGGTATGTGACCTTTTCTATTCACAACTATCTTGTATACTTTAGGTAAGTATTACAAGCATTTCCCCTACTGGAATTGTGTTATTACTGTAACAATATTTCTGCCAATGAGTCGTGAGGAGCATTATGTACCCTGGGAAAGCATCAGGTTAGTTCTGAACTGAGCTTTTTTGTCCTGAATCTAGGCCCATTACCCAATCGGGACGACCAATCACAGGGTTTGTGAGGCCCAGTACCCAGTCTGGCAGACCAGGGACAATGGAACAGGCCATTAAGACCCCGCGCACAGCACACACTGCCCGCCCTGTCACTGGTGCATCTGGGAGATTTGTCCGGCTGGGAACAGCCTCCATGTTAACCAATCCTGAGGGGCCATTTATAAATTTGTCAAGACTCAACTTGGCTAAATATGCCCAGAAGCCCAATTTATCCAAGGTATGACTGATTGAACTAATGTACTGTAAGGTAAGGAACAGTCTCTCAAAAAATATGTGTCGTAAATGTATTTATTGTGGTTATTCACCTTCAATATGTGTTATGACTGTTCTTTTTTTTTGCTGCCCCAGACCTTGTTTGAGTACATCTTCCATCATGAAAATGATGTAAAAAATGTGAGTTATAAATACAGCTATACCATAGGTCTTTGGCTTTTCATGCAGTTTTTGTTTGTAAGTTTCCGTCAAAAAACGATTTGTACCTACCCTGTCATGTTTTGTGAACAGGCTTTAGACCTGGCTGCTCTGGCCACTGAGAATGCTCAGTTCAAAGACTGGTGGTGGAAAGTCCAGCTGGGGAAGTGCTACTACAGGTAAAGCTTTAGCTGATTACTTAGATCTCAAAAAAACTGTTAGAATACAGTGCATACTATACTACCACTACAGCTCTACTACATTGGAACTGTTTGTATTAACAGACTTGGTTTACACCGGGAATCAGAAAAACAGTTCCGATCTGCTCTCAATCATCAGGAGATGGTGGACACATACCTCTACCTGGCCAAGGTAACAACATACAACTTACGATGTCCCTAACACTCTTTTAACACTGTAAATACTGTGTAACTACACTGTATACAGTATAGATGAACCCTCACACAAGGCTTCTCTGTAGCAGATAAAACCTGGTGGTGTGTCACTCAATGACAAGTTGTTTCTATTTGTTCAAATAGGTTTATGTTTTTTTAATCAACCTACTGACCTATTTATCTTCATTAGTACACAAATGACAAAAATACTTATTGTTCTGTTATGCCACTAAAACAGGTGTATCAGCGGCTTGATCAGCCTATAACTGCACTGAACCTCTTCAAGCAAGGTCTGGAGCACTTCCCTGGGGAGGTCACTCTCTTAACAGGAATTGCTCGCATTCACGAGGCACGTATCAATTCCTTTGTTGTTTGTTTGCAAAGCATTCTCTTGCTTAAAGAAACCACAGGTTGAAATCATCATGTCAAATGTGTAACCTGAAACGAGCAGCTGATTGCCTAGGAATTTAGAGCCTAATTGTTTTGTAGCTCTAATAGCTATTAAATTACTCTACTGTAAAATGAGAGAACAGATGCAGATTGATCAGGAGGTCCAAAATCAGTCTTTATAGTTATGTGTCTCTCTCACAGGAGATGAATAACATCACCTCAGCCACAGAGTACTACAAAGATGTCCTGAAGCAGGACAACACTCACGTTGAGGCTATCGCCTGCATAGGCAGCAATCACTTCTACACGGACCAGCCTGAGATCGCCTTGCGCTTTTACCGGTTAGTCACACACGGCACACACACACCACCCCCTTCAAATCCCTAATCTAACTCTGATTAGTATGTATATGCCTGTGTGATTTAATTTGGACATTTCAGTGGATACACGTGCCTTGCATGGTTACATTATTTTAAGTTGTATTTTCCCTCTAACCGTCCCTGTAGACGGCTGCTGCAGATGGGAGTATATAATTGCCAGCTGTACAACAACCTGGGATTGTGCTGCTTTTATGCCCAGCAGTATGATATGACCCTGTCCTCCTTCGAGAGGGCTCTGGCCCTGGTGGCCAATGATGAGGAGCAGGCTGACGTCTGGTATAACATTGGACACGTGGCCGTGGTGGGTTAGTGTTAACTTAGCACACACAGATGTTAGTTATTGCATCAAGTTACTCTACAGCACCCTCTTCTGTATGCCAACTGGTTTCTCTTGGACAGGATCCACATCTGGCTGAGTGCTTTGAACAAATAGCATGCTATCACTTATTCTTTGCATTTCTGTTTCTTACTTGCATCTTATGTTTATCCCCACAGGGAATAGGAGACCTGACTCTGGCATCCCAGTGTTTTAAACTGGCCTTGGCCTTCAACAACGACCATGCTGAGGCCTATAATAATCTGGCCGTGCTGGAGCTACGCAAGGGACACATTGAGCAGGTGAATTAACTGGTGTGTCTAGGTCTTCAAATACACTGCTCAAAAAAATAAAGGGAACACTAAAATAACACGTCCTAGATCTGAATGAATGAAATATTCTTATTAAATACTTTTTTCTTTACATAGTTGAATGTGCTGACAACAAAATCACACAAAAATTATCAATGGAATTCAAATTTATCAACCCATGGAGGTCTGGATTTGGAGTCACACTCAAAATTAAAGTGGAAAACCACACTACAGGCTGATCCAACTTTGATGTAATGTCCTTAAAACAAGTCATAATGAGGCTCAGTAGTGTGTGTGTGGACTCCACGTGCCTGTATGACCTCCGTACAACGCCTGGGCATGCTCCTGATGAGGTGGCGGATCTCCTCCCAGACCTGGACTAAAGCATCCGCCAACTCCTGGACAGTCTATGGTGCAACGTGGCGTTGGTGGATGGAGCGAGACATGATGTCCCAGATGTGCTCAATTGGATTCAGGTCTGAGGAACGGGCAGGCCAGTCCATAGCATCAATGCCTTCCACTTGCAGGAGCTTCTGACACACTCCAGCCACATGAGGTATAGCACCCAGGGCCAACTGCACCAGCATATGGTCTCACAAGGGGTCTGAGGATCTCATCTCTGTACCTAATGGCAGTCAGGCTACCTCTGGCGAGCACATGGAGGGCTGTGCGGGCCCCCCCAAAGAAATGCCACCCCACACCATGACTGACCCACCGCCAAACCGGTCATGCTGGAGGATGTTGCAGGCAGCAGAACGTTCTCCACAGCGTCTCCAGACTCTGTCACGTGCTCAGTGTGAACCTGCTTTCATCTGTGAAGAGCACAGGGCGCCAGTGGCGAATTGGCCAATCTTGGTGTTCTCTGGCAAATGCCAAACGTCCTGCACGGTGTTGGGCTGTAAGCACAACCCCCACCTGTGGACGTCGGGCCCTCATACTACCCTCATGGAGTCTGTTTCTGACCGTTTGAGCAGACACATGCACATTTGTGGCCTGCTGGAGGTCATTTTACAGGGCTCTGGCAGTGCTCCTCCTGCTCCTCCTTGCACAAAGGCGGAGGTAGCGGTCCTGCTGCTGGGTTGTTGCCCTCCTACGGCCTCCTCCACGTCTCCTGATGTACTAGCCTGTCTCCTGGTAGCGCCTCCATGCTCTGGACACTACGCTGACAGACACAACAAACCTTCTTGCCACAGCTCGCATTGATGTGCCATCCTGGATGAGCTGCACTACCTGAGCCACTTGTGTGGGTTGTAGACTCCATCTCATGCTACCACTAGAGTGAAAGCACCGCCAGCATTCAAAAGTGACCAAAACATCAGCCAGGAAGCATAGGAACTGAGAAGTGGTCTGTGGTCACCACCTGCAGAACCACTCCTTTATTGGGGGTGTCTTGCTAATTGCCTATAATTTCCACCTGTTGTCTATTCCATTTGCACAACAGCATGTGAAATGTATTGTCAATCAGTGTTGCTTCCTAAGTGGACAGTTTGATTTCACAGAAGTGTGATTGACTTGGAGTTACATTGTGTTGTTTAAGTGTTCCCTTTATTTTTTTGAGCAGTGTATATAATTTTGATCAAATGTTAGTTCTGATAAGTGTATTGAGTATGAATCTGTTTTAAATGATATGCTTTCTTTCCAACTGAAATAAACTTCTTCTAGGCTTGCTCCTCTGAAGTATTATGCCCAGTGGTTCTTTTCCATATGATACAACACATTAATTAAAGTCTTTAGTGTACTGCTTATGATGTTTTTGGTTTGGAGTCTAATTCAGAATGGTTGTTTTTGTTTCGATGTCCTATTTTCTCTTCTTTTTCACAGTCCAAAGCTTTCCTCCAGACCGCTGCATCAATTGCCCCTCACATGTATGAGCCACACTTTAACTACTCCACTCTGTCAGACAAGGTAACCAGACACTTCATCTGCACTTTTATTTCAATTTCAATAAAAACACATTGCTATGCCTGGTATAAAACAGACTATTTTTAGTCATGAGTGATTATATGAATTGATATGCTGCTGTTTTCTGCTGTGTCCAGATTGGAGATCTGCAGAGTAGCTACACGGCAGCCCAGAGATCAGAAGATGCTTTCCCTGAGCATGTAGATACCCAGCAGATCCTGAAACACCTGCGCCAGCACTTTGCTGTGCTGTGACCTACTGACTGACACACCTGACTTGACAGTCCAAACTTCCCATGTGATAACTTAGTTGTCGCAGAGTGCTGCTATTGAACAACAGTGACTGGCCTCATGTTCTGGTTAGACATCATCACAATCTACAGAAAAACATTCTGCTGTTTGATGATGGTGACAATACACAGCCTAAATGATACAAAGAGCAATTTATTTAAAACTGCCTGGCCCAATGCAGGTCTTATTAGTTGTATTTTAAGTGTTTTATTTGCAGCCAAGATTGGTTTTGGCATTTGTTTTTCTCATCAACTGTTGATTCACATACATGTGTAATAGTATTTAAGGTACTTTTAAGCACCGATAGTGAATGTACATAATAAAGTATGAACATGGAAGAAAAACATATTTACCATAGTACATATTTATACTGCTATCTTTTTATAGTGTATTCAGATGTAAACCTGGAATGTATTTTGGTATTAACATTACTCTCGTCATAATTTGTAGTTTGTCTTGTTTGTAAGGAGTAAAATATATACACTTTTTTTTAAGATGCAGAACTAGTTAAGTTGTTTTAACTTTACAGTATGAGAATTTATTTGATCAGATAAAATGTTATGTACAACTTAAAAGTTACATTTGATTCCAATGCTTATTATTTTGAATGTATGCATTTACTTATTGAAATAATGGCAATTTTATAGTAATTTCTAAGCTTTCCTTGATTTTATTGCACATATCCATTTCAATGGATGCGTACACAGCATCATTCCAGGACTCCATGGGATTTATTTTGGAATGGATGGCCGCACAGTCCTCCATTCCATAGTGGTCATTGGGCTGTCTCATGCCAGTACCTTTCAACCAAATTAAATATTCCTTAGTTGACATTCTGGTCTTTTCCTGAATGAGAATGGTACAGTGGAAACATTTAACCAAGTACCGCTTGACATGTTTGTCTTAACAAATACATAGAAGATCATGCCTGGTTATACCTGTGTCCAGTCCATTGACTTGTGCAGCTCTTACCCCTGAGTCAGCTCAGTCCCGTTAACCCATGTCCAGGTCCCCTCTGTATCCTCTTCCTCCTTCAGTCCTATCCGTAACCCTTTCATGTGCATGGGTTCGGCGTTAAACTGCACTTTGTGTATCATCTTACTTATGAACGCCTGAGAAAACAAACACAAGCCAGGCAAGAAGCTGAATGAATCATTGATAACTACGGCTTTTAGACAATCTTTCTCTTGTACGGTGCTCTCAAGCCATTACAATGTAGAGGGGAGTGGGGTCAATTACAGCGTTCTACAAAGACTCATTGCATAGAACTTATGAAAATTATAGAAAGTTCTATGCTGACCTGTTATGTAAATCAAATCAAATGTATTTATATAGCCCTTCGTACATCAGCTGATATCTCAAAGTGCTGTACAGAAACCCAGCCTAAAACCCCAAACAGCAAGCAATGCAGGTGTAGAAGCACGGTGGCTAGGAAAAACTCCCTAGAAAGGCCAAAACCTAGGAAGAAACCTAGAGAGGAACCAGGCTATGTGGGGTGGCCAGTCCTCTTCTGGCTGTGCCGGATGGAGATTATAACAGAACATGGCCAAGATGTTCAAATGTTCATAAATGACCAGCATGGTCGTATAATAATAAGGCAGAACAGTTGAAACTGGAGTAGCAGCACGGTCAGGTGGACTGGGGACAGCAAGGAGTCATCATGTCAGGTAGTCCTGGGGCATGGTCCTAGGGCTCAGGTCCTCCGAGAGAGAGAAAGAAAGATAATTAGAGAGAGCATATGTGGGGTGGCCAGTCCTCTTCTGGCTGTGCTGGGTGGAGATTATAACAGAACATGGCCAAGATGTTCAAATGTTCATAAATGACCAGCATGGTCGAATAATAATAAGGCAGAACAGTTGAAACTGGAGCAGCAGCACGGCCAGGTGGACTGGGGACAGCAAGGAATCATCATGTCAGGTAGTCCTGGGGCATGGTCCTAGGGCTCAGGTCCTCCGAGAGAGAGAAAGAAAGAGAATTAGAGAGAGCATATGTGGGGTGGCCAGTCCTCTTCTGGCTGTGCTGGGTGGAGATTATAACAGAACATGGCCAAGATGTTCAAATGTTCATAAATGACCAGCATGGTCGAATAATAATAAGGCAGAACAGTTGAAACTGGAGCAGCAGCACGGCCAGGTGGACTGGGGACAGCAAGGAATCATGTCAGGTAGTCCTGGGGCATGGTCCTAGGGCCCAGGTCCTCCGAGAGAGAGAAAGAAAGAGAGTAAGGAGAGAATTAGAGAACGCACACTTAGATTCACACAGGACACCGAATAGGACAGGAGAAGTACTCCAGATATAACAAACTGACCCTAGCCCCCCGACACATAAACTACTGCAGCATAAATACTGGAGGCTGAGACAGGAGGGGTCAGGAGACACTGTGGCCCCATCCGAGGACACCCCCAGACAGGGCCAAACAGGAAGGATATAACCCCACCCACTTTGCCAAAGCACAGCCCCCACACCACTAGAGGGACATCTTCAACCACCAACTTACCATCCTGAGATAAGGCTGAGTATAGCCCACAAAGATCTCCGCCATGGTACAACCCAGGGGGCGCCAACCCAGACAGGATGACCACATCAGTGAATCAACCCACTCAGGTGACGCACCCCTTCCAGGGACAGCATGAGAGAGCCCCAGTAAGCCAGTGACTCAGCCCCTGTAATAGGGTTAGAGGCAGAGAATCCCAGTGGAAAGAGGGGAACCGGCCAGGCAGAGACAGCAAGGGCGGTTCGTTGCTCCAGAGAATTTCCGTTCACCTTCCCACTCCTGGGCCAGACTACACTCAATCATATGACCCACTGAAGAGATGAGTCTTCAGTAAAGACTTAAAGGTTGAGACCGAGTTTGCGTCTCTGACATGGGTAGGCAGACCGTTCCATAAAAATGGAGCTCTATAGGAGAAAGCCCTGCCTCCAGCTGTTTGCTTAGAAATTCTAGGGACTATTAGGAGGCCTGCGTCTTGTGACCGTAGCGTACGTGTAGGTATGTACGGCAGGACCAAATCAGAGAGATAGGTAGGAGCAAGCCCATGTAATGTTTTGTAGGTTAGCAGTAAAACCATGAAATCAGCCCTTGCTTTTACAGGAAGCCAGTGTAGAGAGGCTAGCACTGGAGTAGTATGATCAAATTTTTTGGTTCTAGTCAGGATTCTAGCAGCCGTATTTAGCACTAACTGAAGTTTATTTAGTGCTTTATCCGGGTAGCCGGAAAGTAGAGCATTGCAGTAGTCTAACCTATAAGTAACAAAAGCATGGATTAATTTTTCTGCATAATTTTTGGACAGAAAGTTTCTGATTTTTGCAATGTTACGTAGATGGAAAAAAGCTGTCCTTGAAACAGTCTTGATATGTTCTTCAAAAGAGAGATCAGGGTCCAGAGTAACCCCGAGGTCCTCCACAGTTTTATTTGAGACGACTGTACAACCATTAAGATTAATGGTCAGATCTGATTAATTGTCAGATTCAACAGTTGAAAGATAATCAAACAGCCAGTCATGAAGCAAATAATTGCATTCCGACTGTGGGCTATGCGATATTTTAAAAATCATGTTTTTGTTTTTGTTTATGCAGCTAATAATCCTCTGTGGCCAATTCATGCTTTCTGGTGCAGTAGCCTATTTTCAATGGTTTTATTTATTTATCTATAGACAGGAGTAAGCCAATTAGGCTATATACTTTTGGCAATTTAATTACATTTACTTTTGGGAAAGCTTCCCTTATGGACACGCCGCCTATGCCTTTTAATGTGGCATAAACACAACCAGTCAATATGTTTTTATCTGATCATCAAACAATCACTTAAAAACTACGTAGGGCTGCAATCCCGTTAACGGGATGACATGACAACAGCTTGTGAAAGTGCAGAGCGCAAAATTCAAACAACAGAAATGTCATAATTAAAATTCCTCATAAATACATATGTTTTATACCATTTTCAAGGTAATATTGTTGTTAATCCCAGCAAAGTGTCAGATTTCAAATAGGCTTTACAGAGAAAGCACCACAAACGATTATGTTAGGTCACCGTCAAGTCACAGAAAGATTCAGCCATGTTTCCAGCCAAAGAGAGGAGTCACAAAAAGCACAAATAGAGATAAAAATGAATCACTAACCTTTGATGATCTTCATCAGATGAAACTCATAGGACTTCATGTTACACAATACATATATGTTTTGTTCGATAAAGTGCATATTTAAAAAATCTCAGTATACATTGGTGCGTTATGTTCACTAGTTCCAAAAACATCTGGTGATATTGCAGAGAGCCACATCATTTTATAGAAATACTCATTATAAATGTCGATGAAAATACAATTGTTAGACATGGAAATATAGATACACTTCTCCTTAATGCAACCGCTGTGTCAGATTTCAAAAAAACTTTACAGAAAAAGCAAACCATGCATTAACCTGAGTACAGCTTTCAGACAACAAAGCAGTCAAAAAGATATCTGCCATATTGGGTAGTCAACAGACGTCAGAAATAGCATTATAAATATTCACTTACCTTTGATGATCTTCATCAGAATGCACTCCCAGGAATCCCAGTTCCACATTAAATGTTTGATTTAGTTCGATAATGTCCATCATTTATGTCCAAAGAGCTACTTTTGTTAGCACGTTTGGTAAACAAATCCAAAGTCATGAATCGCGTTCCCTAGTTGCAGACGAAATGTCAAAAGTTCCGTTACTGTCCGTAGAAACATGTCAAACGATGTATGGAATCAATCTTTAGGATGTTTTTAACATAAAACATCAATAATGTTCCAACCTTAGAATTCCTATGTCTGTAGAAAAGCAATGGAACGAGAGCTAACTCTCTTGTGACCGCGCCTCAGAGCCTGTGGCACTCTGCCAGACACCTGGCTCAAACAGCCCTTATGAGCCCCACTTCACAGTAGAATCCTCAAACAAGTTTCTAAAGATGGTTGACATCCAGTGGAAGCCTTAGGAAGTGCAACATAACCAATATCCCACTGTGTATTCAATAGGGGCTGGGTTGAAAATCGACCAACCTCAGATTCCCCACTTCCTGTTTGGATTTCTTCTCAGGTTTTAGCCTGCCATATGAGTTCTGTTATACTCACAGACATCATTCAAACAGTTTTAGAAACTTCAGAGTGTTTTCTATCCAATAATAATAATAATAATATGCATATATTAGCAACTGGGACTGAGGAGCTGGCCGTTTACTCTGGGCACCTTTCATCCAAGCTACTCAATACTGTCCCTGCAGCCATAAGAAGTTTTAACAAATGCGCTCCTGTAGGCCCCCCTCACACATTTGTCCACTCACAAGCACCCAAACCCCAACAGTGCACTGATGAATGGAAAGACATATCTGTTACAGAAGACCTAAGTATATTGTAATAACATTCTATGATTGTCATTAGGCCTACACTAGCCCAAATTGATGCATCCTCTGTTGTCTAGGCACTCATCTCCGCCTCGTCTGGGAGCGTCTCAGCGAAATATCTCTGTCTTGTCAAAATATAAGTGTTCTCCTCAAACCACAACACAATTTGGTGCGTATACCACCACCTGGTTTCGAGTCAATTCGCACATTTTTAATGGGGCCTGAAATGCCGTAATGTTAAATTATGGTGTAGCCTATAGATTTTTGGGCATGTTGTGTGGCTCACGTTTAACCGGTACCGCGTACCTCCACTATTTATTTTGCTGGGACGCCATACAGGACCGTCCCGCCTTACTTTCACTCATTACCATATTATGAACTAACTTGAGTGTTTCCGGGTACTAGCCTATGTAAAAGAGAACACATTATCTGGTCAAGATAGTCAACTAACCACTCTGACAATGGAAATACATGTTCGCAAAAGCGGACGGCAGGCGGAAGGGGCGAGCTCAAGCGTGAACATTCTAGCCAATGAGAGGGGAGATACGCGTGTGAACAACGGAGACAACACCGATATAAAATATATTTTTATCAAAGTTACCGGATGGCACGTGCGTCCACTTATATCAGTACATTTGTAACAACCTAAACATTACGAAACTTATATTCGATCAAATAAGACTCACGTAGTAAATTAGCAATTCGACACTCTCATAGACTTCCATTCAAAAAGTCCTGACTTGGTCTGATAATTGCTGTATTCCTGCGCGGACAGATTTTGGGTGGAGTTGAGCCTCTCGCTTCGCCTCTCCATCTTTGCCTATGCATGGACATGGAAAAGATGGACTCCTTATTGCGCTGTGGCACAGTCTAGTGTGCGGTACTGTCAGCTTCCTAAATGTAAAGTTAGTAAAGTGGGTAAACTGCAGACAGTAGACAACTTAGTAACGATTATCAGATCAGGAGAGATGGTTATTGTAATACTGCGCATTAACGTTAACGTCCAAAGGTTTCGAAGGAGACTAGGCCAAAAGATTTCCTGGTAACTTGGTAACTGTAGCTAGCAAATCAACAACACTTGTGCAACTCTGTTGCACGCTACTGCTGCTGCTTAATATTCTGTGCAGCAGCCTAGCCTACTAGCTCGAACTCTACTCCCCGAAATTGGATTTTAAGGAAATATATTTTACGAGTTTGTTTACGATATTAATTTGTAAATAGTTGGCGAGCTTTACTTATACTCAAAATGTCACTTGAAGACTACGAAAGGCATTACGCCTCGATATATTCAGATTCTGGGAGTGAATCTGTCGCCAGTGGGCGATCGACGTCAGTATACAGCGGCGAGGAAGAAAAGTTACATTACATTCCAATCCGTATCCTTGGAAGAGGGGCATTTGGCGAAGCAACCTTATACAGACGAACAGAGGTAAGCAGGTTAAGATCTACTTCTATAATTCTTGGAGAGATCCTAGGAATATGCTAGTGTGTGTCACTGCCACTGTTGTACACACACACACACACAGTTTTGTTAAGACCTATTAGGCCTGTTTATTAGTGATCTACAATAGCTTCCCCCAGCATGCTGTGTGAATCTCTCACCAAACATGGCCAGTAGCCTCTGAGACAGTTTACTTTAGTTTTCATACCCCAGTGGGAAATGCATGATAGCAAGATTTATTACATTCTCAAGCCATTTGACAAAACTGCCATTATCCCCGTAACTTTGCACAACTAGAGCAATGTTTAAGGACAAAGTATGGTTTGTATTTATATGAAAACAGCAGGAAATCGACAACCTTTTGTAAAGGTTAAACTTTTAGTTTACTTGCTGAAATAACAGTTTGTTTGATTAGAGCCTACATCATGTATAGTACATTATTAGGGATATACCCTGTTTTAGCATCTGTTATTATTATCATATTACATTTTCTATTAGCAGTAGCACACTAGAAAAATAAAAGGAATACAGTTCATTTTGTTTAACTTTGAGGAGGCCATTGCAGTAAAGTTGTGCTTCCTGAGGTCTCTCAGAGTGTTGTTTGTTTTAGCATTCACAGTGAATGCCTTTCTGATCTCGAACTGACCTTTCTCTGTCTGTTCCCTGTCTTATCGATCTACAGGACAACTCTCTGGTGGTGTGGAAGGAGGTGGACTTGAACTGCCTCTCAGATAAAGAGCGTAAGGATGTGACAAACGAGATCAGCATCCTCTCCATCCTACAGCACAACAACATCATAGCCTACTTCAACCATTTCATGGACAAGGACACTCTTCTCATTGAGCTTGAATACTGCAATGGTGAGATATGGCAGCATCTTATCACTTGGAGTTGGTGTATTTGTATGAAATACTTTTGGGATATTAAAGATGTATTATGAAATGTCTTTATTCAACATAATGTTTTGTGTGATATGATATTGATATTGGCTCAACTGAAATATGATTGCCCCAATTGTCTGGCATTTACAGTAACAATAGAAAAAAACAACTGTCTTTTCAATTTCAGGAGGAAATCTTTATGATAAAATCAACCAACAGAAGGGGAAACTCTTCACTGAGGAGGTATGAAAATTAAACCCAACATGTTGTAAGAGTGTATTGACACATAATGACACATAATGGCTCTGACTTTGCCCTAGTTAGGAACAATGGTGAACATTCAACTTAATCTTTTCCTCACCAGTTTTCTAATATCTTAAACATCTTAAATACTCCCAGGTTGTCATATGGTACCTGTACCAAGTTGCCTCTGCAGTGGCTCACATTCATAAGGCTGGTATCCTGCACCGGTAAATACCAGGGTTGGGTCCGGGCTTTACTCCTTTATTGTGCTACAATATGCTTTGATTATGAGTATTGTATGTAAGCTGTGTTGGTTATTAATACAACAGTCCCCATTGTTTGATCTGGTCACTATTTTATTTTTTGACCTACTTTATTCTTCTCTTGAAGGGATATCAAGACGCTGAATATCTTCCTAACTAAAACCAACCTTATTAAGTTGGGTGATTACGGGCTGGCTAAGAAGCTTGACTCACAGTTTGCCATGGCTGAGACTGTAAGTTACATTGAAGTATTAACCTGGAAAGCTGCGCTGGTCTGTTTTACGTTGACCAAGCAGATCTCAGAACTCGCAGCCATTATAGTTACTACAGAGCTTATTACAGAGCTATTACGGAGTGTATGCTGATCACATTCAGTTAACAGATTTGGTGGGCAGACTGAGCACTCAACCAAATGAAGACTTGAGAGCAGTGTGGTTGTTCTGTCCCTTTGTGGGCATGGTCTACATGTCTCTCCCTGAGTGTACCTAAGACTGCTGTATCTGTAGTCAGCATCATCAATTGATGTTCACTCTGCCACAGGGACATGACTTCTGTATGATGGAGGCAGTCGGCAGAGAAGGCAGCAGCGAGTGTGCAGCTAATTGTCTGTTGTGACCTTGAGCAGAGTGCATATGTCATAGAGTATATTATGAGGCTGCGCATGTCTGCTGCTTTGAATATAAATAGCTTTCATTGCGATACCCTTTTAGAATCCATGGGAATATGAAATATTTTGTCAGAACAATTGAATGTTTTACTGTGCATATTTGTCATGCCCATAGTTTTGCAATTCTTTGATTAGGACTCACTCAAGCTATTTTTATTTGCAAAGTGTTTTGTGCATATTCACATTTAGTTTTGTGTAAGGTATAGATATCTTCTAAGTTACTTTTTTTGTGCATTTTCCTGTATAAATCTAGTGTGTAGGAACCCCATACTACATGTCTCCTGAACTGTGTCAAGGTGTGAAGTACAACTTCAAATCAGACATCTGGGCTATGGGCTGTGTCATTTTTGAAGTCTTAACTCTGACCAGAACATTTGATGCTACGGTATGTGCCCTGCTTATCTTTTACCACCATTGTCTAATTGATACACATTTGCCTGCTATTATCATTTGTTCTAATGTTAAATACACGGCATTGGCTGATAATGCTCTGTTGATGTCACTTTAATGCATTTCCGGGTTGACGGTTGCTGCTTGTGTCCATGTAGAATCCGCTGAACCTGTGTGTGAAGATAGTGCAGGGAAACTGGACCATGGAGGTCAACTCTGATGTGTATTCCTCGGCGCTGATCAAGCTGGTGTACGAATGCTTAGATCAGGTGAGGAACCCTTCAGCAATGTGTACGGTATACTGTCATTTCAGTCTTTCATGGCTGTCATCGTCAGTGCGATAGAATGTAGCATCACCCTAAGTATACATTGTATGTAGGGAATCAGTTGATGTACGATATTACCACACATTTTCTACATGGAGAAATATGTGTGATGGATGGTAATGTAATGTAAGATACATTGATTTGCAGGATCCAGAAAAGAGACCCACTGCTGAGGAGATTCTGGACCAGCCAATCATCTCCTGCCGCAAGCAGTGAGTCTGGTGAATGGGAGAGAGAATGTGGTGGGATGTCTGAAAGATTGAGGAGATTGTGTGATTGTTCAAATAGGTGTAGAGACGTCATCAAAACTGCTGTTTTCATTGTGTTAACAACCTCTTTTTGTTTCAGGGAGCTTGAGGACAGAGTTGCCTTGCTGAACTCAGCAATGAAAAAACCAAAGTATGTTGAACACATTCTCACCTAATCATGTAAATGTGGTATTTGTAAGATGATTTTGTTGAATTAAGATATTTTGTGACTTGTCTATAGGTTGAGCACTGTGACTGAGAGCCCTGTTGCTGTAGTGACAACACGCTCTAGGGAGGTGTATTTCTGGGGAGGGGGAAAGTTCACACCCCAGAAACTGGATGCCTTTAAAGGAGGCAGCGGTGCCCAGCATGTTTGTGCAGGGGAGACCCACTTTGCTGTGGTTACCGTGGAGAAAGAGCTGTACACTTGGGCTGTGAGTACCATGCTGTTCCTTTAAGTCCAAGGCAGAAAATACATGACAAGAACTTGAAAGTTGTTTTTGTTGATTAAACATGTGCTCTTTGATGTCCTGCTTCCATTTTAGAGTGTCCAAGGCGGGGCCAAGATGGTGGGCCAGCTGGGCCATGGAGACCAGGCCTCGTACCGGCAGCCACGCAAGGTGGAGAGGCTCCAGGGAAAGGCCATCCGTCAGGTCGCGTGTGGAGCAGATTTCACCGCCTGTGTCACTGGTGAGTTGTGTGTCTGTGTGGAGCACTACTTATGTGCCAGTAGAATAGGATGTTTACAATGGGAGGGCTCTGTTGTTGTTTTTTAACAACAGAGATAAACAATTCAGACAGCAATTTGCAACCCTGTGTCATACAATACAATTTGGTCTTGTTTGACGACATGCTGTTGATGTGTTTGGTTTCAGATGAGGACCAGATGTACATGTTTGGTTCTGACTACTACGGCTGTATCGGAGTGGAGAACGAGCAGGGCATGGAGGTGCTAGAGCCCGTGCTGTTGGATTTCTTTGAGGAGCGACCTGTCAGGCAGGTGTCCTGTGGGGACAACCATGTGGTTGTGCTGACTCACAGTGGAGATCTCTACTCCTGGGGCTGTGGAGAGCATGGTATGTACCAGAGCATTGATACTGAGCAACAAGGTAGTACTTCATGTCTACCACAATGCCTCGTTCAAGCTCCATATCCTTTCCGTTGTCCCCCCTTATCTTGGCCAGTAGATGGCGCTAAGATGATGCGGAACATAATTCATTTAAGTTATTTTCCTCAGGGCGTCTTGGCCTGGACTGTGAGGATGACTTTAACTCACCCATGCAAGTAAGATCATGCCCTTTCTTTTTCAGCAGAGAGCTTGAACACATATCATGTAAATATGCTTATGGAGAAAGGGGCAGTGGCGTCTCAATTTTATTGTCGAGACAAATGAATGGAAATGTGTTTGAGTCCACTGTTTAAATCAGTAGGAAGCATAATGTTGTGTATCGTCTGGCGTTCACAGGTGGAGATCCCCAAAGGAGCCATTATCTCATCCGTGTCCTGTGGCCTTGACGGAACCTTTTTCCTGACAGAGTCTGGCAAAGTCCTGGCCTGTGGGAACAACGATCTGAACAAGCTGGGTCTGAACCTGGGAGTCTCTGGCCTCAAAAACCTTCCTGGAGAGGTACAGCACCACATTCCTCATACCAAGATCCACTCACAGGCTCTTCTCATTCCTTTAAAATAAGGAATAACACCAGTAATGGTGGAGAATTTAAGTTTTCCTCCTTTTCCAATGTCAGGCCTACCAGGGGATTCCATACACCACCACACTCACTCTGGTCAAGCAGCTGGCCAGGTATAAGATCCAAATCATTTCAGCTGGGAAGACTCACACTGCTGCCATTGACGGTACAGCGACCAGACTCTCTCCTGTCTCTTTCCTTGAGCCCACAATTATTATATATATATTTTTTTAAACATTTTAGTCATTTAGCAGACGCTCTTATCCAGAGTGACTTACAGTTAGTGCATTCACCTTAAGATAGCTAGGTGGGAAGGATATTGATTTTTATATCAAAACATGGTTCTGATTGAACTCTGATATTGCAGAACGTGGGCGGCTGATGACCTTTGGGTGCAACAAGTACGGTCAGCTGGGTGTAAAGGACTTCAAGAAGCACCAGGGTGTCCAGCTGCTGTTGGGGTCTTTCGGGGGGAAGGTGGTCAGCAAAGTGTCTTGTGGAGATGGCTTCACCATCGCAGCCACGAAGGGTCAGAAACACAACTAAACTTGAACATTCTCTGTTGCAGCATGTTGTTGTCATATACTGTTCAGTGTTTACAGTGCATTGACTTTTTCCACATTTTGTTACTTTACAGCCTTATTCAAAAATGGATCAAACAGCTTTTCCCCTCATCAATCTACACACAATACCCCATAATGACAAAGACATTTTAGCAAATGTATAAAAATATCCCATTTATTTAAGTATTCAGACCCTTTACTCTGTACATTGTTGAAGTACCTTTGGTACAGAGCATAAACCCTAAAAGTTTGGCACACCTGTATTTGGGGAGTTTCTCCCATTCTTCTCTGCATTCTTCTCTTCTCAAAACCTGTCAGGTTGGCTGGGGAGCGTCGCTGCACAACTATTTTCAGGTCTCCAGAGATTTTGGATCAGGTTCAAGTCCGGGCTCTGGCTGGGCCACTCAAGGACATTCAAAGACATGTCCCGAAGCCACTCCTGCGTTGTCTTGGATGTGTGCTTAGGGTCGTTGTCCTGTTTGAAGGTGAACCTCCGTCCCAGTCTGAGGTTCTGAGCACTCTGGAGCAACTTTTCATCAAGGATCTCTCTGTACTTTGCTCCATTCATCTTTCCCTTGATCCTGACTAGTCTCCCAGTTCCTTCAGCTGAAAAACATCCAAACAGCATGATGCTGCCACCACCATGCTTCACCGTAGGGATGGTGCCAGAGTTCCATTTAGGTTTCATCACCAGAGAATCTTGTTTGTCATAGTCTGAGAGTTCTTTAGGTGCCTTTTGGTAAACTCCAAGCGGGCTGTCATGTGCCTTTTACTGAGGAGTGTCTTCCGTCTGGCCTCTCTACCATAAAGGCCTCATTGGTAGTGCTGCAAAGATGGTTGTCCTTCGGGAAGGTTCTCCCATCTCCACAGAGGAACTCTAGAGCTCTGTCAGAGTGACCATCGGATTCTTGGGTCACCTCCCTGACCAAGGCTCTTCTCCCCCGATTGCTCAGTTCTGCCGGGCTGCCAGCTCTAGGAAGAGTCTTGGTTGTTCCAAACTTTTTAAGAATTATGGAGGCCACTGTGTTCTTGGGACCTTCAATGCTGCAGACATTTGTACACTTCTCAAGATCTGTGCCTCGACACAATCTTGTCTCGGAGCTCTATGGACAATTCCTTCGACCTCATGTCTTGGTTTTCGCTCTGACATGGACTGTCAACTGTATAGACAGGTGTGTACATTTTCAACTCATTAAATTTACCACAGGTGGACTCCAATCAAGTTGTAGAAACATCAAGGATGATCAATGGGAACAGGATGCACCTGAGCTCAATTTTCGAGCCACATAGTAAAGGGTCTAAATACTTATGTAAATAAGGTATCTGTTTTTTATTTTTAATACATTTTAAAAAATGTTTAAAACCTGTTTTTGCTTTGTCATTTTGGGGTATTGTGTGTAGATTGATTTGGGAAAAAAAATATGTTTATCGATTTTAGAATAAGGCTGTAACTCTATCCAGCTTTTTTTTCTTGCTTTATTCTGTTAGCTAGGGAGTCCTCTGACCTACATGAGTAGGACTCAAAATTATGGAGAATACTGGTAGCACCTCAGGAACAGGATTCCTGTTTCCAGGTGCTGGAAGGATGGATATTGGCAAATTATCTGTGGACCAATAGATTATTTCTCTCTGATCCTTTCAGACAATCAGATCTTTGCCTGGGGAAACGCAGGAAATGGACGCCTGGGAATGCCCGCTGACAAGGGCTTTGGCTCGGAGGTTTGCCCTGCTTTACCACGACCCATTTTCGGCTCCCTCCACCATGTGCCAGACCTCTCCTGTCGCGGCTGGCACACCATTCTCATCATGGGTTAGCCACTAGCCACTAGCCACTTACTTCTGTTCTAACACCAGCTAATCATTTGTTGAAAAATACATTTGAGATTGATTGATTCTGTTCTCTGTTTCAGAAAAGGTTCTCAATTCTAAAACTATACGCTCAAACAGCAGTGGACTTTCAATTGGCTGTGGTAAGTAAGATGGCCATGGTCTCTCTGGTTACATTATCCCTCCCTGGTTACATTACATTCACAATGAGAACATGTACGAAGTTTTATACCAGTATGGTAATGTACTGACCATGTGGTGTGTCCTGGTGTTTGTCGGTGCACACTAAGGGCTAGGCCAAGCCTCTACCACAACTGTGGATCTGGAGAGTGAGCCAGGCTCAGAGACAGGGCTGCGTGAAGGGGGCCTGGGGGGCACTAAGGAGGCTGACACAGACGAGCGACGCATCGAGACCTCCATGATGTCTATAACGAACCAGACCGGCGACAGCTCCTGTCCCTTCTGGCTGCGCAAGGTTTGTAATCAAAACCACAAAGCATAATGAAAGCCAAAACAGAGAGGGCTATGGCCACTGAATGTTGTTTGTGTCCCTCTCTGTCCATCTTCCCTAACAGGAGCTCCAGGATGCAGAGTTCATCCCGATGCCAGAGGATTTCAGGGGCTCCATGCCTGGCCCAGTGGCTCCTTCTTTCCCTGAGAGCGTTACACTGCCTTACGAGGAGCTGCAGGAGCTGAAGGCTGCAGCCGCTGCTGCCGCCACTGAGAAAGAGCTCCCGGTAATGACCACCGCATGTCTGGATCCTCCATACTTGACTACATCCCCATGCCAATGCCTCAACCTAACCAAGTGTTGTTTCTTTAGACTGCTCGTATGGGCTGTGACGGGGTCAATGGGTTTGAGGAGGCAGGAGCCTGTAAGAAAGGGGAGGTGTCAACTTGCTGCAGAGGAAGCAGTGAGGTAGCACAGGTATGTGCAAGATAAGCCCTTACACACATTGTAACAGCACAAGACTGCACCAGACAGTAGTCTGTGAACATACCGCAACAACTACAGAGACACACAGAACAAACACGAGCAGCTGCGATATGTTCCCAGACTACTGTCTGGTGCAGTCTTATGCTGTTACAGTTGCTATTTTCTTTTGCAGTTGCGAGAGACAGTCAGTCGTCAAGAGGCAACCATCCAGTTGTTACAGAAGCAGGTAAGCGTTACTCACTACAGACTGTCTAGCACCTGTGAGCAAAGTTGTGTAGTAACACCGAGTCGAGTCCCTATTCTGTAAAACCGCTCAACTCCATTGCTATGCAGACAGATGAGTGTTATAAAGTGTTGTTCTCTATGATAACAGTTCAGTGATCAGCTCAAAGAGAACGAGAGACTCTGGACAGCAATCAACCGTCTGACACTGCGAGAGGCAGGAACTGAAAATAACTGCAACCACCAATCCGGTCACAGGCCTGTGGAAGGACAGGGAGGAGCCTCCAATCATGACGGGGACAGATCTGATGGGGCAAATCCGTGAGAGAAAAAAAACGGAATCTGTGCTATACTAGGCAGTGAGTGGTGGTGGCTCTGTGCAGTTAAGTCCATCCAAACAGGTCCTGTAGATGGAGTGGCTTGGCCATATTGAGAAGAGGAATATGTTAGCAAGCCAGTTCCATTGGTGAACGGCAGGGAGAACTAGGTTTAAGAAATTACTAAAGGGATGAATAGTCTGAGAGTCAATTGTGTTCTCCTTAACTAGGAACAGCTAGCTGATTAATGGATGCCCACTGACCTCATCCACTTGCAAGAGAGGTCTCGCTTCTTTTCACATTGCGTTAGATCATATTTCTTCGATATAATCCAATCTGCATGATAACGTATAAATATACATGAGAGATACCCTGTATGAACACTTTCATGTTGTAAGTTATAATTAAGTGACAGTGACAGGAAAAGGCCTACAGCAACTGATCTGCTGTGATCTGGACACAGACAGACTGACATCTTGGCTTGATTCAACATTAAGCAACCAACTTCTTGCAGTGTTATATAGGCCGATGTGAAATATGAGTAAATACTTTGGTAGTAATGATAATGTTGTCACTGACTGACTACTGTCAACTGAGGTCTAGGATTGCGTTTTGTCCCACATTTTAATTGATGATCACAAATGGGCACAGCTTACTGTAGAGAGAGGATCGTTTGGTTTTCTTCCATTGTTTTTGATATATATATCCTCCTGTTTTATCTTGCAGTTATTTCTTGTGGTTATTAAAACCAATGTGAATTTAAAGTACTGCGTTTTTTGCTCATTCCTCTGGAAAGCCCTGAGCCCTATTTTTGATAACCTACCAATGTTCTTCATATGTGATGCTGTTCTAAACAAAATACTAAATACTAACTAAAAGGCATATCGAATATAGCCTTAGAAAGATATACCAGATATAGTATATTTTATATTAAATTTACCAAAGATGTGTTTAGTTTTAACATTTAAGTATTTACAATGTTGTGTCTTTCATGAACAGCTTGCTATACTGTATCTGCAAAAATGCCATGTGAAATGTGAGGTTCACTTTTCAAACTACTGATTCATTATAGACAATCACTTGTCTTTTTATTGCCTTAAGATGATAACCTTGAATTTGTTTGAACTAGTATTTAAAGTGGAGGAAATTAACCATCAAATTGCAATCTTCCTTCTGTAATACTTAATGTCATGAGAACAGTTCTAGAATTTGAGAAAAGCTTGTCTTCGTAAACTTCATGGTAATACTGTGTTTTTTTTCTATGACGTTTTTCCTGTTTTTGAGTATTCATTTAATCATTATATTTTACACTATTTGTGAAAAGTGTAATATTCAGAGTTGGTGTATTTCTTTTTACTCTGGGTGGTGTGTGTGTATGTAAGGTTTTAAGTATCCTTTACCAATGGCTTATAAGCTTGCAACTCTTTTGGTTAGTTTGCAGTTTATTGATACAGTACAACACTGGTGGAATTTTCTTTGTCCATGCAAGAAAAAAATATGTCCCTATTCCCTAGTGCTTTTGCATACGCTTTAAACCAAAGATTGTGTTGTGATGAATTGTGCACAAAATATAAAACAAAATGTGCCTTTAGAATAGGATATGCATTTTATACAGTTTGTTTGATGCTGATATTATGCCTATACTGTGTTTATTTTTGCAATCCATTGTTTCAATGGCTTATCTGACCCTATGCAATTGAGTGGGTGTAAGATGTTACAGTTGTCTAACTTTCCACCATTCACAGAGGAACCTTTGTTTTATGCTTCATGTCAAAAATAAATTTTAAAAAACCATTTTGGTCTAATGAATTTAATGTTGAACCAAACACTGCAGACAAAGCTAAATACACTGCTCAAAAAATAAAGGGAACACTAAAATAACACATCCTAGATCTGAATGAATGAAATATTCTCATTAAATACTTTTTTCTTTACATAGTTGAATGTGCTGACAACAAAATCACACAAAAATGATCAATGGAAATCAAATGTATCAACCCATGGAGGTCTGGATTTGGAGTCACACTCAAAATTAAAGTGGAAAACCACACTACAGGCTGATCCAACTTTGATGTAATGTCCTTAAAACAAGTCAAAATGAGGCTCAGTATTGTGTGTGGCCTCCACGTGCCTGTATAACCTCCCTACAACGCCTGGGCATGCTCCTGATGAGGTGGCGGATGGTCTCCTGAGGGATCTCTTCCCAGACCTGGACTAAAGCATCCGCCAACTCCTGGACAGTCTGTGGTGCAACGTAGCGTTGGTGGATGGAGTGAGACATGATGTCCCAGATGTGCTCAATTGGATTCAGGTCTGGGGAACGGGCGGTCCAGTCCATAGCATCAATGCCTTCCTCTTGCAGGAGCTGCTGACACACTCCAGCCACATGAGGTATAGCATTGTCTTGCATTAGGAGGAACCCAGGGCCAACCGTACCAGCATATGGTCTCACAAGGGGTCTGATGATCTCATCTCGGTACCTAATGGCAGTCAGGCTACCTCTGGCGAGCACATGGAGGGCTGTGCGGGCCCCCCCAAAGAAATGCCACCCCACACCATGACTGACCCACCGCCAAACCGGTCATGCTGGAGGATGTTGCAGGCAGCAGAACGTTCTCCACGGCGTCTGTCACATGCTCAGTGTGAACCTGCTTTCATCTGTGAAGAGCACAGGGCGCCAGTGGCGAATTGGCCAATCTTGGTGTTCTCTGGCAAATGCCAAACGTCCTGCACGGTGTTGGGCTGTAAGCATAACCCCCACCTGTGGACGTCGGGCCCTCATACCACCCTCATAGAGTCTGTTTCTGACCGTTTGAGCAGACACATGCACATTTGTGGCCTGCTGGAGGTCCTTTTGCAGGGCTCTGGCAGTGCTCCTCCTGCTCCCCCTTGCACAAAGGCAGAGGTAGCGGTCCTGCTGCTGGGTTGTTGCCCTCCTACGGACTCCTCCACGTCTCCTGATGTACTGGTCTGTCTCCTGGTAGCGCCTCCATGCTCTGGACACTACGCTGACAGACACAGCAAACCTTCTTGCCACAGCTCGCATTGATGTGCCATCCTGGATGATGGATGACTCCATCTCATGCTACCACTAGAGTGAAAGCACCGCCAGCATTCAAAAGTGACCAAAACATCAGCCAGGAAGCATAGGAACTGAGAAGTGGTCTGTGGTCACTACTTGCAGAACCACTCCTTCATTGGGGGTGTCTTGCTAATTGCCTATAATTTACACCTGTTATCTATTACATTTGCACAACAGCATGTCAATCAGTGTTGCTTCCTAAGTGGACAGTTTGATTTCACAGAAGTGTGATTGACTTGGATTTACATTGTGTTGTTTAAGTGTTCCCTTAATTTTTTTGAGCAGTGTATATATTTTTTTATTAATTTAATTTGAACCCTTTTGCATATTGTCATTCATTTTGTTAGGCGGTATCAGACACTGTATTTCTAGTATTTACAATTAGGCGTGACATTTAAATAGTTACAAGTTTACACTAGTTCCCCCCACTTTCAAAGGCAGTGTGAAAAATAATGTATGCAAACTAAAAACATGGGGCGCAACTTTCGCTGGGGATGGGGGGGAAATGTCGTCGTCCCCACATTCTGAAGTTGCATTTTTGTCCCTCCCAGTGTTAGCATTGGAATGTGATACAGGACCATGCGGACGCCTCTGAGCGGTCGGATAGGCTGTTTGGAGTGTTTGTCCGACTGGATAAACAAAATATACACACATATATATACAGTGGGGCAAAAAAGTATTTAGTCAGCCACCAATTGTACAACTTCTCCCACTTAAAAAGGTGAGAGAGGCCTGTAATTTTCATCATAAGTACACTTCAACTATGACAGAAAAAAATGAGGGGAAAAAATCCAGAAAATCACATTGTAGGATTTTTAATGAATTTATTTGCAAATTATGGTGGAAAATAAGGTATTTGGTCACCTACAAACAAGCAAGATTTCTGTCTCTCAAAGACCTGTAACTTCTTCTTTAAGAGGCTCCTCTGTCCTCCTCATTACCTGTATTAATGGCACCTGTTTGAACTTCTTATCAGTATAAAAGACACCTTTCCACAACCTCAAACAGTCACACTCCAAACTCCACTATGGCCAAGACCAAAGAGCTGTCAAAGGACACCAGAAACAAAATTGTAGACCTGCACCAGGCTGGGAAGACTGAATCTGCAATAGGTAAGCAGCTTGGTTTGAAGAAATCAACTGTGGGAGCAATTATTAGGAAATCTCCCTCGATCTGGGGCTCCACGCAAGATCTCACCCCTAGGGTCAAAATGATTACAAGAACGGTAAGCAAAAATCCCAGAACCACACGGGGGGACCTAGTGAATGACCTGCAGAGAGCTGGGACCAAAGTAACAAAGCCTACCATCAGCAAGGGCATTGAAGATGAAACATGGCTGGGTCTTTCAGCATGACAATGATCCCAAACACACCGCCCGGGCAACGAAGGAGTGGCTTCGTAAGAAGCATTTCAAGGTCCTGGAGTGGCCTAGCCAGTCTCCAGATCTCAACCCTATAGAAAATCTTTTGAAGGAGTTGAAAGTCCGTGTTGCCCAGCAACTGCCCCAAAACATCACTGCTCTAAAGGAGATCTACATGGAGGAATGGGCCAAAATACCAGCAACAGTGTGTGAAAAGCTTGTGAAGACTTACAGAAAACGTTTGACCTCTGTCTCGGACCTTATGTCCCCCCCACTTCTAAAACGAAAAGTTGTGCCCCTGCTAAAAACTACTCCAAAAGCCAAAATTCTTGATGTTCTTTCGAACAAACATGTTATTTAGCTCTACAAAAAATGTATTTAGTTTTGCATGCTTTTTTATAAACATCAAAAATATGAAGCATTGCAAATGATTTGGCTTTTGTCAGCTGTGGTGGTGGGAGGTGGAGGGTGGCTCTTGATGTTCTTCTGACACTTGGGGATATGTTGTTCTGCTGGACCTGGGGCAAACTGGCGAGCACAGTGAGGGCAGGTCAAGTGTTCATCATTGTTTTGGATAGGTGGTTGGCCCTGCACAGCACCTGTTGCTGCAACATGGACACAGATTGCGAATGAATACTTTGTTTCTGCCTCCAGTTGTTCTTCTTTAGCTGTAAATTAAGGCCAAAACCATATTTTCCAGAGGTGCATGATTGAGAAATTAGAAAAATATAATTATTTCTTCAGTAAGATAAATACAGTTGGGGAAAACTCCAGAAAGCTAGCTGAATCTAGCTTTCTGGTCGGCCGGACCTACCTACCAAGCAGATAGCTAGGTCCGGCTAGCCGGTTAGACAGCTAGGTGCGTCTGGTTGGCCAGCCAGATACCTGGGTCCTAGCTGTCTGGGCGGAATTTAGCCCCCATAAGAGTATCGTTGAAAATCCCTGTCATAACCCTTCTAAGGATAACCTTTCCACTCCCTATTTAATATTGCTCTTGTGACTGACTGGTTCGAACCAGGTTTCCTGCATGTCACAATAATGTGTTAACCCACTTAGCTAAAATGTATAGGGATAACACCCTTGTGGGTGCGCTCCACAGTTTAGGAACCACTAATGTAAAGGACGGCATGCTGCTTGCCCGAGTACTGCTTTCCCTTGATTCAGCTCACATGGAGACTCAAACTCAGGACCTCTGCCTCGAAAACATGTGACGGCCCTCCTGACCCATGTGCTATTATAAAAGACCTTCTTCAATTGCACAAGGAACAACACTTCAGGCTGAGGAGTGAGTTTCACAGATCTCCATCTGCTACACTAATACAAGTCTTCAAGATCCAGCAAGGTTACTCATCAAAAGAGTGTGATGATGTGGTCCATGCCTATGTGATGAGAACCTTGCCTGAGACCTGAATACATGTTTTAGATTGTGTTACACATGGCCACGCGTGTGTCCATCCGTGTGTGTGTGCGTTGACACGCCGGTTAAAATACCAAGTTCAAATGTGAACCAACTGTATAAATTTGGGGGCATGTCGAGCACACATGAAACATTCATGGGCATTTAGCTAGCTTGCTGTTGACTAGTTCGACCTGAGAGATAAATATTTGGTTGTTATTTTACTTTACACGCATATTATCCTTTTTTCTTTGCTGGATATTTGTATTTCTTGTATTTTGTGTGACCAGGAGTCATACACAATTGTGTGTTTCTCTACAATGATTAATCCACATATAAAATTGGAATCCTAGTAAGTTTTTAGTTCATCTTTGATAAATCTCTATTTGTTGGTCTTTCAAGCACCCATGTTGGTTTGTATGCTTGTGAAAACCAATGAGTAGATGGGAGAGCCGGGACGTACAGCGCATCAAATGTCTCAAATAGAACAAAGTTCTATTTTAACATCCGTCAACATTGACAAGCACGAGCAGTGTGGATTAAATTTTATATATATATATATATGAATAAATTGTACACAAATTTATTTTGCAATGCTTGCGCTTGCAACGTGGCTAGTTTGGTTTCCCTGTTAGATGTGTTTGTTTTAAGTCTCCGGCAAGGGTATTCGTTATGAGGGTAACGTGACTGACTGGCTTAAGACTTTGGTAGTATGCTTAGCTAAAGCCTAGGTATTGGTCCTGTGACTTGGATGTGTCTCTTCAAGGAGGAGGTAAAATAAGCTAGTGGAAAGGCCTCCAATTTTTGGGAGATACCTCTCCCCAAGGTAGAACAAAACACAACCATGTTTTTTCACACCTCTAATATCTCCCATTTATGAAATGGATGCTAGTGTAAAAATGGTTTACTGCAAAAGTGGTAGAATGCATAGATATTGTGAGACACCCCCAAAACTAAAAAATATCAGAATAAGGCCTGGCTAAAGGGGGATGGGCCACATAAACTCATGTCACTAGAGCCAGACACATTTGTTTTCTTAGGTCCGATACCGATTCAGATTTTTTGGGGGACAAAATTTACAGATACCAAAAATATCTGCGGATATACCGTTTTACAGCAGGGAAATTAAAAAGTTGAATTATCTTCCTATACCGATATAGCAGTAAAAGGCCAATATCAGCCGATAATACATACAGTTGAAGTCGGAAATTTACATACACCTTCGCCAAATACATTTAAACTCAGTTTTTCACAATTCCTGACATTTAATCCTAGTAAAAAATTCCCTGTTTTAGGTCAGTTTTTTATTTTTTTATTTAACCAGGAAGGGCTCATTGAGATCTATTTTTCAAGAGCGCCCTGGTCAAGATAGGCAGCACCAAGTCATTACAAAAAATTACAGACAGACAACATGAAAAACAAGTAATCTAGTAAAAACCATTGCATTCACAAGAGTATAACAACATTTAAAAAAACATCCAATTAAAAATGTTGACAGGTCAGGGAACCAGCCTCAAAATCTCTCATCAGTGATTTAAAAACACCAATCGGGACAAGTTCTTCCAGTTTAAAAAGTATCTTGTAAGGTGTTCCAAGACGATGGTGCAGAGTACATAAAAGCCCTTTTACCAAATTCAGTTCGGACATTTGGAACAGTTAGCAGGATAAAGTCCAGCGAACGAAGAGACGACCCACCACATGTCTGAACAATAAAAATGCCCAAATAAAAAGGTAGTAAATCCAAAATGGCTTTGTAAATAAAAGTATACCAGTGACTGAGCCGACAAGTGACTAGAGAAGGCCAGCCAACCCTGGTATACAAAGTGCAGTGGTGCGTAAAGGCTTTGTAAATAAAAGTATACCAGTGACTGAGCCTACGAGTGACTAGAGAAGGCCAGCCAACCCTGGTATACAAAGTGCAGTGGTGCGTAAAGGCTTTGTAAATAAAAGTATACCAGTGACTGAGCAGACGAGTGACTAGAGAAGGCCAGCCAACCCTGGTATACAAAGTGCAGTGGTGCGTAAAGGCTTTGTAAATAAAAAACTGAGTATACCAGTGACTGAGCCTTTGTAAATAAAAGTATACCAGTGAGTGACTAGAGAAGGCCAGCCAACCCTGGTATACAAAGTGCAGTGGTGCGTAAAGGCTTTGTAAATAAAAGTATACCAGTGACTGAGCCTACGAGTGACTAGAGAAGGCCAGCCAACCCTGGTATACAAAGTGCAGTGGTGCGTAAGGGTTTTGCAGTTTAAAATAAATCTCAAAGTGCCATGGTAAAGAGTGTCAATTGATCTCAAACACTAAGCGGAATCATTCATATATAAAATATCCCCATAGTCTAGTAATGGCATACATGTAGCTGATACTAGCCTCCTTCTGGCTTCAAAAGAAAAACAGGCCTTATTCCTAAAATAAAATCCCAATTTCAGCTTCAATTTTTTTGTAAATTGTTGAATATGCAATTTAAAAGAGAGGCCGTCATCAATTAAAATTCCAAGATATTTATGAGTTTACAACCTCAATCTGATCCTAAAAGTTAGGATCACCACTATTTTAAGAATGTGAAATGTCAGAATAATAGAAGAGAACATTACTTCAGATTTTATTTTTCATCACATTCCCAGTGGGTCAGAAGTTTGCATACACTCAATTAGTATTTGGTAGCATTGCCTTTAAATTGTTTAACTTGGGTCAAATGTTTTGAGTAGCCTTCCACAAGCTTCCCACAATAAATTGGGTGAATTGTCTCATTCCTCCTGACAGAGCTGATGTAACAGAGTCAGGTCTGTAGACCTTCTTGCTCGCACATGCTTTTTCAGTTCTGCCCACAAATGTTCTATGGGATTGAGGTCAGGGCTTTGTGATGGCCACTCCAATACCTTGATTTTTTTGTACCTAAGCCATTTTGACACAACTTTGGAAGGATGCTTGGGGTCATTGTCCATTTGGAAGACCCATTTGCGACCAAGCTTTAACTTCCTGACTGATGTCTTGAGATGTTTCTTTAATATATCCACATAATTTTCCATCCTCATGATGCCATCTATTTTATGAAGTGCATGCTGCCACCCCGGGATTCACGGTTGGGATGTTGTTCTTCGGCTTGCAAGCCTCCCCCTTTTTCCTCCAAACACAAATGGCCAAACACTTCTATTTTTGTTTCATCAAACCAGAGAACATTTCTCCAAAAAGTACGACCTTAGTCCCCATGTGCATTTGCAAACTGTAGTCTGGCTTTTTATGGCAGTTTTGGAGCAGTGGCTTCTTCCTTGCTGAGTGGCCTTTCAGGTTATGTCGATATAGGACTTGTTTTACTGTGGATATAGAGACTTTTGTACCTGTTTCCTCCAGCATCTTCACGAAGTCCTTTGCTGTTGTTCTGTGATTTATTTGCACTTTTCGCACCAAAGTGTCTCCTCCTGAGCGGTATGACGGCTGCGTGGTCCCATGGTGTTTATACTTGTGTACTATTGTTTGTACAGATAAACATGGTACCTTCAGGCATTTGGAAATTGCTCCCAGGGAGGAACCAGACTTGTGGTCTACCATCTTTTTCTGAGGTCTTGGCTGATTTCTTTTGATTTTCCCATGATGTCAAGCAAAGAGGTACTGAGTTTGAAGGTATGCCTTGAAATACATCCATAGGTATACCTCCAATTGACTCAAATTATGTCAATTATCCTATCAGAAGCTTCTAAAGCCATGACATCATTTTCTGGAATTTTCCAAGCTGTTTAAAGGCACAGTCAACTTAGTGTATGTCAACTTCTGACCCACTGGAATTGTGATACAGTGAATTATAAGTGAAATAATCTGTCTGTAAACAATTGTTGGAAAAATGACTTGTGTCATGCACAAGGTATATGTCCTAACCGACTTGCCAAAACTATAGTTTGTTAACAATAAATTTGTGGAGTGGTTGAAAAACAAGTTTTAATGACTCCAACCTAAGTGTATGTAAACTTCAACTGTATAAAACTTTGATCAACTTGTAATAATAGTAAAAGTAATTTGTAAACTTGATACAAATACAATGAATGCAATTTTTACCATATTGAAACTGAATATATAAATATTGAATTTGAATATCAATGCTATATTCATTCAATTCAGTTTCAATTAATGACATACAAGATCATTTAATGTATTCAATTATTCAATTTGTGCATTAAAAATTCCAAAATATTTATTTCAAATTCAATATCCTAATACAAATGTAAAAGTATGGAATTTAAGTACAATTTCTGTTGGCATGGAAATAGCTCCATTAATTTGGAGTGAGGGTCTATTTTGGCTCATTATTGGTGGTGTCACAGCTTCTCCTCTGTTGACAATGGATTATGGAATGTTCCTTCCTACAGGTTCTGCCAGCTGTTCTTCCGGGGGCCTGGAGATGCAGTTCTCGCAGACAGGAGATCCCCAGGTGCTGATGGAGAACGTGCCAATGTGTTTCAGAGAAGGAGAGCAAGGAACTTTGCAATGGGAGGCAGTCCCATCATCAAGCCCAAAGTGGAGATGAGAAGTATACCACCTCTCGTAAGCAAAATTATTGTACCCTTAAATATTTCCATAATTTAAATTAGCAACTCATTCCTATTTATTTCCCTCCTTAGTTTTTCTCCTCATGCAACTTCCCACCAGGAGTACCTTCAAAAGCAGATTGAGGTGAGCATGAATAGTGTGTACTCTTGCACTATCTTAAAAAGACAATGGGGTTCCTGCTGCCTTCTTTGAAAGACCAATCAATAGGAAGGATCAATTTCACCAAATAAGTTGTGTATTGATATGAGAGTTAATTCCTCTTGGTCAGTATGTGTTTTTTATTCCCTTGATCTCAGTTATTGTGTTCAACTGGCATGGAGGGACAAGGCCTCTTAATGTACTTAAAAGTCCTTGCCTCCTTTGCATGTCATGGTGTGTCATTCCTCAATCTCATTTCAATTAATTTTTTATTGAGTAGTCATACTTTGTATAAGTTGCTCATTAGTTCCTAATGGTACAATTACCGTCATGGTCAAGTATAATTGGCGTTAAGTCGCAATCAAATTCAGTGACTGCATCCGTAGGGAGTGTTGCAGCCTGGTAAGCTCTATCTTCATGCCAGTTCCCCTTCCAGTGTGCCCACGGCCACCCATCCATTGCCCAGATGGTAAACATACGTCACTTGAATGATCAAGAGGTACCGCAATAGACATACACAGAATAATGATTAGCTAACCTGTTTAATGATGCTGTCACTGCAGACTTATGTAAAACAGTACTCTGCTCCACTAAATATTCCTCTTAACAAAAATACCAATGACAGTCTTGTGCCACAATCAGAATTTGCTCTATGCCAAACTTAATTTTACTTGGAAACAATTATTTTTTCACAAGAACAACCCAAACCAAACTTAAGAAAACTGAAAAGAATGTACAAAGCCTGGGAACTATATGGAAATAGATGTCTACATTATCAAATAATAAAATATCAATTTAAATATGATTTCTGCCAAGAGATTTCCCTCATTAAATGAGAAATGTATTGTCATTGCTGATCTTTTCACCTTCTTTAATGCCTTTATAGCTACAGAAAAATACAAAATAGACACCCAAAATGAGATCAAAGTGAAAACGTTTTTTAATAAAAAACAACCATGTACCTGACATATTGGGGAAATGTTATTTTCACCTAACAATATCTGAATGTTTGAAGGGAGTTTTTGTGCACTCATTAAACATGTAATGTTTATTTTCATACAGTATTAGTAATTTACTACAACAAAAATAGTAACAAGAATACTGAATGAGAAAATATCAGACCAATATGTATCAAAGTACATTTGGTTGTATTTCTAATAAAAACAAATAGTGCCAGAGATGAGGGGCTGGTAAAAAAACTGAAGCTGAAAGAAGACAAATCATTTTACATTTAAATTGTAAAGGGAGACCCCCCCATCCAAAAAAACCCAGTTGTTTCACAAATTGTACAGCAAACACCATTTCCCAAACGTCCTCAACATGATGGTCCTCGTTTCATTGATGGGTTTACTCAATCAGCTTCTTCGCCTTGAAGAAACGCCGCAGGTAGAAGACCTGCCATGTTGCCAGCCCAATTAGACAGCACATAGAGAAGATACTGAAGTACAGGACACGCGTGTTGGTGGATTCTGCAATGTGAGGGAAAATATATTTAACTGAATAACAGGTGTGAGTTCATTTAAACCAAGGTTTTACTCCTTTCACAAGACCAGCCAAAGAAAGATTGAATCATATGAAACACTGACCATTTTCTGGTAGAGTGAAAAGTTGGACCATAAGTTCTACTTTTCTTTCATACATCACTTACCATTTGTGTCCCTCATTTCTTCTTCACGCTTCTTCATGTAGGCAAAATCATTCACAATGGACTCCGATAAGTCCTCGAGGCGTCTTAGTTCAACTTCTAGGGGCTTCAGCTTCTCAACTTTTGCAATCTGAAAAAGAGCACCATACATAAACCCATGATTATGCGCTGGTTGGTTTGAGCCTTGAATGCAGATTTTTTTTATTTAACCAGCTGATTGGCTGACAGCTGTGGTATATCAGACCCTATACAAAACATGTATTTTTTACTGCTCTAATTACATTGGTAACCAATTAATAATCACAATAGGGCACCTCTGGGGCTGTATCCAGAATAGCCCTTAGCTGTGGTATATTGGCCATATACCACACCTCCTCGTGCCTTATTGCTTAATTCAACACTGGATAAACTTAATCACATTAATAGGGTAGGACATAGAATTAGTGTATGACATATGCATTGTGGACTGGATAAAGATCTGTGTGAGCATGCAAGGACTTTATGCAGCATGTTTAAGTCTTCATAATGCACAGCAGCTACAATGCTTTCAGAAGTTGACAGTTAAGAGTTAGTATTTCTTAATTTCCAATACAAACAAGAAATGGAGAAAGCTTAGCCATCTTTTTCACATTGTTTGTATGTTCTAATGTTGAGACCTCATGCCGACTCATGGCAAGCCACAACAAATCTGATCCAGATGGACCTGGAGAAAGGCGGATGGGCAGTTGGCACTTACCTCTTCGTAATTCTTTGCCTCCACACCATGCTTCATGTCTAAATTGACTAGCTGGTCTGGGACCCTTCCAGTACCTAGACCACAGAATGAAAATAATTGCACATGGGCCAAACATTCCAGGAAATGCAACCTGCTCTCAATTTACAGATTGTACAATATGCCACGAATTTGCTCAATGTATGTTACGAATTCCAATTTGTTGTTGCTAACGTTAGCTAGGTAACTAAGGCAAACGTTTCCTATCTGGCTAACGATAGTTAGCTGGCTAAAATGAGTTGGGTTAAGGTTAGGTTGAAGGGTTAGCTAGTAGTTGCAAAGTAGCTAAAAAGTAGTCCCTGTTATACACCCTCTCATCCACCATCCCTTCCTCCTTTTGTTCTTGTTTTATATTGCCTTCTGTCTTATGTAACGAACGCAGCATATCATACTAATTTCAGTGTTATGTCTAGTCTATGAGACCAGGCTGGGAAATGACTATTTCCCACTGCCAAACCCGGCCCAGTCTGCAAATTGTCTTCAAACATATATACTCCAAGCTTTTAACTTAAACAACCTAGTCCCATTAATACCACATCTGTGACACATCTGGTTAAAAACACACTCACCTAGGGGGGATTTGCTTTCAAAGCAAACCTCAAACATATCATAGTCCTCTGTTGTAAAGGCAAATTTTCCCTTTGAAGCATCCTCCTTGGAGTACAAGGTGTGACCTGATGAATCTGTGATCTGAAATGGAAAATAATTAAACGTGGTAGGTAAATTTCACATGTTTGACCAATATAGACATGCATGAATCTAAGTCAACTAGCTAACGTGTTTACATTTTTAAACCCTAGCTACATCATGTTTAATACTTGCATCTAGATATTGATGGCTATTGAAGTCCTTTGCAGTATTCAGTTAAACCAAGCTGACAGCATTTTATTTGGCTAGCTAGCTAACTAACTACATTAGCCAGTGGCTGTTCTATACTGGTTAGCCGTACCGGTTAGCCGCTAGTAGCTACTTAACCCAGACCTGCCCAGTGAAAATGTAACTATTGGCATTGTTTGATACTAGCTAGGTGGTGTAAGTTACATATTCGAGGCTTCCGTGTCAAAAAGTTACGCTAACACTGATTTGATACAGTCTAGCTAACGTTAGCTAGCTTGCTAACGTTAGCAAGCTAGCTAGCGTTATACGTGTTACCTTGAGATTGGTTTTCGCATTTGGTTGGTCGCTAACTTCGTATTCGCCTGTAACCAGCACGTCTTTGTGGATCTCTTCCCGCAAACATTTTCTAAGATTCACCGGTAAATAGAACGTAATAGAAAAGGTCGAATCAAAAATCACAGAAACAAGTATTAGTAATATACAAAATCTAGACATGCTGTAGCTGGCTCTGTACGCTACAGTCAGTCACCACCAAGCTAGTTCGATACTAAATGATGCAAAAAAACAAAAAACGAAATGATGCTCAGTTCCGGGTTAGGTCACGTGATTTCATCGCCCCGTTGCACTTTTTTACAAGCGCAAAGTGCGCAACATCGTCAACATTATCAAAAAACCGTAATACTGTTGCTGCTTTGTACTCATTGTATTTTCAGTTACTTGACTTGCACCGTTTTCTAGTAATAACTACGAAATAAATGCAAATACTAATAATGTTATTTAATGGATAATTACTGGTAGATCGAGCAGAGCTCGGCACCGGGCGCCTGCACCAAAACATTTGGAATGGTGACATTTGCGCGATTGGTTTTATATCGCTCATTTGCACGTCACGTCAATGATATCATGTCACCGTGTGGGACTGTGGGTCAATGAACCTTTTTCGGAGTGGGCGCCCTGATTCTAGTTTGTGAGCTAGGCAGGCTACTGCCTGGGAAGGTCTCCCACTCAGAAGTAAAAGATGGGGATGGGGGTGGGTTGACCTCAGGTCTCCCCACTGGAAGCCCGAGGTAGTGGGAGCGGGGAAGCTATCAAATAGGGCACCTCTAAACTTTGTACGGTACTAATGCAATTAGTAAAATCAGTCACACTACGAAATGCTACCAAATAAACCACAGAGTTGACTACCCCAATTCTGGCCAACGGCTCTGCATCCCCCGCAGCTACTTGCCCAAGCCTCCCCAGCTTCTCCTTCACCGAATCCAGATAGCAGATGTTCTGAAAGAACTGCAAAACCTGGACCCATACAAATCAGCTGGGCGAGACAATCTGGACACTCTCTAAAATTATCCGCTGCCGTTTTTGCAACCCCTATTACCCCTAGTCTGTTCCACCTCTCTTTCGTATCGTCCGAGATTCCTAAAAATTGGAAAGCTGCCTCGGTCATCCCCTCTTCAAAGGGGGTGACACTCTAGACCCAAACTGTTACAGACCTATATTCATCCTGCCCTGCCTTTTTAAAGTCTTCGAAAGCCAAGTTAATAAACAGATCACTGACCATTTTCTCCGCTGTGCAATCCGGTTTCCGAGCTGTCTGTCAATCACCGTATTCTTATTGGCAGACTCAACAACCTTGGTTTCTCAAATGACTGCCTCGCCTGGTTCAGCAACTACTACTCAGATAGAGTTCAGTGTCAAATCGGAGGGCCTGTTGTCCGGACCTCTGGCAGTCTATATGGGGGTACCACAGGGTTCAGTTCTCGGGCCGACTCTTTAATCTGTTATATATCAATGATGTCGCTCTTGCTGCGGGTGATTCCTTGATCCATCTCTACGCAGACGACACCATTCTGTATACATCTGGCCCTTCTTTGGACCCTGTGTTAACAAACCTCCAAACGATCTTCAATGCCATACAACACTCCTTCCGTGGCCTCCAACTGCTCTTAAACGCTATTAAATCTAAATGCATGCTCTTCACCCGATTTCTGCCCGCACCCGCTCGCCCGACTAGCATCACTACTCTGGACGGTTTCGACCTAGCATGTGGACAACTATAAATACCTAGGTGTCTGGCTAGACTGTAAACTCCCCTTCCAGACTCATATTAAGCATCTCAAATCCAAAATTAAACCTAGAATCGGCTTCCTATTTCGCAACAAAGCCTCCTTCACTCACGCTGCTAAAAATACCCTCGTAAAACTGACTATCTTACCGATTCTCGACTTCGGCGATGTAATTTACAAAATAGCCTCCAACACTCTACTCAGCAAACTAGATGCATTCTATTACAGTGCCATCCGTTTTGTCACCAAAGCCCCATATACCGCCAACCACTGCGACCTGTATGCTCTTGTCAGCTGGCCCTCGCTACATATTCTGTCTGGATTACTGCAACTCGCTGTTGGCTGGGCTCCCTGCCTGTGCCATTAAACCCCTACAACTCATCCAGAACGCCGCAGCCCGTCTAGTGTTCAACCTTCCCAAGTTCTCTCACGTCACCCCGCTCCTCCGCTCTCTCCACTGGCTTCCAGTTGAAGCTCGCATCCGCTACAAGACCATGGTGCTTGCCTACGGAGCTGTGAGGGGAACGGCACCTCAGTACCTCCAGGCTCTGATCAGGCCCTACACCCAAATAAGGGCACTGCGTTCATCCACCTCTGGCCTGCTCGTCTCCCTACCACTGAGGAAGTACAGTTCCCGCTCAGCCCAGTCAAAACTGTTCGCTGCTCTGGCTCCCCAATGGTGGAACAAACTCCCTCACGACGCCAGGACAGCGGAGTCAATCACCACCTTCCGGAGACACCTGAAACCCCACCTCTTTAAGGAATATTTAGGATAGGATAAAGTAATCCTTCTCACCCCCTCCCCCCTTAAAATATTTAGATGCACTATTGTAAAGTGGCTGTTCCACTGGATGTCATAAGGTGAATGCACCAATTTGTAAGTCGCTCTGGATAAGAGCGTCTGCTAAATGACTTAAATGTAAATGTAAATGTAATATTCGTCGCCAGACCCACTGGCTCCAGGTCATCTATAAGTCTATGCTAGGTAAAGCTCCACCTTATCTCAGCTCACTGGTCACCATAACAACGCCCACCCGCAGCACACGCTCCAGCAGGTATATTTCACTGTCATCCCCAAAGCCAACACCTACTTTGGCCACCTTTCCATACAGTTCTCTGCTGCCAATGACTGGAACGAATTGCAAAAATCGCTGAAGTTGCAGACTTCTATCTCCCTCACTAACTTTAAGCATCAGCCATCTGAGCAGCTTACCGACAGATGCAGCTGTACACAGCCCATCTGGAAATAGCCCATCCAATTACATACCTCATCCCCATATTGTTTTTATTTACTTTTTATTTGGCTCTTTTGCACACCAGTATTTCTACTTGCACATCATCATCTGCACATCTTTCACTCCAGTGTTAATTTGCAATTACTTCGCTACTATGGCCTAATTATTGCCTTACCTCCCTAATCTTACCTGATTTGCACACACTGTGTATAGCTTTTTCTATTGTGCTATTGACTATAAGTTTGTCTATCTCATGTGTAACTCTGTGTTGTTGTTTTTGTCGCACTGCTTTGCTTTATCTTTTCCAGGTGTAACGGCCGTTGGTGGTGGAAGAAGGTGAGGACCAATGCGCAGCGTGGTAAGTGTCCATCTTTTTAATAAAGTAAATGAACACTGAACAAAACAACAAAGTGAACGCACGAAACAGTTATGTCTGGTGCAGATACAAACACTCAACAGAAAACAATCACCCACAACTCAAGGGTGAAAACAGGCTACCTAAGTATGGTTCTCAATCAGGGACAACGATTGACAGCTGCCTCTGATTGAGAACCATACCAGGCCAAGCACAGAAATCCCAAATCATAGAAAAAAGAACACAGACTGCCCATCCCAACTCACGCCCTGACCATACTAAAACAAAGACAAAACAAAGGAACTATGGTCAGAACGTAACACCAGGTCGCAGTTGTAAATGAGAACTTGTTCTCAACTGGCCTACCTAGTTCAATAAAGGTGAAATTTTATAATTTTTTTAAATAGCCTATGTTGCTTGCTATGCTATTCCGTTTTCTGTTTAACTAGCTTACATAACATTGGGTATAATTTCACACAGTTTCATCATGATGATGTGTGTAACCTGCAGCAAAAAGATTATAACCTACATAGCACATTATTGATTTGTTTAACTTTCATTGATGTGACATCATAAAGGTTTTCTTTGATTTTATTGACTAGGTCCTGAGCTCAGTAAGATGAATTTCCAATGCTGTAGGCTAACTTAAAAGACATCTATATTATGCTGATATTTTGTATCTTTTGTGATATATTGAGTCTTTTGGTGTGTCTTTTGCCTTGAATTAGCCAAACAGGTTGTATGTTCCGTTTGGTTACTATTCTGAAAGTTTGATAAATTGTGCATAATGACATGTATTTTTAATTGTGCAACAAATGTATTTAGGGTGTCAGACTCATGTACTGTATTTCAATACAAATTCAGGGGAACTTCTGAAATATTTTTGCGCACCCTCTGGCAATGGCCAGCATGAGGAGCCATGTACCTCCTCAGTCACACAGGTTGTGTGAAATGATCTTGGAGCCTCAGGTGGAGATTTGAGAAGCCATTCACCTCCTCAGCCATACAGGTGTCTTCACAAATGTTGTCTGAGCCTGAGGATGAGGATGAAGACCCATTTGCTTCTTCAGGTGTGTCTGTGCGCACACGCACGTGTGTGTGTGTGTGTGTGTATGGGTACACGCACATGTGTTCATGTGTGCGTCCCTGCATAACATAAACAAAATAACTCATTTTCCTTTTGCAAAGTTTTAAGTTTCCATATTGTAGGTAGCAATGATGATTTTATTATTACTGGGTATGTACAGTTGAAGTCGGAAGTTTACATACACCTGAGCCAAATACATTTCAACTCAGTTTTTCACAATTCCTGACATTTAATCCTTGTAAAAATTCCCGGTCTTAGGTCAGTTAGGATCATCACTTTATTTTAAGAAATGTCAGAATAATAGTAGAGAGAATGATTTATTTCAGCTTTTATTTCTTTCATCACATTCCCAGTGGGACACATACATACACTCAATTAGTATTTGGAAGCATTGACTTTAAATTGTTTAACTTGGGTCAAACGTTTTGGGGAGCCTTCCACAAGCTTCCCACAATAAATTGGGTGAATTTTGTCTCATTCCTCCTGACAGAGCTGGTGTAACTGAGTCAGGTTTGTAGGCCTCCTTGCTCGCACATGCGCTTTTTCAGTTCTGCCCACAAATTTGCAAGCTTGCAAGCTTGCCCCTTTTTCCTCTAAACATAACGATGGTTATTATGGCCAAACAGTTCTATTTTTGTTTCATCAGACCAGAGGACACTTCTCCAAAAAGTACAATCTTTGTCCCCATTTGCAGTTGCAAACCGTAGTCTGGCTTTTTTTATGGCGGTTTTGGAGCAGTGGCTTCTTCCTTGCTGAGCGTCCTTTCAGGTTATGTTGATATAGGACTCGTTTTACTGTGGATATAGATACTTTTGTACCTGTTTCCTCCAGCATCTTCACAAGGTCCTTTGCTGTTGTTCTGGGATTGATTTGCACTTTTCGCACTAAAGTACGCTCATCTCTAGGAGACAGAACGCGTCTCCTTCCTGAGCGGTATGACGGCTGCGTGGTCCCATGTTGTTTATACTTGCATACTATTGTTTGTACAGATGGACATGGTACCTTCAGGCGTTTGGAAATTGCTCCCAAGGATGAACCAGACTTGTGGAGGTCTACCATTTTTTTTCTGCGGTCTTGGCTGATTTATTTTTATTTTCCCATGATGTCAAGCAAAGAAGCACTGAGTTTGAAGGTATGCTTTGAAATACATCCACAGGTACACCTCCAATTGACTCAAATGATGTCAATTAGCCCATCAGAAGCTTCTAAAGCCATGACATAATATTCTGGAATTTTCCAAGCTGTTTAAAGGCACAGTCTGTAAACTTCTGAACCACTGTAATTGTGATACAGTTAATTATAAGTGAAATAATCTGTCTGTAAACAATTGTTGGAAAAATGACTTGTGTCATGCACAAAGTAGATGTCCTAACTGACTTGCCAAAACTATAGTATGTTAACAAGAATTTTGTGGAGTGGTTGAAAAACAAGTTTAATGACTCCAACCTGTGTAGGTAAACTTCTGACTTCAAATGTATGTGGGATGTTCCACCAATATAAATGCTGTGAATGCCCATGTGCTCTCCATTAGAAATGCCTGTAGCAGCATCCCCACCAATCCTGCTGCTGAGAATGAACTACTGTCTACAGACCCCGCTGACAGAATTCAGACACAACTAGCTTGCAGAGGACTACGTGAAGTACCACCTAACTTTGTTTTCCCAAGGAATGAGACTGATGGAAGAAGTTGCCACCACCAGGATTTCAGGAAGCCCTACTGGAGTGGTGAAAATCTCCCTAGAAGTTGGTTGGTGTATTCTGAAAGAAACAACAGCTTCTTCTGTTTCTGCTGCAAACTATTTTCTAAGAAGAACATTTATTTGGCATACTCAGGACTAACAGACTGGAAACATGCAAGTTCTTTGCTGACTTCACACGACAGCAGTCCAGAACACCAAAACTGCATGACAACATGGAAAGAACAGGCAATGAGGATCTAAAAAGAGGAAACCATTGATAAGCACAAGATGCCACTTATGGAAGCTGAGAGGATAAGATGGAGAGAGGTGTTGACACGTCTGACTGCTATTGTGCAATCTCTGGCAATTAGAAATCTGGAATTAAGGGGACACACAGAAACACTGTACTCTCCATCAAATGGAAATTTCCTCAAAGAGGTTGAACTGATGGCACAATTTGATCCAGTCATGAAAGCGCACCTTAACCATGTCCAAAAAGGGACCTCGAGTCACACCATCAGCTACCTGGGCCACCAAATGTAGAAGGAACTCATTGATTTGTTAAGCAGCAAGGTCATTTCAATAATGGTGAGAGACATCAAGCTAGCAAAATGATTCTCTATCATTCTAGATTGCAATTCAGATGTCAGCCACACTGAACAGTTGTCACTTGTGATTAGAATTGTGTCACTGAAGGAGGAGCCCCACATAAAGGAACATTTTATGGGGTTTTGGGGGCATAGGAGTCCGCGGGCCAACATTTGTCTTACGATAATGGGGCCAACATGAGAGGCAAAAACAAAGGTGTCCAAGCCAGACTCCTGGAAATGAATCCAATAGCTCTATTTGTGCAATGTGGGGCTCACACATTGAACCTGGTTGTGGCTGATGCTGCTAAAAGTTATGTAGATGCCACAGGTTACTTTGGCATCTTACACAAACTGTACACCTTGTTCTCAGCCTCCACACAGCGACGGAAGGCAAGAAAGGTCAGGGTTTAGATGGCACTTGTGTAATTTCGTTTGTGTGTTTCTTGTTTGAAGTGCAAAAGTATAATAATCAGGTTCTCTTCATTATAAGTGTGTTATTCTCTTTGTGTATTTGTGTGATATAGGATTTGTGCAGTTTAGTTTTATTGGTGTGGTTTTTGTTAGCAATGGTGTAAAAGTGTTATAATTCGATACTCTTTTTTATTCGTATTTATATACTACAATTTGTTTCTATTTGTCTTTGTTACTTCTTTTTGATATTTAAGAGTCTTATTCTTGTATATAGAAGCTGTTTAGAAACCTTTTGGATCTAGACTTGGCGCTCCGTTACCGCTTGCCATGTGGTAGAGAACAGTCTATGACTAGGGTGGCTGGAGTCTGTGACAATTTTTGGGCCTTCCTCTGACACCATCTGGTATAGAGGTCCTGGATGGCAGGAAGCTTGGCCCCAGTGATGTACTTGGCCGCACACACTACCCTCTGTAATGCCTTGCAGCCTGAGGCCGAGCAGTTGCCATACCAGGCAGTGATGCAACCCGTCAGGATGCTCTCAATGGTGCAGCTGTAGAAACTTTACAGGATCTCAGGACCCATACCAAATCTTTTCAGTCTCCTGAGGGGGAATAGGTTTTGTCGTGCCCTCTTCATGACTGTCTTGGTGTGTTTGGACCAAGTTAGTTTGTTTGCTATGTGGATGCCAAGGAACTTGAAGCTCTCAACCTGCTCCACTACAGCCCCGTCGGTGAGAATGGTGTCGGGCTCAGTCCTCCTTTTCCTGTAGTCCACAATCATCTCCTTTGTCTTGATCCCGTTGAGGGAGAGGCTGTTGTCCTTGCACCATACGGTCAGAACTCTGACCTCCTAATTTAGGCTGCCTCGTCGTTGTCGGTGATCAGGCCTAGCACTGTTGTGTCATCGGCACACTTAATGATGGTGTTGGAGTTGTGCCTGGCCGTACAGTCATGAGTGAACAGGGAGTACTGGAGGATACTGAGCACACACCCCTGAGGGGCAACCATGTTACCACCTGGGGGAGGCTTGTCAAGAAGTCCAGGATCTAAAATATTCAAAAACAAACAAACAAGAACAAAAAACAGAATTCCACAAGAGAGTCCACCGGGATCAACAAGAGTTCACAGAGTACTAGGGCTGGGTGCTAACATACAAACACAGAGCAAAGAACTGAGGAAAACAAAGGGTTTAAATACAATCAGGGGAAACGAGGCACAGGTGCAAATAATAATGGGTATCAAGGGAAAACAAAAGGTCAAAAGGCACAATGGGGGCATCTAGTGACCAAAAACCGGAACAACCCTGGCCAAATCCTGACAGACAGAGTGACCTCCAGCCTTGTCCCCGTCAACACTCACACCTGTGTTAACGAGAGAATCACTGACATGATGTCAGCTGGTCCTTTTGTGGCAGGGCTGAAATGCAGTGGAAATGTTTTTTGGGGATTCAGTTAATTTGCATTGCAAAGATGGACTTTGCAATTAATTCTTAATTCAACATTCTGGAGTATATGCAAATTGCCATCATACAAACTGATGCAGCAGACTTTGTGAAAATTTATATTTGTGTCATTCTCAAAACTTTTGGCTACGACTGTACAGTCACTGCGGGGACGATGTCATCGATGCACTTATTGATGAAACCAGTGACTGGTCTACTCCTCAATGCCATCGGAAGAATCCTTGAACATATTCCAATCTGTGCTAGCAAAACAGTCCTGTAGCTTAGCATTTGCTTCATCTGAGCACTTTTTTTTACCCTAATCACTGGTGCTTCCTGCTTTAATTATGCTTGTCAGCACGAATCAGGAGGATAGAATTATGGTCAGATTTGCCAAATGGAGGGCGACGGAGAGCTTTGTACACATCTCTGTGTGTGTTTGCATATTTAACATGCTGGTAGAAATGAGGTAAAACGTATTTAAGATTCCCTGCATTAAAGTCCGTGATCACTAGGAGCACCGTATCTGGATGAGCGTTTTCCAGTTTGCTTATGGTCGTATACAGCTCATTGAGTGTGGTCTTAGTGCCAGCATCGATTTGTGGTGGTAAATAGATAGCCACGACGAATATAGATGAAAACTCTCTCGGCACATAGTGTGGTCTTCAGCTTATCATGAGATACTCCACCTCAGGCGTGCAAAACCTTGAGACTTCCTTATATATAGTGCACGAGCTGTTGTTTACAAATATACATTTGTCTTACCAGAGGTTGCTGTTCTATCCTGCCAATATCCTTATATGGAATTCCTCCTGTGCGAGATTGAGAAAGCATGAAAACGCTGGTGTAGACTATAACTGTCATTATATTAATGATGTAGGCTAATATTATACTGCCATGCTGTATGATGTAATTAAAATCATATAGAAATCAGCTACAGTTGAAGTCGGAAGTTTACATACACCTAGGTTGGAGTCCTTAAAACTCATTTTTCAACCACTCCACAAATTTCTTGTTAACAAATTGTAGTTTTGGCAAGTCGGTTGTGATATCTATTTTGTGCATGACACAAGTCAGTTTTTCAACAATTGTTTACAGACAGATTATTTCACTTATAATTAACTGTATCCCAAATCCGGTGGGTCAGAAGTTTACATACATTAAGTTGACTGTGGCTTTAAACAGCTTGGAAAATTCCAGAAAATGAAAATCAAAAGAAATCAGCCAAGACCTCAGAAAAAACATGGTAGACTTCCACAAGTCTGGTTCATCCTTGGGAGTAATTTCCAAACGCCTGAAGGTACCACGTTCATCTGTACAAACAATAGTACGCAAGTATAAACACCATGGGACCACGCAGCCGTCATACCGCTCAGGAAGGAGATGCATTCTGTCTCATAGAGATGAATGTACTTCGGTGTGAAAGGTGCAAATCAATCCCAGAACAACAGCAAAGGACCTTGTGAAGATGCTGGAGGAAGCAGGTACAAAAGTATCTATATCCACAGTAAAATGAGTCCTATATCGACATAACCTGAATGGCCGCTCAGCAAGGAAGCCAGACTACGGTTTGCAACTGCACATGGGGACAAAGATCGTACCTTTTGGAGAAGTGTCCTCTGGTCTGATGAAACAAAAATAGAACTGTTTGGCCATAATGACTGTTGTTACGTTTGGAGATAAAAGGGGGAGACTTGCAAGCCAAAGAACACCATTCTAGTGCACTTCACAAAATAGATGGCATCATGAGGGTGGAAAATGATGCGGATATATTGAAGCAGCATCTCAAGACACCGGTCAGAAAGTTAAATCTTGGTAGCAAATGGGTCTTCCTAATGGACAATGACCTCAAGTATCCCACCAAAGTTGTGGCACAATGGCTTAAGGACGACAAAGTCAAGGTATTGGAGTGGCCATCACAAAGCCCTGACCTCAATCATATAGAACATTTGTGGGCAGAACTGAAAAAGCATGTGTGAGCAAGGAGGCCTACAAACCTGATTCAGTTACACCAGCTCTGTCAGGAGGAATGGGCCAAAATTCACCCAATTTATTGTGGGAAGCTTGTGGAAGGCTCCCCGAAACGTTTGACCCAAGTTAAACATTGTAAATGCAATGCTACCAAATACACTCAATTAGTATGTAAACTTCTGACCCACTGGGAATGTGATGAAAGAAATAAAAGCTGAAATAAATCATTCTCTCTACTATTATTCTGACATTTCACATTCTTAAAATAAAGTGCTGATCCTAACTGACCTAAAACAGGGAATTTTTACAAGGATTAAATGTCAGGAATTGTGAAACTGAGTTGAAATGTATTTGGCTAAGGTGTATGTAAACTTTGACTTCAACTGTATATGACTTACCAACCAGATTTGTCAGTTCTTAGAATGCTTTAGATTTAGCGGCCTGTAATTATCCTATAATAAAACATATAGGCATTTTAAAGTAATTATAAGTGGGAAGCCTATTGTGTATGCCAAATGTCATGTATGGTGAGCTGTAAAACATATAGAGACAACTGCATTATAGGGAAATTGAAGTGTGCTGTTATTTGCACCAAAGAAATAGCACAGTCCGTCTGTATGAATGTATGAATGGGCATGCTACACATGATACTTTCCTCTGGTATTTGTTGAATAAATACATTTGAAAAAATGCAACATAATTACCTGGGGGTAAATGACAATAATGAGCAACTCGGCGATGATATTGAGTGTTTGGCAAATGTTTATTTAAAATATGCTAAATGTGTGTTTCATTGTCCAGTGGCTCCCCTCCATAGAGATGGTACAGCCTCCGTTCATTCATAAAAGTCTGTCAGAATATAAAAGGAGGGGCTTGCACACAAGTCTATCAGTTACCAGGTATAAACCTGGAATAGAAGCTGCTGAAAAAAATCTATTTGACGAGAAGGGTGAATATTCTGTTAGCTAAGGATTTTTTAGGACATGTTTCTCAACCCTGACTTCGACTCAAAGTCTCGCTGTAGCACCGAATCTCCTGTTGGGGACACCCTGACGTACTATCAGAAGACACAAGACGACTCTATCTCCAGCTCCTCAGCTTCGCCATCAGAGAGTAATGCACAGGTATGAATCAATCAAGTGGTGATGCCTGTGATGCAATGATGTATAATATTCAGACGCAACGATGTCAACGATGATTCATTTCAATATGGTTGACTTTCATCATTTATCAGTGTTAATCTCTATTAACATTAATGTATGTGAAATATTAATAGGAAATCATTGATATTTATGTATTTGTCGAAAATGCTGGGTGGGTAAATGATTCTACCATATTATTCCTATTAATATGATAAATACCCTCCTTCCTATTCCAGAAGTGTGAGATATTGAAAATGCAACACCCCACAGTGAGAGAGGATGAAAATTGTGTATATTATGATTTACACGTCCTCAGGCCAAATATGTAGCATGTCGATGCAGCAGTTCATTGAGAAAAATAAATCCATTCAGGAGCCTCCACAACATCTCTGCGTCAGTGTTGACGTCAGTAACAGTGATAAAGTCAAATATCGATCCAGGGGAGACTATTTTTAGATGGCTAGATATATTCTAAGAGAACCCATACATGGTACATGCCATGACAATACAGCATAGAGTCACAGACATGCCCAATCCGAATGTGGTAATTGCCTTATGTCTCTGTTATTAGAATAAAATGTGTTTAATGACACATTTTGCAGTAAAATAATTAAGCTAATTGTGATTTTTTTTAAAACCTCATCAGTGGTAAATGAACTTGTATCACTTTGCAGGAGCTCTGCCCAGACATGGATATACCAGCCACTCCATTTGTTCCAACAGTGACTGCAATTTCCACAACCCCGGATTTGCTATGGATGGTCCAGCCGACCATTATAACGTCTCTCTCCCCATCTCTGAGTAGCAAACAAACCAATGAAGCAAAGAGCTCTCTCCAGTCAAAAACCAAAGCGGGCGAGAGCAGGGGAAAAAACACTGGCAGAAAGGGGAAAACCGAGCAGGTTAGAGCACTTTTCTGATTGCAAATCAAACAAAAAACATTAACTCGTGTAAACATCTAAATCAATATTAACAGTGCAGCAGCAGCAATGCATGCTCTCCAAAAGCAGTGTATTTGACTGTGTGCTGAGCTCAGGCAGTCCATTTGTATTCAGGTCACAGCGAGTCTGCAACAATGGTCTATTTTTAGACGCATTGCAGAGAAAGATGCTTTTCCTACACTCCAGAAGGGGATTTGGCAATGGAATGTATGATATTAGGAGATGAAATGGACTGATTCTTCAAGGTGCAAGTGTTTTTCTCTGAACCCCACAGTTATCTCCAGAGGAAGAAGAGAAGAAGAGGGTGAGGAGAGAGAGAAATAAAATGGCTGCAGCCAAATGTCGCAACAGACGGAGGGAACTCACTGATTCACTGCAAACTGTAAGTTAACCCTTAGAAATCAGGTTAATCACAGTACATCATTTTAAACAGTAATCTATGGTTATGATTTAGATTTCCTGTGTTATTTTTTGGGGATATTTTCGAAGGAGACTGATCAGCTGGAGGAAGACAAAGCAACTCTGCAGACAGAGATAGCCAACCTCCTCAAAGAGAAAGAGAGGCTGGAATTTGTCCTCGCTACTCATAAACCTGTGTGCCAAATTACAGAAGAATTGGATTCCATCTTCCTGGAGCCCAGTAGGTCTCCAGACCTCCCCCCCAGCCCAGAGGGGGGTAAACTCCCTGAGGACAGTGCTCAGGAAGCCCCCTCGCTCCAGGACATGGACATCCTCAATGACACGTCCACAGCCATCTCTGGAAACTCCAACATCCTACTCTGTGCCAGTATTGAAGTGAACATCTGCGACCTTGAGCCCTCTTTGGACATGAAGGAGGGTCTCCTGGACAATCTGCTGCCCAGCATGGAGGAGGAAATCCCCACAGAGACTGCCCACTCTGTCCCAGATATTGACCTGAGTGGCTCTCTTGGGGTTACGGACTGGGAAACCCTGTACAAATCTGTGTCTAATGACCTAGAGCCCTTGAGCACTCCTGTTGTGACCTCCACCCCCACATGTAGCAGCTACCTGTCCGTTTTCACATTCTCCTGTCCTGATCTTGACTCCTTTGGAGTGGGGTTTGACGGTCGCAAAGGTGGAGGGGGCAAGGCTGAATCTGTTGATATCCTCAACTCTCCAACCCTGTTGGCCTTATAATGTAAGCATAGGGAGTTGATTGGTTTATCACTTTAGTTGGTTTTCCTGACTGTGATAGGCTATCAGAGACTTTCTGTGGTTTCAGCACTTCAGTTTTATTACTACACTCAATTAAATGTTTTTGACTAAGCAAGTATAAACTTCTTCCAGATACAATTGATATAGCTAAGAGCATGGCTATACACTTTACTGATAGGGATGAAGTATGTTCTGGTTTTAAACGCATGCAGAGGAATTCCAAATAATTGTCATATTTCATATATGTTTGATCTGGTACTAGATCTGTATTGTGGAATTGACTGTACGGTTTTGTGCTTCAGTGGGAATAGTATATCAATAGCTATGAATGTTGTGTTATAGTTCAAGTATACATTCATGTTCGGTAGGCACATACCTCAACGTCATCAACTGTGATTTGACCTCATTGTTACAATGTTTAGAGTTTTCAATGAAAAGATCCAGTGCTATATTTATCAAGATGTAAATTATGATAATTTATTTTTTTACCTTCAATTTTGACTTGTTTGTCAAGTTAAAAAAGTCAAATGAGCATCGATTGCTGATTGATACATTTTCAAATTAAATATTCATTCAAAGTGATGTTGGGTGCTTTATTGAATACTAAATATTAAATCACTCATACCAGCTAGTGTCACTCCATTGAGTTTAACAATTAATGTATATATTTTTTCAGATAAGACTAATTATATGGTCACCAGAAAATCTATTGAACAAAACTACAAATGCAACATGTAAAGTGTTGGTCCCCTGTTTCATGAGCTGAAATAAAATATCCCAGATATTTTCCATTCGCACAAAATGCTTTTTTTCTAAAATGTTGTGCACAAATTAGTTTACATCCCTGTTAGTAAGCATTTCTCATTTGCCAAGATATTCCATCCACCTGGCAGGTGTGGCATATCAAGAAGCTGATTAAACAGCAAGATCATGACACAGATGCACCTTGTGCTGGGCACAATAAAATGCCACTCATAAATTAGCAGTTTTGTCAAACAACACAATGCCACTGATGTCTCACGTTTTGAGGGAGCATGCAGGAATGTCCACAAGAGCTGTTGCCAGATAATTGAATGTTAATTTCTCTACCATAAGCTGCCTCCAACATCGTTTGAGAGAATTTGGCAGTACGTCCAACCAGCCTCACAACCGCAGACCACATGTAACCACGCTAGCCCAGGTCATCCACATCTGGCTTCTTCACCTGCTGGATTGTATGAGACCAATACGGAGGAGTACTTCTGTCTGTAATGAAAGCCCTTTTGTGGGGAAAAAACTCATTCTGATTGGTTGCCCTCCCAGGCCCACCCATGGCTGAGCCCCTGCCCAGTCATGTGAAATCCATAGATTAGGGCCTAAATTATTTATTTCAATTGACTGATTTCATTCTATGAACTGTAACTGAAATTGTTGCAAGTTGCGTTTATATTTTTTTCACTATGGAAACAACTCGCATTGAATTTGATTTGGATGTTCCTCTTGTTAGTAGGTCCTCTTGTTAATTATTGTAGAAAAGTAGATAAAAGTCTCTCTCTCCTCTCTGTGTGTCCTTTTTCTGTGTGTGGAATAGAAAGTGAGAGTGTGAGAGAATTAAACAAGAATGGTGTTTATTAAAGGCAATATGGTCAGGTATTAAGAGCGAATCCCAATTGAGGTGTGTGGGCTGACAACATGGTCTATCATGCTCTGCTCTGCACTGGGTCAGTTGGGTGGTTTGTTTTCTGGTTTCTAGGGGAGGAGCGGATAGGATTTCCCCACTTCTTCCCCCCACTTTAACGTCTAGTTGGCATAACTGATAATTTCCGCATTCCCAAATCCTCCCAGATAGAGCTAACTATTTAAACGGGCCGATGCAACGATTTCCACTTTTTAAAATCTACTGTCGACCTTCAGCTGACCAGAAGAAAGGACAACTGTTGCACTCGGAATCAAAGTCAGGTAATAGACAGCTTCGTAGTCGAGAAACATTGATTACACTGGGGCTCCACGCTGGATGAGTTGCCAGTGTGAGCAGAGCAGCCCATTAACTTTTCAGTGGATCATTGTGCACAATCCTTGCATTTGTGCAATCCCGTTCTTTCGTTCTCTTTGGTTTGGGCAGCACTGCACTGTAAAAATGTATGTATATTATACACGTTATTCGTGAGACATAACTTTTACACTCAATGCTTTTCTTTTGTTTAGGATGCACGCATGCAAGGTTGCAGTCCTACACGTTTATTCAACCCAATAAACAAGTCGTTCTCTACAACTTTATTGGTCCTGAACGAATATGACTTATTAAGAACATCCTTCATAACATGTAGGATAACATTGATCTAGCATTTGTCTTAGATGTATTTGCTCGAGTGTCTTCGTTTCATCACTGCAAAAGTCAGTTACGTAACATGCATGCCTTACTGAAGAATAACTTCCGCTTTAAAAATGAGTCATGGTGACTCAGAAGTGTATCATTATTAACCGAGGTTTGCTTTTCTTGTTTCTTTGTAACTACGGGCTTTCAAGAGTGTTACAATAACGTGATGGAATTTTGACAATGTATCAACGTAGTATTACAATGTTACTTACATTTGATTTCACACTGAAGGCCTGCCTATGTTACACTAAATATTTTTCTTACTTCGTTTTATCACGTAGCCTAGTCCAAAAAAATGGCTTCTAATAAACAGTTTAATTTAGCAACAATTTAGTGACTTTTAGGTTTCTGAATATATGTTTTTTTTTAATGTTTGCACATTAATTGAAAATTAAATTCAGAAATATCTAATTTACTTAAGTATTCACACCCCTGAGTCAATACATGCTAGACTCACCTTTGGCAGTATTTTGGTGGTAAGTCTCTAAGAGCTTTGCACACCTGGATTGTACAATATTTACATTACGTTTTGTATTCAGGACAAAAAGTTCATTTCTTTGCCATTTCTTTTTGCAGTTTTACTTTTTGTGACTTATTGCAAACAGGATGCATGTTTTGGAATATCTTTATTCTGTACAGGCTTCCTTCTTTTCACTTATTTAGGTTAGTATTGTGGAGTAACTACAATGTTGTTGATCCATCCTCAGGTTTCTCCTATCACAGCCATTAAACTCTGTAACTGTTTTAAAATCACCATTGGCCTCATGGTGAAATCCAAGGTTTCCTTCCTCTCCGGCAACTCAATTAGGAAGGACGCCTGTATCTTTGTAGTTACTCAGTGTATTGATACACCATCCAAAGTGTAATTAATAACTTTACCAGGCCCAAAGTTACACTACCGTTCAAAAGTTTGGGGTCACTTACAAATGTCCTTGTTTTTTAAAGAAAGCAACAAAAAAAGTCAATTAAAATAACATCAAATTGATCAGAAATACAGTGTAGACATTGTTAATGTTGTAAATTACTATCGTAGCTGGAAACGGCTGATTTTTTAAATGGAATATCTACATAGGCGTACATTATTAGCAACCATCACTCCTGTGTTCCAATGGCATGTTGTGTTAGCTAATCCAAGTTTATCATTTTAAAAGGCTAATTGATCATTAGAAAACCCCTTTGCAAGTATGTTAACACAGATGAAAACTTTGGTCCTGATTAAAGAATCAATAAAACTGGCCTTCTTTAGACTAGTTAAGTATCTGGAGCATCATCATTTGTGGGTTCGATTACAGGCTCAAAATGGCCAGAAACAAATAACTTTCTTCTGAAACTCGTCAATCTATTCATGTTCTGAGAAATGAAGGCTATTCCATGTGAGAAATTGCCCAGAAACTGAAGATCTCGTACAACGCTGTATACTACTCCCTTCACAGAACAGCGCAAACTGGCTCTAACCAGAATATAAAGAGGAGTGGGAGGCCCCGGTGCACAACTGAGCAAGAGGACAAGTACATTGGAGTGTCTAGTTTGAGAAATAGATGCCTCACAAGTCCTCAACTGGCAGCTTCATTAAATAGTACCCGCAAAACACCAGTCTCAACATCAACAGTGAAGAGGCGACTCCGGGATGCTGGCCTTCTAGGCAGAGTTGCAAAGAAAAAGCCATATCTCAGACTGGCCAATAAAAAAGAAAAGATTAAGATGGGCAAAAGAACAGACACTGGACAGAGGAAGATTGGAAAAAAGTGTTATAGACAGACGCAACTAAGTTGGGTGAGGTGTGCGGATCACAAAAAAGAACATTTGTGAGACGCAGAAAAAACAGCACAGCCACCAGATCTCAACCCTATTGAGATGTTGTGGGAGCAGCTTGACCGTATGGTACGTGAGAAGTGCCCATCAAGCCAATCCAACTTGTGGGAGAGGCTTCAAGAAGCATGGGGTGAAATCTCTTCAGATTACCTCAACAAATTGACAACTAGAATGTCAAAGGTCTGTACGGCTGTAATTGCTGCAAATGGAGGATTCTTTGACGAAAGCAAAGTTTGAAGGACACAATTATTATTTCAATTAAAAATCATTATTTATAACCTTGTCAATGTCTTGACTCTATTTCCTACTAATTTTGCAACTAATTTCATGTATGTTTTCATGTAAATCAAGGAAATGTCTAAGTGACCCCAAACTTTTGAATTGTAGTGTATATTCAATGCCTGCTTTTTTCCCCATTCCCCAATAGGTTCCCTTCTTTGCGAACATTGGAAAACATACCTAGTCTTAGTGGTCGAATTTGTGCTTGAAATTCACTGCTCAACTGAGGGACCTTACAGATAATTGTATGTGTGGGATACAGAGATGAGATAGTCATTTAGAAATCATGTTAAACACTATTATTGCAAATTATTTAGGCTTGCCATAACAAAATGGTTGAATGCTTATTGACTGAGGACATTTCTGCTTTAAATTTTTTATTAATTTGTAAACATTTCTGAAAACATAATTACACTTTGACATTATGAGGTATTGTGCATAGATCAGTGACACAAAATCTCAATTTAATATATATTAAATTCAGCCTTCAACACAACAAAATGTAGAAAAAGTCAAGGGGTGTGAGTACTTTCGGAAGGCACTGTATACTGTGCTCTGAAGATATTTGCATATTGTTCATTTGACATTTTTTACACAAAGCACATTCTTATATATTTGTTTTTTCAGATTCAGAGAGTTTAATAGTCACATGTACAGGGGTTGCAGATATGATTGCAGGGTACAGTGAAAATCTAAGTCTCCAAGCTTACAAACATGCAGGGCTAAGTGAAATAAAATCTTCAAGCAACACACTCACCTTAAATGTGAGTGGATTATTTATCTTTATGGGGAGGTTACCCTACTAAAGCCACCACAAAGGTCTTTGTCATCATGTAGCTTCAAAACTAAAGTCATAACAACACTGTTGTCTTATGATACCAGAGGAGTTCCACATGCTACTTTCATAATTTTGTGCCTAGTACTTTTGTTTTGAGGAACTTTCGAACTGTAACTCATTTTACGCAGAGACAAAATTATGGATATTTGCTTGTGTTTATAGATTTTAAAAAGGGTTTCAGTCCAGTACAATCCAAATGTGCACTACACAGCAAACATGAAATCACGTTTTGCACATAAGGTAAAGCAGCGGTTTTGCTGAGACATACCAATATTTATTATGTTATGTAAACTGAGAGGACCAGATTTTCATCTATAAAGCCAAATTGGGTTGTATCTGTGCAGTAGTAATGATTTAGGAGTGACTTTGTTGAACATAATTAGCTGCAGAAAGAGGCCAAATGGCAGCTGTTGGTAGATTTAATGCTGCACATTGGGGCAGTTAGGAGGTGGTTGAGGAAGGGGTCAGGTACAGTGGATAGGGGTGGAGTATAGTGGAGTGAAACAGGCTACACATTTGCATGGAAACATGCAAAAACCTCAAATCACTTGTCTTGGTACCGTGCCCAGAATAAGATTATTGGCCTACTTTGCTTGGGTCCCATTTGTTGGAACTCAACATTGTACAACTAGAGAGGATAGGTCCTGACTGTATAGACATTGAAGGAAACCTTCAGTATTTACATTTTCTGGGGGTAAGGTCAGAGATCAGTGTAGGTGATCCTGTATCAATATATCCTGGTGTGTAGTTGGTATCTGTATTACACTTTTGCTAGCTTTCAAACAAAGGGAACATTGTTTCTGTTCTGTTTATTTTTCCTCATCATTCACTCTGCCTATCCTGCTGGGCCCATAAGTCATTTATTTTTTGAGATTTTGGAGAATACTGTGTATTCAGCGCAAATGGGCAAACTATTATGATTCTTTATTAATATTGTATCCCAGTGGTAACCTGGTGGGGTTGTGAGTGAGTATTTATTTTCACACGTGCCTCTGAATCCAATTCCATCTATAATGTGGTGGGAAATGTGAATGAGTGTGGGCAAATGAAATTAGACAGCCGCCTTGTCTGTAGCGTTCTTTGGCTCGGATATTCTTGGGAGAGTTGATGTAGCAAGCTGTTGTCCCTGGCTACCTCTCTCCAGGCACCTTCTCTTTGATTTTAGCGCTCGCTGATTTTCATGCCAACCTCTGCATTGAATATTTAGCTGATGTAAGCTTATAAATGAGTGAGGCAAAAATGAGTAGAATCAAGAAAGGAGTTCTCAAACAGTTATATATGTAGAAATGTACAATGCTTCTGTTTAAACAGACTTTTGAGACTCTGTTAGGTGAGCTACAGTGTAATATAACGTATCTGTCATCCTGCCAAATGAATTACTTGCTACTCACCTGGGAATAAAGGCAGATGTCTTTGCATAACGTATATTACTACAGTTATAAACAAAACAGATTTACAGGGAAGACTCAATGTAGTGTTGATGTAGATATTGTATAGTGTCCATTTAGTCAGACCAAATAGAAGAAGGGTTTGGCGAAGAACCTTTATCAGGGGACCAGGGTTGGCTACATTGTCCTGAGCACCCATTGCCACATTCCACTTCCCTGATATGGAGAAAATAACTCATATGGAGGAAACATGGGCAACGGGTGTTTCTTGGCAAGGGCTGGCTGCAGTCTCCTTGGGATAAAGGGGAATGTGTCTGAGTCTACTTTTGTGCTGGGCTATGTGCTTCCCTCTTGGCCTCCTCGGGAATGAAAAAGAAAAACATAGATCCTTGCCAAGACCTATGTAAATGGGAGTATACATACATTCCAGAAAAAAGAGATGAAATAATAAAATGTCCTAATGGGAGACAGCCTCGGCCTCTGGCTCTGTAACAGGCCAACAATTCATTAGAGAGGGCTGCCAGGGAGACCAGGTGCACCCTGGGAAATGCCTCCTTCAAGCCCTTTAGCAGACTTAAATGGATTTAGAGCAATTAATGATCTGTCTTCTATACCAAAACCACAAGCAGGTTTGAGATGTGAATGCTTGGGGTAAAATGTATTCAGATCTTTAACTCTGGTATAGCTATTGCCTGAAGCCAACGGAAGTTTATTCTCCACGATGAATCTGCATTTGCCTCCCTCTTTGACGATTCCTAGAATGTGAACACATTCTGACCATTATGATTGGTCCCAGAAACCAATGGATTGGGCCAGAGCTGGTCTTCATGATGACGTTATCAACTTTGATACTCTGGTTAGATTTGTTAGAGACGATCCAATCGCTGATCATTTTATTTTGTACAACGCCCCTCATTTTCAAGTCACACAAACAACTTGTAGGATGGCAGTTTCAGACTGAATGTATGTAGCGATCAGTAGAGCAGCGGAATTAAATTCAGGTTGAGTCGTCAGGCAAGTATCCCTGTGAAATATTCAGAGGTGGTGAATCGTACATCTCAAACCATGTGTTGTTTATTTTCTTCTCAATGTATTTTCCTATACATTTGTCCCTTTCCCTATAAGCTGTGGTCACAGCCGGGTCTAACATGATGCCGGGACCAATCCCAGATCCCCTGGTGACAGCGGGCTCCCTGCCCAGCCTGGGTCCCCTGGCAGGGATCCCCTCCACCACGCTGACTGACCAGCTCAAATTCGCCGACCTCCGGGAACTGGGGTCCATGCTCTCTCCTCTGCACTTCCTGGGCAAGCTAGGGAAGAGGCCCCTAAACATCAAAACAGAAGTGAGAATGAAAGTTGTTTTAGTTCTTGAAAATGTTGTGAGAAGTTCAAATTCAGACATCTTTCAGGTAATTTTACTGTTTACGGCTCACTCTTTTGATGTTTTGACTTTTCTTACCATCACAGAAATTTGTAGAAAACATAGGCAATGTTATTTCCCAGAGTACAGAGGGACTTCAGTATCTACTTAATGTTGACCAAGGGCATCACCTAGTGGACAGAATTATCATTAAAACAAACAATCTACTTTTCGATGGTTTCCCACACTTGAAACATAATTGCTGGGTCCATTTTCCACCTTAAGTTCTATTTTAAAGCATGTTTGCATTTCCCCTCATTGTAGAGAGATGAGGAAGAGGACAGGAGGAAACGAAGGAGAGAGAAAAACAAAGTTGCAGCAGCACGCTGTAGAAACAAAAAGAAGGAGAGGACAGACTATCTACAAAGGGTGAGAGGGAGGTTTTTCTTTAATGAAATGTATAGATCTCCATTCTTCTAAGAATAGGTAATGATCTTATCCTTCCTTCCTTCCTTCCTCATGCACACTATGTCTCAGGAATCAGAGAGACTAGAGGTGATGAACTCTGACCTCAAAGCCCAGATCGAGGAGCTGAAGCATGAGCGGCAGCAGCTGATCATCATGTTGAATCACCACCGCCCAACGTGCATCGTAAGAACAGACAGCGTCAAGACCCCTGAAAGCGAAGTCAACCCCTTGCTGGAGCACCTGGAGGGGAAGTGATGTCACAGGACTCAGAGCAGCAGTGTCACAGTTACAGTTTACAGTGAAGCTCCACTCCGGTCAGCTAGCAGCACTTCAATACCTCTGGGTTCTTGGCTTAGAGGAGAACCAGCTAAGCACTCCTGCCTGGAGCCAGAGAGCCTTTAAACACAAAGGTGACCCAATGTGATTGGACTTTGTGCTGGCAGTTATTGCATTGTTTAGATTTTTTGTTTTGTTATTGTTGTTAAGGGCCCCATAGTCCCAGCCACTATCACTATAAACAAATGGAATTGAATAAATGGCTAAATGCAGCTTGGTGAGCAATACTCCACCGTTCCAAGGCAACATGGCAGATCTCTCAGGCCCCTAGGCACAGTCAGAGCTGTATTTTTTGTTTATACATATGTGTACTGGTTATGTACACGGATGTTTTTTTTTATATGATTTTTTTTTGTATTATGCCTTCGATGGCAGACCGGTTGAACCGCTTTCTTTTTTTTTGGCGCAGGCGTCATATATGCACATAACCTACAGTATATATTGACTGTTTACATTGTAGTTGGTCTGTTATTGTTACTTTCAAATATGGTTCTGATTTGTATATGCGCTGTACATTATATGTATCATTTGACATACTGAACAAAAATATAAACGCAACATGCAACATTTTCAAATATTAATACAGCTCAGATGAGGAAATCAGTCAATTGAAATACATGATTTAGGTCCTAATCTATGGATTTCACATGAGTGGGAATACAGATGGTCACGGATACCTTAAAAAAAAAATTGGGCCTCAGGATCTCGTCACACTATTTCTGTGAATTCAAATTGCCATTGATAAAGTCGTGTTCGTTGGCCATAGCTTATGCCTGCCTGCCCATACCTTTACCCCACCGCCACCATAGGGCACTCTGTTCACAACGTTGACATCAGCAAACCGCTCGCCCACACAATGCCATACACGTGGTCTGTGGTTGTGAGGCCGGTTGGACGTACTGCCAAATTCTACTACGTTGGAGGCGGCTTATGGTAGAGAAATTAACATTCAATTCTCTGGCAGCAACTTTGGTGGACTTTGGTGGACATTCCTGCAGTCAGCATGCCAATTGCATGCTCCTTCAAAACTTGAGACATTGGTGACATTGTGTTGTGTGACAAAACAGCACATTTTAGTGTGGACTTTTATTGTCCCAAGGGGCACCTGTGTAATGTTGTTTAATCAGGGTTGTAAACAAATTTGTGCACAACATTTTTGAGAAATTATATTTTTGTGCTTATGGAACATTTCTGGAATATTTGATTTCAGCTCATGAAACATAAGACCAACATGTTACATGTTGAGTTTATATTTTTGTTCAGTGGTATAAGCTATCACAACGTGATACATTTTGTATTTATATTACAAATAAATACAGTTTCTTTTCTCCTTGGCTTTTGTTGTGATTTAGAACTGTGAACAGCATTTCAAATTGTAATGTCCTTATTCATCATACTATTTGATCTGTGATATTAATAATGGCATAACAAAAATCCTAGTTGGAAGCGATATCATACCCTGACATGACAACATTACTATAAGCTCATTTAAATACATCTGAGGATTTGTCTATGAGGTCATTTAAATCAGCTGCTTGATTTGATCACTTGACTCTTTTTCATGCATTTATTAACAGGGTCCATTTTGTGTAGCTCATCTGGTGGCAGATAGTCATACAGGTGCACGTGTCTTGGCATTCAATGGTCCACCTGACCTGAATGTGTGGTGCGCCACAGCATTACTACCTCTTGAACTATTCCAATCCAAAACTTGCATTTCACATACCAACATATTGGACTAGTTATTCAAGGTACTCCTATATTTCTATCCTATTTTAGATCTAATCTAGATTAAACATGATGTCACATATTTAATATGACATGCACCATCTCAGACAGTAGAAGTTATAAACCCTTCCTTACCATGTAGATAACATTTAAAGGCTGGTCTTGATAATGCCCACAGAAAACAGTGATGATGATTTTATTATTACTGGGTATGTACAGTTGAAGTTGGAAGTTTACTTACACCTCAGCCAAACACAGTTAAACTCAGTTTCTCACAATTCCTGACATTTAATCCTGGTAAATTACCTGTTTTAGGTCAGTTAGGATCACCACTTTATTGTCAGAATAATAGTAGAGAGAATGAGTTATTTCAGCTTCTATTTCATTCATCACATTCCCAGTGGGTCAGAAGTTTACATACACAATTAGTATTTGGTAGCATTAACTTGGGTCAAACATTTTGGGTAGCCTTCCACAAGCTTCCCACAATAAGTTGGGTGAATTTTGGCCCATTCCTCCTGACAGAGCTGGTGTAACGGAGTCAGGGTTGTATGCCTCCTTGTTCACACTCTTTTTCAGTTCTGCCCACAAATGTTCTATAGGATTGAGGTCAGGGCTTTGTGATGGCCTCTCCAATACCTTGACTTTGTTGTCCTTAAGTCATTTTGCCACAACTTTGGAAGTATGCTTGGGGTCATTGTTCATTTAGAAGACCCATTTGCGACCAAGCTTTAACTTCCTAACTGATGTCTTGAGATGTTGCTTCAATATATTCACATAATTTTCCATCCTCATGATGCAATCTATTTTGGGAAGTGCACCAGCCCCTCCTGCAGCAAAGCACCCCACAACATGATGCTGACATCCTCGTGCTTCACGGTTGGGATGGTGTTCTTCGGCTTGCAAGCCTCACCCCTTTTCCTCCAAACATAACGATGGACATTATGGCCAAACAGTTCTATTTTTGTTTCATCAGACCGAAGGACATTTCTTCAAAAAGTATGATCTTTGGCCCCATGTGCAGTTGCAAACCGTAGTCTGGCTTTTTTATGGTGGTTTTGGAGCAGTGGCTTCTTCCTTGCTCAGCGGCCTTTCAGGTTATGTCGATATAGGACTAATTTTACTGTGGATATAGATACTTTTGCATCTGTTTCCTCCAGCATCTTCACAAGGTCCTTTGCTGTTCTGGGATTTATTTGCACTTTTTGCACCACAGTACGTTCATCTCTAGGAGACAGAACGAGTCTCCTTCCTGAGCGGTATGATGGCTGCGTGGTCCCATGGTGTTTATACTTGCGTACTATTGTTTGTACCGATGAACGTGGTACCTTCAGGCTCCCAAGGATGAACCAGAATTGTGGAGGTCTACACATTTTTTTCTGAGGTCTTGGCTGATTTCATTTGATTTTTCCATGATGTCAAGCAAAGAGGCACTGAGTTTGAAGGTAGGCCTTAAAATACATTCACAGGTACACCTCCAATTGACTCAAATGATGTCAATTAGCCCATCAGAAGCTTCTAAAGCCATTACATCATTTTCTGGAATTTTCCAAGCTGTTTAAATGCACAGTAAACTTAGTGTATGTAAACTTCTGAACCACTGGAATTGTGACACAGTGAATTATAAGTGAAAAATCTGTCTGTAAACAATTGTTGGAAAAATTACTTGTGGTCATGGACAAAGTAGATGTCCAAACCGACTTGCCAAAACTATAGTTTTTTAATAACAAGACATTTGTGGAGTGGTTGAACAACGAGTTTTAGTGACTCCGACATAAGTGTATGTAAACCTCTGACTTCAACTGTATATGTCTATTTTAAAAGAAAATACTACAATTTACAAAAAAGTTCAGATTAGGCCAGCACATGCAGCACTCATAATTCCGATCAACAGAATTAATTTACAAAGGGATTAACAGTCCCAAAGAAAAAAGGAATGTCATTGCCCACTAACCAACAGTGCGAAATGGCATCACACCATTTAATTAATACACAAACATTGTGCCAGAGTCGTGAATTATACCGTGTCTTTCTTTAATTTCGTGCATTTTTTAACGGGCCTAATTGTAAAAACGTGATAACGTTAAAAAATGTTTTATTACCTTTTAATTTGGCATGAACACAACCAGTGATTATGTTTTCATCTTATTGTCAAACAAATCAATTAAAAAAGTAAGCTACCTGTGCATGTTTGTCCACTCTAAAATAATTCCAGCATCCAAATATTGCACTGTGCACTCGCGCCATTTGATGAATGCAAAGAGACATTTACAAAACACCAAGTTGCCTGAATTAATTGATGCGTCTTGCTGACAAAATTATTATTTTGTAGAAAGAAAATGTGGTACACTTGAAAAGGGGCTGAAATACGAGACTGTCCCGGGATGACAAATGTAGCCATATGCAAAAAATTGTTTGGTGATTTGAAAAGTCATAGTCAATCGGTCAATACTATAATACAACTATTAGCAAAGGTGTTCATCTTTAATTTACAATCTGTAGAAACTATGAGAATAGAAAGGTTAAGAAATGTTATAAAACATCACAGCACAATAGAAAAATATATGGCAGCTAGAAACTGAATGGTCTTCAGAGATAGATGGGAGGGGTTGACAGTAGCTGAAGGCTTGGACTTCAAACAAACACAAGATAACTCATGTCAAATATATGGCAGCTAGAAACTGAATGGTCTTCAGAGATAGATGGGAGGGGTTGACAGTAGCTGAAGGCTTGGACTTAAAACAAACGCAAGATAACTCATGTCAAATATACCGTCCATGAAATGTATGCATTGTATATAAATAAACTGTAAGTAGAAGCCAAAGTATTGTTGTCCATGAGTTTACTCCAATTTGGGGAGGGGTGGTAGGGTTAGAGGAGAATAAAAACAGAAATGACATTTACATAAGTATTCAGACCCTTTACTCAGTACTTTGTTGAAATACCTTTGGCAGAGATTACAGCCTTGAGTCTTCCTGGGTATGACCCTACAAGGTTGACACACCTGTATTTGTGGAGTTTCTCCCATTCTTCTCTGCAGATCCTCTCAAGCGCTGTCAGGTTGGATGGGGAGCATCACTACACAACTATTTTCAGGTCTCTCCAGACATGTTCGTTCGTGTTCAATTCCGGACTCTGGCTGGCCCACTCAAAGACATTCAAAGACTTGTCCCGAAGCCACTCCTGCGTTGTCTTGACTGTGTGCTTAGGGTTGTTGTCCTGTAGGAAGGTGAACCTTCGCCCCAGTCTGAGGTCCTGAGCAGGTTATCATCAAGACTCTCTCTGTACTTTGCTCTGTTCACCTTTTCCTCAATCCTGACTAGTCTCCCAGTCTCTGCTGCTGACAAACATCCCCACAGCATGATGCTGCACCATAGGGATGGTGCCAGGTTTCCTCCAGATGTGATGCTTGGCACTCAGGCCAAAGAGTTCAATCTTTGTTTCATCAGACTAGAGAATCTTGTTTCTCATGGTCAGAGTCTTTAAGTGCCTTTTTGGCAAACTCCAAGTGGGCTGTCATGTGCCTTTTACTGAGGAGTGGCTTCCGCCTGGCCACTCTACCATAAAGGCCTGATTGGTGTCCTTCTGGAATGTTCTCCCATCTCTACAGAGGAACTCTGGAGCTTCGTCAGAGTGACAATCGAGTTCTTGATCACCTCCCTGACCAAGGCCCCTCTCCCTCTAATGCTCAGTTTGGCAAGGAGGCCAGCAAGAGCCTTGGTGGTTCTAAACTTCTTTCATTACATTTAAGAATGAAGGAGGCCACTGTGTTCTTAGGCACCTTCAATGCTGCAGAAATGTTTTGGTACCCTTCCCCAGATCTGTTTCTCGACACAATCCTGTCGCGGAGCTCTATGGACAATTCCTTCGACCTCATGGCTTGGTTTTTGGTCTGATGTGCACTGTCAACTGTGGGACCTTATATAGACGGGTGTGTCCCTTTCCAAATAATATCCTACAATTGAATTTACCACAGGTAGACTCCAATTAAGTTTTAGAAACATCTCAAGGATGGTCAATGGAAACAGAATGCACCTGAGCTCAATTCCGAGTCTCATAGCAAAGGGTCTGAATACTTATGTAAATAAGGTATTTCTGTTTTTAACAAATTTGCAAACATTGCTAAAAACCTGTTTTCACTTTGTCATTATGAGGTATTGTGTGAGGAGGAAAAAACAATTAATTCCAGTTCAGAATAACACTGTAATGTGGAAAAAGTAAAGTGGTCTGAATACTTTCCGAATGCACTGCATATTTACAAAAACAATATATGGAGGATTGGAAATTATGCAGACAATTACACTGATAGAAACCACAATATACCCCCCCCCCCAAATTACAGCATGCTGTATAAAGGCACCGGGAGGAAGACCAAACAAACACATTTTTTTATTTGATTTATTTCACCTTTATTTAACCTGGTAGGCTAGTTGAGAACAAGTTCTCATTTACAACTGCGACCTGGCCAAGATAAAGCAAAGCAGTGTGACACAAACAACAACACAGATTTACATGGAATAAACAAGCGTACAGTCAATAACACAATGGAAAAAAAGAAAGTCTATATACTGTGCGCGGCCTCAGAAACCCCAAGATTTGGGGGGAGGGGGCACATGGGGTGGTCGACTGAGCAGCAGGTAGTGCCAGGGCCAGTTTGGGAGTCGGTGGAGGAATTCAATGAAAGATACCAGAGAGAGGACGTAGCGAGGAGTATGCTGCAGCGCATGCGTGCTGAAGAGCGTGACACCAGTTCGGTGCCATTGGCGCCGGCTTCACGCACCAGTGCGCCTTCTCAGCCTGGTACGTCCTGTGCCAGTTCCTCGCACTCGCCCTGAAGAGCGAGTCATTAGTCCAGTGCCATCTGTGCCAGCTCCCCGCACACACCCTGAAGAGCCAGAGACCGTCAGGGAGGCAATGGAGAAGTTGGGAGAGCGAGAGAGGAGAGAGATGTTCGTCAGGTGTGTTCTGCACAACATTCGACCTGAAGAGCATGTCAGCAGTCTGTTGAAAAATGTGCCGGCTCCTCCTATCTGGCCTCCAGTGCGCCTCCCCAGCCCAGTACGTCCTGTGCCGGCTCCACGCACTCGCCCTGAAGTGCGTGCCATCAGTCCGGCGCAACCTGTGCTGGCTCCACGCACCAGGCCTCCAGTGCGCCTCCCCAGCCCAGTATATCCTGTGCCAGCTCCCCGGACTCACCCTGAAGAGCGTGTCACCAATCCGGTGCCACCTGTGCCGGCTCCACGAACCTGACCTGAGGAGTGTGTCATCAGTCCAGTGCAACCTGCTCCGATGCCCAGTCCAGGCACGGTGTTCAGTCCCCCTCCATGGCCGGAGCCTTCCTCTGCGTCGGTTCCCAGTCCAGGCACGGCGTCCAGTCCTGCTCCATGGCCGGATCCTTCCTCTGCGCCGGTGCCTAGTCCAGGCATGGCATCCAGTCCTGCTCCATGGCAGGAGCCTTCCTCTGCGCCGGTGCCCAGTCCAGGCATGGCATCCAGTCCCGCTCCATGGCAAGAGCCTTCCTCTGCGCGGGTGCCCGGTCCAGGCACAGGAGCCTTCCTCTGTGCTGGTGCCCAGTCCAGGCACGACGTCCAGTCCCGCTCCATGGCAGGAGCCTTCCTCTGCGCTGGTGCCCAGTCCAGGCACGGCGTCCAGTCCCGCTCCATGGCAGGAGTCTTCCTCTGCGCCGGTACCCAGTCCAGGCACGGCGTCCAGTCCCCCTCCATGGCAGGAGCCTTCCTCTGTGCTGGTGCCCAGTCCAGGCACGGCGTCCAGTCCCGCTCCATGGCAGGAGCCTTCCTCTGCGCTGGTGCCCAGTCCAGGCACGGCGTCCAGTCCCGCTCCATGGCAGGAGTCTTCCTCTGCGCCGGTACCCAGTCCAGGCACGGCGTCCAATCCCACTCCATGGCAGGAGCCTTCCTCTGCGCCGGTGCTCCCATCCAGGCACGGCGTCCAGTTCCGCTCCACGGCAGGAGTCTTCCTCTGCGCCGGTGCTCCCATCCAGGCATGGCGTCCAGTTCCGCACCAAGGCCGGAGCCTTCCTCTGCGCCGGTGCCCAGTCCAGGCACGGCATCCAGTACTGCTCCATGGCTGGAGCCTTCCTCTGCGCCGATGCCCGGTCAAAGCACGGCGTTCAGCCCGGCGCCATGGCCGGATCCGGGGTCTGGGCTGGGGCTATGACCCGCACCGTAGCCGCCAGCGACACTAGTCACCCCCCCTAACCCCCCATTTTGGTTTCTGTCTTTGTGGCCGGAGTCCGCATCTTTGGGGAGGGGGGGGGGGTATTGTCACTCCCTGACCATAGAGAGCCCTTGGTTCTCTATGGTGTTGTAGGTCAGGGCGTGACTAGGGGGTGTTCTAGTCGATGCATTTCTATGTTGGTGCTCTTAGTATGGTTCCCAATTAGAGGCAGCTGATATTTGTTGTCTCTTGTTGGGGATCATACTTGTGGTGTCCCTGTTCCCACCTGCATTTGTGGGATATTGTTTTGTTTAAGTTTCACTAATAAAATATGTGCAACTCGAATCACACTGGCCTTGGTCCGTCTATGAAAGCAATCGTGACAGAAGAAGGCTTTGTTGCGAAATAGGAAGCCGATTCTAGATTTAATATTGGATTGGAGATGTTTAATATGAGTCTGGAAGGGTACTACACAAAACACAGGGTAGAAACCCAAACAAGAGAGCGGAGGAGTACCTCGAATTAATATACACAATCGCACAATGATTATCAGATTATCACACGGGACGAGACCGTAATCATCTGCACAATATACGTGGCACGAAAGCCAAAACAACATAGCACAGGTACTCACACGTCCAACGGACATTGGAACAATAATCGACAGAACAATAATAAACAAAGAGCACATTTATACAATTACTAATCAGTGGGAATAGGGACCAGGTGTGCTTAATGACAGTTCTGGAGGGTTTAAACACAGAGGTGACACAGAGGTGGGGGTGTTCGTTTAAATATATTTACCAATGTAGCAGTACAAATTGCATTTTAAACAAATAGGAGAATGGTTAAATTAGCATTATTTAGAGACCTCCCCCCAAACTGTGTGTCAACTGTTGCAATATGTATGCACAATGTTTGCGTATCCATTGTATTCATTGTCACATTTAACAAGAAACATGCTTGTAAGAAGGGTCATTAACATAGTACTTACTTTGCTTAGGCTACTGCAATCATATTGTTCCGTCATTCACGTCGCATGCCAAAGTCTTCCTTATCATTGTTTCAATTTACATCAGGGGGAGTTAGAGTTTGGACACCACGTGGTGTTATAATAAAGGGATTGGAATTTCTCTCAGAGCAAGAGTGCTATTACGGACATATTCGGGACATTGTTATGTTAAGAGAAACATAGGCTTTGTGTATGGTTTCCTATTTCAAGTTATTTATCACTTGTTTTATATCATTATTTAATAATGATAGCAATTTAACAAGATATTATATAAATATATGTATATATATACTGGTTTTCTATTTGTGTTTTAATAGTTAGACTAAGATATGTTTCACCAAACGTTTTAATTAAGTTGTTGCGTGTTAGCCTACACTGCATGCAAATTGTGAATAATACATACTTGTTTAAGTTGCAGTTTCTGCGAAGACTAAACTAACAGTGCGCACAGGTACCAAGGGCAGGTAACAGAAAAAGTGTCTCAATATGGGCGACAACCCTGACTTTGATGATGAAGAAATTAAAGAAGATCAAATTTGTCTGGATCTGGGAAAAACGAACCCTTCCAAATCCGTGGACTTGGAGGAACAAATCGAATGCACGAGCATCCCGAATGTGAACAAGGACAATACAACTACTACGCATTTATACAAAAAGAGATGGGTGATGGTGTTACTTTTCAGCTCTTATTCCCTGTGCAACGCATTTCAATGGATCCAATACGGAATAATTAACAATATTTTTATGAAATTCTACAATGTGGACTCTTTTGCCATCGACTGGATGTCAATGATCTATATGTTGACATATATTCCCTTTATATGGCCTGTCTCCTGGCTTTTAGACAAAAAAGGACTGCGGCTCATAGCACTGATGGCCACCGCCATTAATTGCCTTGGGACATGGATCAAGGTGGCCAGCGTCAAGCAAAACCTATTTTGGGTGACCATGCTTGGACAATTCGCAGGCTCCCTATCACAGGTATTCATTCTTGGGATGCCTTCCCGCCTAGCATCGGTTTGGTTTGGCCCGGAAGAGGTGTCCACCGCCTGTTCCATCGGCGTATTTGGGAATCAGGTCAGTTTATTCGCCATCACGCAAAGGTACCCTATTAAGTGAAATCTGTGGTGATTTATGATTCATTATTTATTTTGATTTTAATTCGCAACAAATATTGATTTGTTGATCCAAAAAAAGAGTGCCCATAAACGGCAATGTCGTTTGCGACAATTGGAGAGACATTACGCATTACGCACATGGGTAACCCGATTACTATATGTGATGTTTTCAAAAAGGTTGGTCTTGGACAGTTTATTTAACTGACGTTTATAGATTTGAGATCTTAGATAGTTAAGATGAAATAGGTCGAAAGTATGGCATGACCAATGGCTATCAAGAGATTATCCTTACTCGTTGTGGTATTTTAGATTCAGAAGTTGTTTTGATGATACATTGAAAATGGTTAAAGAAGTTAGGATAAAGCCTAGAGCAATTCATATGCATTCAGAAATGGAGATACTGTAATTCTGCAATGGACACCTTTTTGGCGAGGATGCATCCTCTTTTAATAAATGTCTGACACAGTGGTCAACATCTGAAACTGAGTATGTACAGCATCTGAAACTGAGTATGTACAAACTGAGTATGTACAGCATCTGAAACTGAGTATGTACAGCATCTGAAACTGAGTATGTACAGCATCTGAAACTGAGTATGTACAGCATCTGAAACTGAGTATGTACAGCATCTGAAACTGAGTATGTACAGCATCTGAAACTGAATATGTACAACCTCTCTTACTGGACGAAATTTATCTTATTTTCTCCCTCAAAATGTCCCATTATTAATCAAATTAGGGATTGGGTAGTCGACCCCTAAATGCAATAGGTAATGTGTATGATTATACTACTGCAATAGGCCTGTATTCAGTATCCAGCTATGTTGAAGCCAAGCCACGAATTGGAGGCCAGTTGGAATTTACAATGTTGGGATTTATTGTAATCCTTAATAATCAATTTATGTTCAGGCACGTCTATTATAATCCCCAATAATCAATTTCTTAAAAAATGATGGTCAAATTACCTCTGAGCATGGGGTTGACCATTAATAAACAAACCAGGACACGTGTCTGAGTGATTGTCCTCCATTTATCAGCCGTTGGATGCACAATTTCCACACCACTGATATAGCCAAATGAAAATATATTCAGAGATGCGATTTGATGAGATGCACTGCATAGTATTCTCGTTTAGAGCTTGATATTGCTGGTCCTTTTATAGATGAATTAATCCAGCCGTATAGTGAGTTACATGCATAGTGACAAGCATGTCCTAAAAACTGAATTGAGATGATTTTCTTTGGCGGTTTCACATGGCAAGGAGGAGCACTGCTCCAACAAAGTAGCTTTCCAATTTCCAAGCAATCACAGTTTTAGTCAGCCTTTTTGCTGGATTACCTCATTTCAGAGCTAACTTTTCTATGGAATATGTTTTTCTTCTGACTAGCCTACTTTGTTCTGACTAAAGTAGCCCTTTGTGATTAAGTGTTTGAGTTCATGAAAATGAAATCCTGAACATGCTGTTTGAGCTTAGTTACTTAGCCAGTAAAGCTTTGAACTCGGATTAACATTTTTGTAGTATTTTTTTTAGGTGTGTGTGTGTGTAGTGCATTGAGCAGGATGAGAAGTTTTTTATCCTGGAAAGTCAACTCTACGTCTCGCCAACCCCCTCCCTTCAAACCTATCCAAAAAAGACTCATTGGGATGTAGCCTTTTCTGTAAGGATGATCTCTTTGAATATGTCGCTCTGGATAAGAGCGTCTGCTAAATGACTTAAATGTAAATGTAAATATGTACACTTCGTACAAAAAACTCCACTCTCAAATTTGAAATGTATTCAGACTGAAACTGAAATTAAAGGTTATACCCTAATGTTAACTTGAATATTGCAACATACAAATACGAAACTCACACCACAGGAAAATGACAATTTTTCTAAAATTGCAGCATGTTTAAATATGTCATCACCAATAGCCTAACTGTCAAATATACAACATTGAGCATCTCTATAGCTGAATGATGCACAATCATTTTCAGAAGGATTTCTGTTATGTTTCTAACATAACTCGATGGACCTTTCACGATTGGCGAGGTTTCGTGAGATTTCTGTCACGACAGCGATTTATGGAAATGAAAGAAAAACAGATAAAAAATAGAAAAATATAAAGACGAGTAAGGGGAAAATTACGTGGTACAACTCAGGGATCTTTTGCTATTACGGTGTATGCATCTGTACAGTAGGCTACATTTAATCACGCACTTAATGCATTGATAAAGGTATACTAAATCATCGCTCTTTAAATAAGTATTTATGTAATGTAAACAATAAAATAAAAATACAAGTGTGTCCTCCTATATAATATAAGTGTTTTTTTATTTGTTGTGATATCCAATTGGTAGTTAGTCTTTTCCCATCGCTGCAACTCACATATGGATTTGGGAGAGGCGAAGGTCTAGAGCCATGCGTCCTCGGAAACACTACCCTGCCAAATTGCACTGCTTCTTCACACATTGCACAGAAGCCAGCCACACCAACGTGTCGGAGGAAACACCGTACAACTGGCGACCGCAGTCAGCTTGCAAGCGCCCAACCCGCCACAGATGGGACAAGAACATCCCGGTCAGCCTAACCTTCCCCTAACCCGGACGACGCTGGGGAAATTTTGCACCGCCTCATTGGTCTCCCGGTCACGACACGGGATCGTACCCGAGTCTCTAGTGACACCTCAAGCGCTGCAGCGCAGTGCCTTTGACCGCCCCTCTACTGTTTTTATGGAAATCAACAAAAATATTTTATGTAATAAATACTTTTTGTTCAAATGGAAATATAGGCATATATTTATATTAATTTGATGTAATACCGTAAATATGTCAATGGCTAGATTATATCGAAAGAGACTTAAAATACACTTTGCAAAATATGACCTATATTACCTATAAGTCCTATTTCAAATGGCAGAAAGGAACGATTTGTCTTAAGCTGAATAGTAGCATTACTTTACGAACAATCTTTAAATGACCTATTTGGAATGCATTTGTAGTTTTGGTTTCAGTTTACATAAAGATGATGCTGTTAGTGGGGCTTGCTTCGTTCATTCCTGGTCCACTAAATGTTTGCATTCAGCAGGGGTGTAGGACTTGGGGACCTGGGAAACACTCTTCATGCACTTTGATACCGGTGACTTTTTCGCAGAAGGTTAGAGGAATTTATGCAGTAGGTTAGGAGAATTCACGTAGTAGGTTCGGATAATTCATGTAGCAGGTTAGGAGAATTCATGTAGCAGGTTAAAAGGTTAAGGTTAGGAAAAGGGTTAGGGTTAGGGTTAGGGTTAGCAACAGTGGTGGTTGGTGACATTTAAGATGAGGGAGGACAATATTATTTAAAAAAATATATGAGCATGGCCTTATTTCTATTACAGCTTATTGGATGACTATAATTCATATTCCATTCACCAGCTCAATGTAGCATCGATAGCTTTAAGCTACAACATGATACTCAAATTTTCCTATACCCATCATGAAGTTGCTACAACCTAGCCTACGAATGACAGTTAACAACATATGTGCACAGGTCGAAAGAGAAAAGGTGACAGATAGTGACACATTCAATATCGCCTTGCATACTCTTGCCTGTATCTAGCTGATCTAGGGTGTATCTAGTGATCAACAGTTGCAAACAAGAGTTTCTATTAGACAAATTCAGGTATGTTTATGCCTGTTTGCTTCCGTTTAAGATACGTTTTTCAACAGAATGAATACACCACTGATCACATGCAAACACAGTTCACATTCATAGCAGCGACATACAAACCGCATGATCACTTTGCTCGTATAATTCCTTCTCGCATCTACGTGCTCTCCTCCTCTCACCTTTTTCCTTCGCTTGTGGACTTCAGTGCACAACATGTCATCTTTCTGTGACCAGGCTTAAAAAACCTTTCCAAGCCAAACCTTCATATCATAACCGCTACACACAGCCTAAATCATTGTCACCATATTAGCTAATGTCATAGTCAACATAGCTAGTAGAACTAACGAGTTAGTAAACCACCTACACTCATGCAGTACAGTGTACAGTCAGCAAGCAGTTACACCGGCGGGCCCCAATGGGAATAAATGAATAAAATCAAAAGCTTACCTTGACTGGAACAGTGTTGGATAGCCATCGCCAGCTAACTAACATAGCATCCCTCTCTGTTTGAGCTGGGTGTTTGATTAGGCTAAACTAGCTAACTGCATTCTTGTGGCAGGTAGCCTAGCAGTTAGAGTGTTGGGCCAGTAACTGAAAAATTGCTGGTTCAAATCCCAGAGCTGACAAGGGGAAAACATCTATCAATGTGCCCTTGAGCAAGGTACTTAACCATAATTGCTCCTGTCAGTCGCTCTGGATAAGATTGTCTGCTAAATTACTGAAATGTAATTAGCTAGTTAAGTATATAAAAAAACACATTTTGCTCTCTCTCGCTTCTCCACACATTTTAAAGTAATTCATTTGTTCTAAACTGTTAAACTATTGTCTTTCTCTTTGAGTCAACTACTCACTACATTTTATACACTGCAGTGCTAGCTATCTGTAGCGTATGCTTTCAGTATTATATTAATTCTCAGATCTTTTGATTGGGTGGACAACATGTTAGTTCATGCTGCAAGAGCTCTGATAGGTTGGAGGACGTCCTCCAGATGTTGTCATACTTACTGTGTAAGTCTATGGAAGGGAGTGAGAACTAAGAGCCTTCTAGGTTTTGTATTGAAGTCAATGTACTCAGAGGACAGAAACTAGTTGTCCTCTGGCTACACCATGGTGCTACTCTACACAGTGCTGTTGAGGCTACTGTAGACCTTCATTGCAAAACAGTGTGTTTAGTTCTCCTGAGTGGCTCAGCGGTCTAAGGTACTGCATCTCAGTGTTAGAGGCATCACTACAGACCCTGGTTTTATCACATTACATTACATTTAAGTCATTTAGCAGACGCTCTTATCCACCGGCAATGATTGGGAGACCCATAGGGCAGCTCACAATTGGCCCAGCGTTGTCCAGGTTAGGGGAAGGTTTGGCTGGGGTAGGCCGTCATTGTAAGATAAGAATCTGTTCTTAACTTCATTTTTTAAAAATAAATTATTTGGTGACATTACTATTTTTAGTATAGTTTAATATAAAAAGGATAACTTTTAAAAATGTTTCACTGTTTTTATTTTTATGAAATTCACTAATTAGGATGGTCCTCCTCTTCCTCCTCTGAGGATCCTCCACTGGTTAGCAAAAATACTCTCCTGTCCTGCTAAGAAAATCACTTTGTATTGAGGTGGAGTGAAAAAAGTGTGTCCCTATAGGACATAGCAGAGACTGTAGGGGCAGTATACCATTGTAATTTCCCACTGTGTAGCGTGGTCAGGAGGAATGGACGTGGGAGGACATTCTGAATAGTAAAGGATCTTGGACGTGGGAGGAGATCCTGACTGGGAGGGATCGTCTCCCATGGGAGCAGATGGAGGCAGCAAGGAGGGAGCAACTATACAAGGGGTCACAGCTAGCACGGAAGCCCGAGAGGCAGCTCCCCCCCCAAAAAATTTGGGGAGCATGTGAGCATTACCGTGGGGAGCATGTGACCAGTCGGGCACCATGTTATGCGGTGATGCGCACCATGTGTCCAGTGCTCAGTCACAGCCCGGTGCACTATATTCCAGCTCCCCGCATTGGCTGGGCTAGATTGGGCATCCAGCCAGGATGGATGGTGCCGGCTCAGCGCTCCTGGCCTCCAGTGCGTCTCCCCAGTCCGGTGAAACCTGTTCCGGCTCCACGTACGAAGCCTCCAGTGATGATCCATGGCCCAAAGCCTCCAGTGTCACACCCTGATCTTAGAGAGCCTTTTATTTCTCGGTTTTTGGTTAGGTCAGGGTGTGATTAGGGTGGGCATTCTAGGTTTTCTGTTTCTATGTTTTCTATTTCTTTGTTGTTTTTGCCATTTGTGGTTCCCAATCAGAGGCAGCTGTCTATCGTTGTCTCTGATTGGGGATCATATATAATTTGGTATTTTCCATTTGGGTTTTGTGGGGAGTTATTTTCTGTTTAGCTGTTTTGTTTGCCTGACAGAACTGTGCGCTTTCGTTTTTCTACTTTGTTATTGTGTTGAGGTGTTTAGCTTTATTAATAATCATGAACGCCTCCCACGCTGCACATTGGTCTCCTTCTTCAACCCACAAGAGTCGTTACAAACCTTCTCAGTAAACCAAGTACCCACAGACTTTCTTCCTCCGTTCTAAGGGATGGTTCATTCACTTTAGAGAAGTAGAGGCGTACTTATGTATTGAACCACAACATGCTGCTTCCTGGTATTGGGTTTGTCCTGTCTATTCTTATGGGTAATCTCTCCTTTGCACTGGACTTTTGTCCCTCATGGCGTGTGCATGTCATGTGGTAGAGGAAGACAGGTAAATAACAAAACGTTAACTTGTCACAGATACAGACCGCCCACAAAGGAGGTACCTCTGTTCCTCTCTTAGCTGTTAAATACTACAAAGGGCAGAGGTACAAGGCAGAAGGAGCATTAGCTTGCAGTGAGAATTACAACACGACTGGGTGGATGGCAATGCAAAGGCTAATAAGGCTGGGGCAGATGTGTCCACTGGTCTGATGTGGGAGAACCTGTAGGAACCTGCCAAACTGACACTTCTAATGTGCCCAGTACTTCATACTTACTTCATACTTAAGTCTGTGGGAAATCAAAGTAACATAATTTACTAGGTGTATGAATACTGACAATTATTATTTATTTTTTAAACCTTTATTTAACTAGGCAAGTCAGTTAAGAACAAATTCATATTTACAATGACGGCCTACCAGGGAACAGTTGATTAACTGCCTTCTTCAGGGGCAGAATGACAGATTTTTACCTTGTCAGCTCAGGGATTCGAGCCAGAAAACTTTCAGATACTGGCCTAATGCTCTAACCACTAGGCTACCTGCCGCCCCAAACTGATGTGATACTTACAGCTTAGCCTACATTCAAAGTAGTCAGACAAATCTTTGTTTTTGATCTCCTGTTTCAACATATCACACATACAGTGTTTTAACCCTGTCTGCTCTGTGGTTTTTACATTTGAAACATTTAAGATAATAATTGTTACATAAACAGAGAAAATATGTGGCCATATGACATATAGTGAACGTAGGATTACAGGAATGATGTGATGACAGCAAGCTACATTTGGTAAAGAATCCTCCTGTACATGGTCCATATTAGTTAAGCAAACACTATACATATTGGAGACTCGGCTCCTACTTGTAAATCAGGTTGTTTCATTTGATATCTTCTTCACAACAGATTCATCTGAGGGTCGTTATGGAAATGTAACATATAACAGGAGTTTCAATAAAACCTCTCACTTTTGGAAAGGGAGAACGGGAGGAGGCCCTATGAACAAGTGATACGACTCTAACTCCAGTTGAAGTCAGGCTGATGATTTTTATAGTATTGTTCAAATGATTTCTGTTACGTTTGTGTGTGGTTTGTTCTTCTAGCCTGGGGGATGGCGGGTGACTTCTACTACTCGAAGCGTCTGGCTTCGAGCTCCTATGACTTAGGTAAATGAACTGTACAGCAATAAGTTTATAACCTTGAGAATGCTGTCTTCATGGTAAGCGTTACTTGAAGTTCAAGTTAGTAGGTGATGTTGTGAAGGGCGTGTGTGATTATTTGTTTTCAACAGGACCTTAGGATAGTGCAGTGCAAACATATTATGACAGAAGACAAAGTCAAACAGGTGATATCAAAATGTTCCGCGTCACTACAGGCACGGGTTTGATCCCAGGCTGTATCGCAGCCAGCCACGCCCGTGAGACCCATGAGGCGGCGCACATTTGGACAAGCGATAAAAAGGAAATACCAATACATTTACCTGTGGGCCGGATTTGGCCCGCTGCCCACCTAATGGGGAACCCTGCACTAGAACTATCTCTCAGCACATTCTAAGTTGCTTTGACAATTCTTGTGGTCTTGCAGATACAAGTATCTGTAGGTGACCCAGAATACCTTTTGGCTCTGGGTACTCTATGTAACCCTTGGGGAAAGCCTTGGATATGGATAGTGTTGACCAGCCTGAAGCCCCTGTCATCATTCATGGGAAGTTTAATGGTCTGACACATACTATGGAGTACCACACAAATGCCCTCCAACCTCTGAAGCCAAACAGTTCATTTTTCTTTCAATAGAGTCTCACGCAGTCAGAGCTTCCTGTAAATACTTCATACCGTTCATTGTTAAGCATGTTTATTGTTCTTTGACTCAATCCCACCTTCAGTTCCTTTGCTTTTATGTAGATCAAAGACCATTTTGTTTTGTTCTTAATATTAACAATGACCTATTTTTCGCATAGTTATTTTAACCTCTGGCTCCGATACCCCTCCTACTGCTTTAAAGTTTGACATTATTTTCATTCAAACTAACGTTTCATGTAGAAGCTGATAGAATCAGGACTTCTATTTAAGTAATATTGCCGGAGCAGCCAGTGTTTGGAGGATATATTGGCACATGTGTTCTTTATTCATACTATTTCATCCTTCCACAAGATGTAGTACCGACACAAATCCAGGGTTGCTAGAGACATGAGCAGAGTTGTTCAGTCTTTCTGTTCTGTTGTGTCATGCCTAAGAACAGCCCGTATGACAAAACATTTATTTTTACTGCTCTAATTATGTTGGTAACCAGTTTATAATAGCAACAAGGCCCGTTGGGGGTTTGTGATATATTTCCAATATACCACGGCTAAAGGCTGTGTCCAGGCACTCTGCACTGCGTCGTGCATAAGAACAGCCATTAGCCGTGGTATATTGGCCATATACATCACCCCTTCGGGCCTTCTTGCTTAAACATAGCGTGGAAATTGAATGGTATTTCAGAAGTTGTTTTGAAAAGGTTGATTTTAGGAACATGTTAAAAGGTCTATTGTACTGCATTAAGATGGACGGGTACCAACCGTTTCTTTTAGAAAGTATGAAATCTATGAAATGTATATTCTTGAACCAAATGATGGAGACTGAACAAAGATCACACTTCAGTTATTCTGTTGTAGGAATGCTGATCTTTAAAATGCTCCTGTGAGTCTGTTACTAAGCTATCCCTCAGGTAAGTTCATCTAAGTTATAGTGATGTAGTGGTAAACAACGTCAACACCAGTATTGCAGCATGCTGGGAAGGTGATGGTCCTCCTTCGAGGAGCATGCCTCTGTCATCTCTTGACCGTGTCTCACTTTCACCTTTCCCCTAGAGTCATGGGAGCCTGTCTGATGTCCTTTCTGAAATGTTGAGGCTCTAGGAAGATGAGGACATGGGCACATGTTGTATTCAAATTGGGAAGGTTTAGCAACCCTCAATGTCCAAAAACCACTACAATTGTTGCCAGTGGGTTGTGAAAGACGCAAAGACACTTTATCCTCATTTCTGGACTACCAAGAAATATGGCCCTGCCATTAAAATATGGCCCTGACATTAACTTTACGACATGCCACACTCTCTTTTCTGTACTTTACATGCACTCATGTCAACACATAATCAATCATACGTTTCTGCCATAGCTGATTTATTTACTGTCACTCTAACAACTATCAAGCAGTATAGCCATATAGGACATTTTAAACATTTCATGCTTTACTTAACGTTATAGTTTGTTTATATGTTTCCCCTCAATATCATTGCTTTGTATGTGTGTGGAGGTGTGATGGCAGGAGTCATTGACTGATCGTGTATTTTTGTCTCCCTCACTTACAGATGGGCATTGCCATTGGCTTTCTGGTGCCGCCCATCCTCGTGCCAAATGTTGATGATATGGACGATCTGGCATACCACATCAGCATCATGTTCTACATCACTGCTGGAGTGGCCACCGTGATCTTCATCCTCGTAGTCTTCAGTAAGTCCTGAGGGAAAATGGCCATTCTGATACATGGCCACAGAATGGCCTATGGCTAACACACAGAGCTGGTCAGTAGTTACTCCTTCCTAAACTCATTCCCATTATAACATATAACTCTTCCAATCATTATGAGCCTTAGGTGTTGAATTCATTATATTGCCAGTATGAGGTGTTGAATACATGACATTTTAATGTCAGTATTTCCTTTCCCCTGGCATTGTCTATGTACCAACAACTCATAATAAACTCTTGGTAGACGACAAACGGAGCCATGGCCCATAACCTTGTGACCTTGTTTTCGACTTGTATCAGTGTAAGACCATTTTTAAACGGGGACACTGAGAGCTCTGCTGTGGAAGTTTGAATATGATTACATTGCAGCATTGCATCTCCGGGGCTCATCATTGGGTCTGCAGTTCTGTAGTCCTGGATGTCTCCTTGTTCCTGGCAGTCATGTTCTCCTGGCAGTCATGTTCTCCTGGCAGTCATGTTCTCCTGGCAGTCATGTCCTCCTGGCAGTCATGTTCACCTGGCAGTCATGTTCACCTGGCAGTCATGTTCACCTGGCAGTCATGTTCTCCTGGCAGTGTTGGTGGATAGTTCAGCATTCTCAGGGATTAGTGCATATTGAGATGTGCTCTGAACAGACCAGTCAATGTCTCTTCATTCACTTGCTGTGGATACCACATGGCTGCAATCCCTGTAATTGACTGTGGTTTGACGACCTCGTTGAACTGCCTTTGAAAGTATTTTTCTTTCAACACACAGACCAGGTCATCCCACTTCTGTTTTGGGGCCTTCCGTGTTTTGTTGAAGGAGTCACATTGGGCAAGTTTAGACATGGAACCTGGCCTTAGAAGACGAACTGGAGTTATGGCGGGAGGCAGTGGGCAGATAAAGGCCTGGCCAGCAACATTGTTGCACTTAGGGGATAGGATGCATATTTGATTTATATCCTATCTTTGGGCTATAGTTATTGGATTTCTCAGTCAGATGAGGTTTGCTGCTGAGTGGTTGATCCCATCTCAAACTGCTACTATATATCCCTTGTGAATCTGTATTAAACAATATATATATTCTGAGAATGAAACTGATACACACTGTCTGTAAGTCTTTAAACAAATAGGAACCTGTTTCTCAAAGGCCCTGAGATCAACCAATGTTTGATGTCAGTTATTATCAATTGTGCCTTTATAAAGGTGTGTTTAAACAAACAGGCAATGTAGGTTGCAAGTGTGCTGATGTGGTGCTGTACTGTATGTCACTCATCTGTGGTTATGACTGTGAGCTGAATGCTGTAAGATGTCTATTGAAGCTCTCTGTTAGCTTGGTGCTGTAAGATATCTGATGTCTATTGAAGCCCTCTGTTAGCTTGGTGCTGTAAGATACCTGATGTCTATTGAAGCTGTTATGCAGGTGAATGAGGACCCAAAAGCGACTTGGCGAAAACAGAGCTTTTAATCCAGTAAAGTAACTTTACAATCAAAAGGCATAATACTACTCGTAATGACGAGAACAGACTGGAGACTTGATCAAGAACTGCAGGTTGCCTCGGGAAGGCACTTGAACGTAGCAGACTCAGACACCTGCTCACCACGCAGCATCTGAGGGAAACACGACACGACAGGGCGATACATAGACACAGCACGGTGAACAATAGACAAGGATCCGACAGGGCAGGAACGGAAAACAAGGAGAGAAATAGGGACTCTAATCAGGGAAAAGGATCGGGAACAGGTGTGGGAAGACTAAATGATAGATTAGGGGAATAGGAACAGCTGGGAGCAGGAACGGAACGATAGAGAGAAGAGAGAGAGGAAGGGAGAGAGAAAAAGGGGAACGAACCTAAAAAGACCAGCAGGGGGAAAATGAACAGAGGGAAAAGCAAAATGACAAGACAATCTAAGACAAAACATGACAGTACCCCCCACTCACCGAGCGCCTCCTGGCGCACTCGAGGAGGAATCCTGGCGGCAACGGAGGAAATCATCAATAAGTGAACGGTCCAGCACGTCCCGAGACGGAACCCAACTCCTCTCCTCAGGACCGTAACCCTCCCAATCCACTAAGTATTGGTGACCCCGTCCCCGAGAACGCATGTCCATGATCCTACGTACCTTGTAAATAGGTGCGCTCTCGACAAGGACGGGAGGGGGAGGGAAGACGAACGGGGTGCGAAGAAAGGGCTTGACACAGGAGACATGGAAGACAGGATGGACGCGACGAAGATGTCGCGGAAGAAGCAGTCGCACAGCGACAGGATTGACGACCTGGGAGACACGGAACGGACCAATGAACCGCGGAGTCAACTTACGAGAAGCTGTCGTAAGAGGAAGGTTGCGAGTGGAAAGCCACACTCTCTGGCCGCAACAATACCTTGGACTCTTAATCCTGCGTTTATTGGCGGCTCTCACAGTCTGTGCCCTGTAACGGCAAAGTGCAGACCTCACCCTCCTCCAGGTGCGCTCACAACGTTGGACAAACGCTTGAGCGGAGGGAACGCTGGACTCGGCAAGCTGGGATGAGAACAGAGGAGGCTGGTAACCCAGACTACTCTGAAACGGAGATAACCCGGTAGCAGACGAAGGAAGCGAGTTGTGAGCGTATTCTGCCCAGGGGAGCTGTTCTGCCCAAGACGCAGGGTTTCTGAAAGAAAGGCTGCGTAGTATGCGACCAATCGTCTGATTGGCCCTCTCTGCTTGACCGTTAGACTGGGGATGAAACCCGGAAGAGAGACTGACGGACGCACCAATCAAACGACAGAACTCCCTCCAAAACTGTGACGTGAATTGCGGGCCTCTGTCTGAAACGGCGTCTAACGGGAGGCCATGAATTCTGAACACATTCTCGATGATGATTTGTGCCGTCTCCTTAGCGGAAGGAAGTTTAGCGAGGGGAATGAAATGTGCCGCCTTAGAGAACCTATCGACAACCGTAAGAATCACAGTCTTCCCCGCAGACAAAGGCAGACCGGTAATGAAGTCTAGGGCGATGTGAGACCATGGTCGAGAAGGAATGGGGAGCGGTCTGAGACGACCGGCAGGAGGAGAGTTACCCGACTTAGTCTGCGCGCAGTCCGAACAAGCAGCCACGAAACGGCGCGTGTCACGCTCCTGAGTCGGCCACCAAAAGCGCTGGCGAATAGACGCAAGAGTGCCTCGAACACCGGGATGACCAGCTAACTTGGCAGAGTGAGCCCACTGAAGAACAGCCAGACGAGTGGAAACAGGAACGAAAAGGAGGTTACTAGGACAAGCGCGCGGCGACGCAGTGTGCGTGAGTGCTTGCTTAACCTGTCTTTCAATTCCCCAGACTGTCAACCCGACAACACGCCCATAAGGAAGAATCCCCTCGGGATCAGTAGAAGCCACAGAAGAACTAAACAGACGGGATAAGGCATCAGGCTTGGTGTTTTTGCTACCCGGACGGTAAGAAATCACAAACTCGAAACGAGCGAAAAACAACGCCCAACGAGCTTGACGGGCATTAAGTCGTTTGGCAGAACGGATGTACTCAAGGTTCTTATGGTCTGTCCAAACGACAAAAGGAACGGTCGCCCCCTCCAACCACTGTCGCCATTCGCCTAGGGCTAAGCGGATGGCGAGCAGTTCGCGGTTACCCACATCATAGTTGCGCTCAGATGGCGACAGGCGATGAGAAAAATAAGCGCAAGGATGAACCTTATCGTCAGACTGGAAGCGCTGGGATAGAATGGCTCCCACGCCTACCTCTGAAGCGTCAACCTCGACAATGAATTGTCTAGTGACGTCAGGAGTAACGAGGATAGGAGCGGACGTAAAACGTTCTTTTAGAAGATCAAAAGCTCCCTGGGCGGAACCGGACCACTTAAAACACGTCTTGACAGAAGTAAGAGCTGTGAGAGGGGCAGCAACTTGACCGAAATTACGAATGAAACGCCGATAGAAATTAGCGAAACCTAAAAAGCGCTGCAACTCGACACGTGACCTTGGAACGGGCCAATCACTGACAGCTTGGACCTTAGCGGAATCCATCTGAATGCCTTCAGCGGAAATAACGGAACCGAGAAAAGTAACGGAGGAGACATGAAAAGAGCACTTCTCAGCCTTCACGTAGAGACAATTCTCTAAAAGGCGCTGTAGAACACGTCGAACGTGCTGAACATGAATCTCGAGTGACGGTGAAAAAATCAGGATATCGTCAAGATAGACAAAAACAAAGATGTTCAGCATGTCTCTCAGAACATCATTAACTAATGCCTGAAAAACAGCTGGCGCATTGGCGAGACCAAACGGCAGAACCCGGTACTCAAAATGCCCTAACGGAGTGTTAAACACCGTTTTCCACTCGTCCCCCTCTCTGATGCGCACGAGATGGTAAGCGTTACGAAGGTCCAAATTAGTAAAGCACCTGGCTCCCTGCAGAATCTCAAAGGCTGATGACATAAGGGGAAGCGGATAACGATTCTTAACCGTTATGTCATTCAGCCCTCGATAATCCACGCAGGGGCGCAGAGTACCGTCCTTCTTCTTAACAAAAAAGAACCCCGCCCCGGCCGGAGAGGAAGAAGGCACTATGGTACCGGCGTCAAGAGACACAGATAAATAATCCTCGAGAGCCTTACGTTCGGGAGCCGACAGAGAGTATAGTCTACCCCGAGGAGGAGTGGTCCCCGGAAGGAGATCAACACTACAATCATACGACCGGTGAGGAGGAAGGGAGTTGGCTCGGGACCGACTGAAGACCGTGCGCAGATCATGATATTCCTCCGGCACTCCTGTCAAATCGCCAGGTTCCTCCTGAGAAGTGGGGACAGAAGAAATGGGAGGGATGGCAGACATTAAACACTTCACATGACAAGAAACGTTCCAGGATAGGATAGAATTACTAGACCAATTAATAGAAGGATTATGACATACTAGCCAGGGATGACCCAAAACAACAGGTGTAAAAGGTGAACGAAAAATCAAAAAAGAAATAGTCTCACTGTGGTTACCAGATACTGTGAGAGTTAAAGGTAGGGTCTCAAATCTGATACTGGGAAGATGACTACCATCTAAGGCAAACATGGGCGTAGGCTTGTCTAACTGTCTGAAAGGAATGTCATGTTTCCGAGCCCATGCTTCGTCCATGAAACAACCCTCAGCCCCAGAGTCAATCAAGGCACTGCATGTAGCACCCGAACCGGTCCAGCGTAGATGGACCGACATAGTAGTACAGGATCTAGATGAAGAGACCTGAGTAGTAGCGCTCACCAGTAGCCCTCCGCTTACTGATGAGCTCTGGCCTTTTACTGGACATGAATTGACAAAATGTCCATCAAATCCGCAATAGAGGCACAGGCGGTTGGTGATCCTCCGTTCCCTCTCCTTGGTTGAGATGCGAATACCTCCCAGCTGCATGGGCTCAGTCTCTGAGCCAGAGGAGGGAGATGGTTGCGATGCGGAGCAGGGAAACACCGTTGACGCGAGCTCTCTTCCACGAGCTTGGTGACGAAGATCTACCCGTCGTTCTATGCGGATGGCGAGAGCAATCAAAGAGTCCACACTGGAAGGAACCTCCCGAGAGAGAATCTCATCTTTGACCACTGCGTGGAGTCCCTCCAGAAAACGAGCGAGCAGCGCCGGCTCGTTCCAGTCACTAGAGGCAGCAAGAGTGCGAAACTCTATAGAGTAATCCGTTATGGATCGATCACCTTGGCATAGGGAAGCCAGGGCCCTAGAAGCCTCCCTACCAAAAACTGAACGGTCAAAACCCGAATCATCTCCTCTTTAAAGTTCTGGTAATTGTTAGAACAATCAGCCCTTGCCTCCCAGATAGCTGTGCCCCACTCTCGAGCCCGGCCAATAAGGAGTGAAATGACGTAAGCAACCCGAGCTCTCTCGCTAGAGTATGTGTTGGGTTGGAGAGAGAACACAATATCACACTGGGTGAGAAAGGAGCGGCACTCCGTGGGCTGCCCGGAGTAGCAAGGTGGGTTATTAACCCTAGGTTCCGGAGGCTCGGCAGGCCAGGAAGTAACAGGTGGCACGAGACGAAGACTCTGGAACTGTCCAGAGAGGTCGGAAACCTGAGCGGCCAGGTTCTCCACGGCATGGCGAGCAGCAGACAATTCCTGCTCGTGTCTGCCGAGCATGGCTCCTTGGATCTCGACGGCAGTGTTACGAGCATCTGTAGTCGCTGGGTCCATTCCTTGGTCGGATCCTTCTGTTATGCAGGTGAATGAGGACCCAAAAGCGACTTGGCGAAAACAGAGCTTTTAATCCAGTAAAGTAACTTTACAATCAAAAGGCATAATACTACTCGTAATGACGAGAACAGACTGGAGACTTGATCAAGAACTGCAGGTTGCCTCGGGAAGGCACTTGAACGTAGCAGACTCAGACACCTGCTCACCACGCAGCATCTGAGGGAAACACGACACGACAGGGCGATACATAGACACAGCACGGTGAACAATAGACAAGGATCCGACAGGGCAGGAACGGAAAACAAGGAGAGAAATAGGGACTCTAATCAGGGAAAAGGATCGGGAACAGGTGTGGGAAGACTAAATGATAGATTAGGGGAATAGGAACAGCTGGGAGCAGGAACGGAACGATAGAGAGAAGAGAGAGAGGAAGGGAGAGAGAAAAAGGGGAACGAACCTAAAAAGACCAGCAGGGGGGAAATGAACAGAGGGAAAAGCAAAATGACAAGACAATCTAAGACAAAACATGACAGAAGCTCTCTGTTAGCTTGGTGCTGTAAGATACCTGATGTCTATTGAAGCCCTCTGTTAGCTTGGTGCTGTAAGATATCTGATGTCTTTTGAAGCCCTCTGTTAGCTTGGTGCTGTAAGATATGTGATGTCTTTTGAAGCCCTCTGTTAGCTTGGGTAAGATATCTGATGCCTATTGAAGCCTTCTGCTAGCTTGGTGCTTGTAAGATAGCTTACGCTTATTGAAGCCCTCTGTTAGCTTGGTGCTGTAAGATATCTGATGCCTGTTGAAGACCTCTGTTAGCTTGGTGCTGTAAGATATCCAGGATTTGGAATGTTACTTTCTAAATGTAATCAATTACAGTTACTTACAGAGAGAGAACAAGAGAATGCATGGCATGGCCATTGGCCAAGCTTCCACTATTTTGTTGCTATCACCTGTCCAAAATTGTAATCATTAAGGTAATTAGCCAAACTCAGTTATGTAATCGGATTACTTTCAATTATTTTGGATTTGTTACGGATAATTTCCTCCTCTTCGTCTGAAGAGGTGTAGCAGGGATCGGAACAAAATGCAGCGTGGTTATCTTCATACATCTTTAATAAAGATAATGGCGATACAATACAAAAACGTCAAAACCTAAACAGCCTTATCTGGTACAAACAAACACAGAGACAGGAACAATCACCCACAAAACACTCAAAGAATATGGCTGCCTAAATATGGTTCCCAATCAGAGACAACAATAAACACCTGCCTCTGATTGAGAACCACTCTAGGCAACCATAGTCTTACCTAGACAACTATACTACTCCACAATCCCATAACCTACAAAAACCCCAAGACAAAACACACCACATAAATAACCCACGTCACACCCTGGCCTGACCAAAATAATAAAGAAAACACAAAATACTAAGACCAGGGTGTGACAGGATTACTTTCCCCTTAAGAGGCATTAGAAGAAGACCAAAAGAATCAATCAAATGCATTTGGTGTGTCATCATAGTGGTCTCTGACTTGTGGTCAGACTCGCTCAGGTGGAACAAACTTAAACTTGTGTTATTTTTCCCCCCCAATGATACATTGAATGTCATTGAGAAAACATAAAGGTGTCATAGTGTATTTTTACATTTAAAAGTACTCTAAGAAGTAATCATCTAATTTTTCCAAAGTATGTGTAATCTGATTACAGTTACAGCTTTTTTTGTAATCAGTTACTCCCCAACCCTGAAGATATCTGACACCTTTATGAACTCCTGCCCCAGTGAGCTGAGCTCTCCTCCCCTCCCTCTCAGACTGAACGTTGGAGCTGGCCAGCGTGGCTATTGTTGACTGACTGACACATTCTGGAAAGCACCAGGGGCGTGGAGGAAGCAAACAGTTACGGGTGCATCTCATCTTTCCAACGCTTTGTGTCTCCTTATCTTATCTGTCCAGTCCTCAGGCAAAGTCCCAGACATGCATCATCTCTCCTTCGTTCTCTCTCTCTCTTCTTATTCTCTCTCTCTCTCTCTCTCTCTCTCTCTCTCTCTCTCTCTCTCTCTCTCTCTCTCTCTCTCTCTCTCTCTCTCTCTCTCTCTCTCTCTCTCTCTGTCTCTCTCTCTCTCTCTGTCTCTCTCTGGCTCTCAGAGATAGGCCTTGTTTGTTGCCATGTACCACCCTGGCTGTACCACCCTGGCTGTAACTTTGGACCTTCCTGTCCCACAGTCCCCCAGAGCTCTTTGACTGCCTGTGACTGTCTTAACTCCTACTGTGCTTATGTGTCTGTGTTGATTGACATGTGCACAGATGGTAGGATTTTAGCCACATGGGATGGCCATTGGCCAAGCGTGCACTATTCTGTTGCTATCACCAGCTTATTTGGGTGACTGCTGCTTGTTTTTCTTAGGGGAACAGACAAGGGGGAGGATTGGCTTGTGGTTGGATCCATTTCAAACATTCTCTTTTAAAGGGCTCTGACAGGCAGGAGCACAGCTGTGTAACTTAGATTCTACATCATACTCTTTTCCAATATATTTTGGGTGTTTCTAGATCATGTAGGAATTAAAAATATATATATATTTAAATTTTACCTTTATTTTACTAGGCAAGTCAGTTAAGAACAAATTATTATTTTCAATGACGGCCTAGGAACAGTGGGTTAACTGTCTGTTCAGGGGCAGAACGACAGATTTGTACCTTGACAGCTCAGGGGTTTGAACTTGCAACCTTCCAGTTACTAGTCCAACGCTCTAACCACTAGGCTACCCTGCCGAATGGTCCAGTGTCAGAGGAATTGCATACAAACCTTGACACTACAGTATATCAGCATATTTACATTATCCTTCTCTGTTCTCTATCTGTGTCCAACAGTGTTCCAAGAGAAGCCGGAAATCCCTCCCACCCTGGCTCAGGTCCAGGCCAGGAGCACCCCTCCAGAAGAGTACTCCTACTTGGCCTCTATCCTGAGACTGCTGCGTAACTTACCCTTCATGCTCCTTGTTATCAGCTATGGTGGGTCCTACTCACCCTCAATCACTCTCAAACCACACCCATGTCTACCATCATGTTTGGACTATTATTTGAGAAAACACAAGGAGCCAGGATACCTATGGCCGGTCAGATCAATAGAGGGTCGTTATGTGGGAACAGCATATGTGGGAACTCCTTCAAGACCGTTGGAAAAGCATTGCAGGGGAAGATGGTTGAGAGAATGCCAAGCGTGTGTAAAGCTGTCATCAAGTCAAAGGGTGGCTATTTGAAGAATCTCAAAAAATGAAATATATTTTGATTTGTTTAACACTTTTTTGGTTACTACATGATTCCATATGTGTTACTTCATAATTTTGATGTCTGCACTAATATTCTACAATGTAGAAAATAGTACAAATAAAGAAAATCCCTTGAATGGGTAGGTATTCTAAAACTTTTGACAGGTAGACTATTGTGTTTTTGTTGATTTTGACATTGTTTACCCTTTGATGTAGCAACTTAGGATGTTCAGAAATAAGAAAAAAGCCATAGGAGCAAAGCTAAAGCTAAAGCTGTTCAAACCAAATAAACATGGAGTGACACTCCACAATCTATTGCCAACGTCAAATAGATATATGCCAAAGTCAAATAGTCTCCTTGCACTAGTGTAGTAGTAGACTGGCTAAGGTCCAGGTATGGGTTCCATGTGTGTGTCAGCTAGGCTTCCTTTAGGACAGGGCCAGACCCAAACACAGTGTCCCATGTGGATCCCCTGCTCTCCCTGCAGGCCTCCTCGGTCAAACTAAATAAACACCTGCTCCTTTGCAGACTACAGATCCTGTAAAATACTCAGAGTGCAGAAACAAAACATAGACGTTTCTTTATGTTTTCTGCAGGGCTGAATGTCGGTTGTTTCTATGCTGTTTCCACACTGCTGAACCGGATGATTATTGAGCATTATCCAGTAAGTCTCACCCCAAATCTTAACACAACTGGCCATGTCCTGCAGTTATAGCCACACTTATTCAAAGGAAGATATTGAGTTGTTCCCTCCCAAAATAAGTAAAATATTTATTTCCCCGAAGGGTGAAGAGGTGAATGCTGGGAGAATTGGCCTCACCATTGTCATTGCCGGGATGGTGGGGTCCCTCATATGTGGGATCTGGTTGGACAAGACCAAAACCTACAAGTAAGACATTCTGATCCCTCCTAGGACTGAACATTTGAGAGTACCCAAGAAAGACTTCACTGAAATAAAACACACATTATTACATCAGAATTATGCTCCTAGATACAACTCTTTTTTGTGACTTTGATAACTCAGTGGCTCTTTCTTAGAACTAAGTAACTAAATAAAGTAACATACACAAGGTCCCCAGTCCCCACCTTAGATACATTTCATAAGATTATAATAGTGTGGCTGCTGACTCTAATCTTTAATCTGACACAAGAAGATTCCCAGGAAATGTCATGATCCTCTGAAGCTTTTTGGTCAAGCACCGTAATCAAGTCAGTCAATCGAACACTCTTAATTTAGATAACATTATCTTCGTTTTCTGCCACCATCAGACTCCATCTAATGGTTAGTATGTATTGAACATGAGGGAAACAAGGATGTGGTTAATCTTGTCAGGATGTGGATGTGGTAAGTCATGTCAGTCACCAAAATTCTATTTGTTTGTATTGTTGTAATTGGTCCATGTTAGAAAAGATTTAGCAACTGCTGATGAGTCATCTCTGATAACTTTTGCCCTGTTAATTACTGATTAAAAGGTGATTTGTGGAAACTATTGTGTATAGTCTAGTTAATTCTGCTCTCATGCTCAAGCAGTAGCCAGATTCACTGTATTCACTAAGAGTCTTATACATTGTATCCCAATAACTTATTCTTTGTCAAAAATACCATAGCTTGAAAAGGTAACAATCAGTAATGTTGCGATACTTTCTTGAGATCTGGGTTATAAAAACAGTAAACCCAATATGATATTGGATGGGCTGGGCTCTTGCACACAACAGCCTCTCTCATTAGCCACACTAAACGAAGCACTTTCTGCACGAGAGTCTTTTAAATCTCCTATTCAAAGGCAGGCTTCGAGGTGGATGAAGTATTTGTGTTGGAAGTGGGAACCGCTGAGGTTCTGGAGGATCTGAGTGTGGAATCTGATGCGTCTCCCTTCACCCAGCAGTCTAAAACAGAACAATTCTTCACATGCCATTTTAATATATTCCGCCAAAGTAGTCAACCCATATTTCTGTTGTTGACATACATCCATGTGAGATAGTCACAGGACTAAGTTGTATTAACAACAACAGCTGAGTGGAGCAATGTTTCACTTGTGGTTGTACAGGAAGATCTTCACCATAGTAAGCATGTTGATGTAGACCAGAACATGCCAGAGTTATGCTTAAGGGGGGTCTTAGGAATCGTGTTTTTTCTCTCATAAAGAATGGGATGGGAGGTGTTGACAGCCAACCTCATCCAACAGTTCTGCATGCCAATTGAGAACTTGAACTTGTTGCTGGTGCTATGTGTAGGTCTCACAGGCAGTGTTGCCTCTGGCCTGCCTGTGGGAAGTTTCAGGACAGGGACTTTTCTTAAGTGCTTTGTGGCCATGTTATGTAAAAGCAATATCCAGATGAGATAAAAAAAACATTGCAGATTCATTCAAATCCTATATGGGTTATACAATATTGAGCAAGGCACCAAATGAAGTTTGAACATTTTTGTTTATATAGACATACAGTAGATTTCATACAGGCAAAAGCAGGATAAAACAAACAAATAATGTTTACCTCTCTCCCCAGACAGACTACCCTGGCTGTGTATCTCATGTCCTTCGTGGGAATGGTGGTCTATGCCTTCACGCTGAACTTAGGCCACCTATGGGTGGTGTTTGTGACATCAGGGGCTCTAGGGTAAGAGTGAACAAACACTGTGACCAAACACAATGATGTTTGTGAATGATTTGCATTTCTCAGCTATTCCCACCTCTAACATGTCAGTCGTAAGAGAGGATAAGACTAGGCCTTCTTTTCTGGTCACACTCCAGGAACACTGTATGCTATTTTTCAAACTGCCTCCTTGTTCTTTAAACAGCCACTCTGTGAGAAGAGACAGACAACATCTTGAGACACTGATTAGTTGTGTTAAAATACAATTTAATGCAAAGTGTTGTGGCAGACAAGCTCATTTTAATGATTCTGTGCAACATTCATTATTTTACCTTGGAGTTGAATAAGTATTTTGTCATTTGTTAATTGATGAATAAAGGAGATGACCAAGAGCTGAAGGTTTAAAGGGTATGCTAGGTAATGACCACAGAGAGAATTTGATTGTGGAGTTGATTTTCTCTCAACAACACTGATAAACCTCCTATTTCTTTAGGTTCTTCATGACTGGGTACCTGCCACTTGGCTTTGAGTTTGCTGTGGAGCTGACCTTTCCAGAGGGTGAGGGCACCTCCTCAGGCCTGCTCAACTGTTCAGCTCAGGTAACAGGGACCATACTAATGACAGCATCGAAAGGTTTGTCATATGCATGAGGTCTACTGTATGCATGAATGTGTTTAGAGATGATCAACTCTCATGCTGACTCCCCTCATTTGCCCTCCATCTTCCAGATATTTGGGATCATATTCACCATCGGTCAAGGGAAGATCATAGACCACTTTGGCACATTCGCTGGGAACATCTTTTTATGTGTCTTCCTCCTCATAGGGACCATTATGACAGGTAGAGTTTGCCCCCCCCCCCCCAGAGTAGCTTTACAGTTGATTGAACATTGGACTCTTTTGCCTGCAGTTGTTATAGTTAAGCACAGTGACATGTTATGTAATCCACATTATATGGGGCTCTAGTAGTGCATGACTCCTTGGCTCATTGTGTCAGTCAAGCAGACATTGCATAACAGCTGTGTCTAACATTCATCATGGAGTAATAATGCCCTCTAGTGACTTATAATGATCATGATGAAAATTAACACATTTTCTATATACAGTAGGACATTTCCCATATTGTTTCAAAGTCTATACATGTCCTGTGTATTCCTAAATATGTATGCTATGTATGACCCATGTATTCCTGAATATATGTTTCTGAGAAGGGCTTTTCCTCTCCCTAAATCTTACAGCATTCATCAAGTCTGACCTCCGACGGCAAAAGGCCAACCATCTGGCTGAGAATCAGGTGGTGAGTGTAAGTGTGTCTGTTTCTGCTATTTGGTGTCCAGTTAAAGGGGATGTGTCGGATACTGCCCCTGGCTGATGCTCCATTCAATGGACTATTCTGGCTGGCTGCTTCTCTGGGGCTGGGTTCCTCTTGCTTGCTGTGGAGTGGACACAGGGGTCACAGGCAGGCGTTACACACCACCATGCTTTTCTTCTGCTTTCTGAAAACGACCCAGGTGTTTCTGAAAGCATAACTCTGCACCCGCTGTCAGTTCTCCAACTCGCTGTATTTGATTGTATGCCTTGCCGGTTTTTGATACAGAATTTGTGCTTGAGAAGTTTCTGTTTCGTTCGACACAAGCACCTGTTTCACAAAGATGACTTTTGTCACAGATTATTATGACTACAGTTTGCAGAACTATAGAAAGCTATCACACAATATCAGGGTGAATTGTCATTCTCGTTTATCTGTAGTATAAAACTACAATAATATGACACTGACTCATACTGTTTCGTCATACTGTAGTTTACAGTAGGCAATTGCACTCATTTGGCAGCAAAATACATTTGATAAAAATGACTTGCTCACTCAATATAAAATTGAATTTTCTCCAACAAAATGAGCTTTAATCATATAATAGATTCATAATAAACTTCAGGCTCAACTCACCAGTGGTCAGGGATGATGAGATGTTATTAACAATCCCTAACAAATCCATTCTGCTCAGTGCTTATATTCTTTCTATTATGAGGATACCGCTATCACTTCTTTTATCTCAATGCAGGTTGGGAGCTTTACTCACTTTATTTATGCAAAACTACAATAATCCCATTAATCCAGTTTTATGTCAAATCATTTCCAACCCCAGTCCTCATTAAGAGGAGGCTCTCTCTAGAGGCAGGTGGAGTGCTGGAATTAGAGGCCAGTGTTATGGGAGGGCCTGGTAAGGGCAGAGGGATTATGGTGATGGGAATGATGGCAGTGGTGGAGGAGCCCTTGGCCCCTCTTGTGCGTGATTTCCTAGCTGTTGTTCCAGGCTGCAGGCTCCCCATCTCGGGTACAGGACTACGGGGCCACAACACCCAGCAGCCCTCAGGAGCAGCAGTTCTGACACTAACCTCACTAAAACCCAAACACACACCAGCCAAGGTAGGGGCATCAAGTCTTTGAGGTTATATCACACAAGAAAAATGCTGCAGCTGTACAGTACTGTACAAAATGCAATCATAAAGAGCACTGGTATTGGTGATGTGTTGAGAATTCCCATTGGAAGATAAACACATCATACACTTAATTTACTCATAATCTTTTCAAAATACTGTAGTCTATAACCCACCTTAATACGGTGAAAAGGTCTTAAACAAAGACATGGCACTTGCTATTTCTGCTAAGTGAAAATAGCAACAATGAGGATTGAGATGCCTTGTGGGATTAGTCGAAACAGATTATAGGGATTGGTAAAGCATTAGGGTCCAAGCAGGTTTCGGAGTTAATATCTGGACAGGGTACTGCACTTTAATTACAAGAAACAGTAAGACTCATTTTCTGTCAGCTAAGCAGTGAGTGAGGCACTAAAGTACTGTAAAACCTTGGTGGAAATAAAGTGTTTATGCAACATCTTTTGTTGAAGGATAGAGCTTGCTGCTTGAGTGTAATATTAGTGCTTTGAACTATTTGTGCTTCGGTTGATCATCCTTCTCAAAGCAAAGCCCTACTATATGAGCTCATTGGAAAAATAATCACTTCTGTTTATTGCATAGCACAGACCTTTTCACTTCCAGTTCAGTTTTTTAAGTGAAGCTAATAAACCCCAGAGTTTTGGTACCTTACAAAAACGGTTAGCAGATCAATCAGCTGTTTCTGTCTTCCAGAGAAAGATGATCATTACCTTTAAATTGTATACATTACCTGTAAATTGTGGATTGATGTACTTCTTGCATGAAACATATATTGTTTTGATGACAGCAATACTCATATATTCTAGTACAGGTATTCCTAAATGGGCAATGCCGTCGGGGGAACGCCAAATAAAATGTGAATCACATAAAAAAAAAATATTAATAACAATTTTTCTTCACATTTTCACACAGTACATTTATATTTTCCAAAGAGGCTATACATTTGGGTGAGGTTTTTTTCTCGCCTGAGTAGCCTCATTTCACCTCCAAAAATGTAATCAAACCTAGTGTTCAGTGAAATAACAACACAATGTCAAATACAGGTAGCATAGTCTAATAATTAAATTATAATCACATTAATTGTTACTCTCTTGCGGGAAACTTTCACTCTTGTGCAGACATTTAGAAATTAAACATGACAATTAGAAAAATAAGCCACTGGAATTTTTTGAATGAGAATAAAGATGACTTTCTAGAAGTAAGACATGTATAAAAGCAACAGATACCATTAATAAGAAGGGGCTAGAAGTGTCTTATATGGTGAGTTACCGAGTGGCTAGGACAGGCAAGCCCCAAACTATTGTGGAGGACTTAATTCTTCCTGCTGCCGTGGATATGGCTGGGACAATGCTGTGGCAAATGGCAAAAAAACTATACAGACAATGTCTTCATCAAACAACCCTGTTTCACGACGCATCAGTGACATGGCAGGAGATGCATTGAAACAATTACTGTTTCGCATACAAGCCAGTGAATTCTATGCATTACAGCTGGATGAGTCAACAGACGTGGAGGGCCTGGCCCAGCTCCTGGTATATGTCCGTTACGTTTATGGGGGGTCAATTAAGGAAGACAACATCTTCTGCAAACCACTGGAAATCAGGACAAGAGGAGAGGATATTTTTAAAGTACTGGACAGCTTTGTGACATCAAATGGACTTTGGTGGTCAAAATGTGTTGGCATTTGTACTGATGGCGCAAAAGCCATGACAGGGAGACATAGTGGAGTGGTAACGCACGTGCAAGCTGTTGCTCCCGATGCCACTTATGTACACTGCAGCATCCACTGAGAGGCTCTTGCTGCCAAGGGAATGCCTGACAGCTTGAAAGACGTTTTGGACACGACAATGAAAATGGTTAACTTTGTAAAAGCAAGGCCCCTGAACTCTCGTGTATTTTCTGCATTATGCGAGGATATGGGCAGCGACCATGTAACGCTTTTACAACATGCAAAAGTGGGCTGGTTATCAAGGGGGAAAGTATTGACACTTTTTTAAAATTGAGAGACGAGCTTGAAGTTTTCTTTTGTGACCATAATTTCCCCTTGTCTGACCGTTTGCATGATGATGAGTTTTTCACAGGACTGGCCTATCTGGGTGATGATCCGAATGATCTGAATATAGGATTACTGGGACTCACTGCAACTATATTCAATGTGCGGGACAAAATTCAGGCTATGATTAAGAAGATGGAGCTCTTTTCTGTCTGCATTAACAAGGAGAACACACAGGTCTTTCCATTATTGTATGATTTGTTTGTGTGCAAATGAACTCAAGCTTACGGACAATGTCAAATGTGATATAGCGAAGCACCTGAGTGAACTGGGTGTGCAATTACGCAGGTACTTTCCCGAAACGGACGACACAAATAACTGGATTTGTTATCCCTTCAAGCCCTGCCTCCAGTCCACTTACCGATATCTGAACAAGAGAGCTTCATTGAAATAGCAAAAAGCAATTCTGTGAATATTTGAAGTTTTTCAGATTTCTGGATAGGGCCGTGCTTGGCAAACCAGGCTGTTAAGACACTGATGCCCTTTGCAAACACTTACCTATGTGAGAGTGGATTCTCGGCCCTCACTAGCATGAGAACTAAATACAGGCACAGACTGTGTGTGGAAAATAATTTAAGACTGAGACTCTCTCCAATACAACCCAACATTGCAGAGGTATGTGCATCCTTTCAAGCACACCCGTCTCATTAAGCTGTGGTGAGTTATTCACAATGTTTGATGAGCAAATAAGGTTTTATATGTAAAATGGCTAAATAAAGAGCAAAATTATTGATTATTATTATATTATTATTTGTGCCCTGGTCCTATGAGAGCTCTTTGTCACTTCCCACAAGCCTGGTTGTGACAAAAACTCACACTCATCCTTATGTTTAATAAATATATAATTTAGTATTGATTATTATTATTTGTGCCCTGGTCCTATAAGAGTTCTTTGTCACTTCCCACAAGCCTGGTTTGACACAAACTCACACTCATTTTTAATAAATATATTGTTTAGTGTGTGTGTGTGTGTGGCAGGCTTACAATGATGGCAAAAAAACAAACATTTGAGAGTGCGCTGACCCTGGTGCTAGAGAGGGTACGCAAGCTGGAGGTTGAATGTTTAAGGGGTTACGGGACGATAAAACGTTTGGGAAACAAACGCAAATGCCAGTTTGTGTCTTATTTATTTATTTACGAATATGTATTGTTTTTCAGATAATGCATAGAGCCCTGAGTTGATTATACCATGCTATAATTTAACACATTTGCCACTAACAATGTGTTCATTTGCAAGTAGAAACGTGTTCGACATCCACTGAAGTAGCTTGCAAATCTACAAGATAGCTACAGTAGTTGCCATGGTAACCAAACAAAGAGACTTGCTAGCATGTTTATGTATTTATGTTACTGAAGTAAAAGTGAAAGTCACCCAGTAAAATACTGCTTGAGTAAAAGTCTAAAAGTATTTGGTTATAAACATATTTAAGTATCAAAAGTAAATGTAATTGCTAAAATATTCTTAAGAATCAAAAGTAAAAGTATAAATCAATTCAAATTCCTTATATTAAGCAAAGCAGATGGCACCATTTTCTTGTTTATAAAATTTACAGATAGTCAAGGGCACACTCCAACACTCAGAAATCATTTACAAATTATGCATTTGTGTTTAGTGAGTCCACCAGATCAGAGGCAGTAGGGCTGGCCACGTGTTCTCTTGATAAGTGTATGAATTGGACCATTTTCCTGTCCTGCCAAGCATTCAAAATGCAAGAAGTACTTTTGGGTGTTAAGGAAAATGTATGGAGTAAAAAGTACATCATTTTCTTTAGGAATGTAGTGAAATAAAAGTGGTCAAAAATATAAATAGTAAAGTAAAGTACTGATACCCATAAAAACGACTTATAGTATTATAAGTATTTTTTTACTTAAGTTCTTTACACCACTGAACAATACCAATACTGTTTTCAATTCAACTTTTGTTTTAAAAAACATGTAAAAATTAACTATAGCCATTGAATTCTACCATGCAAACATACAGTGCGTTATTTAAACAACAAGGCCCGAGGGGGTGTGGTATATGGCCAATATACCATGGCTAAGGGTTGTTCTTATGCTCGACGCAGCACGGAGTACCTGAATACAGCCCTTAGCCTAAATCCCAAAGGTACCTTAATGCTATTATAAACTGGTTACAAAGTAATTAGAACAGTAAAAATAAATGTTTTGTCATACCCGTGGTATACGGTCTCATATACCAAGGCTTTCAGACAATCAGCATTCAGGGTTCGACCACCCAGTTTATAGGGAAATAATGCACACTCTAGAATGTCCTTCAAGCCAATCAGAAAGGAGTATTCAACAATGTTATGGTATAATGAGACCCAATAAGAAGATGTTCTGTTGTTTATGAGCTCCACCTCAATTGAAATAACACAATTTAAAGTTTTAACATGTAGTAACAATACATAATATAATATTATATCATTAGGAAAATCTGATTTCTAATAGTAATGTTTTGATTTGACAGAAACAAGCAGGTCACCCACAGGAAGGCCTCTCACAGCCAGCTACACTGAAGGACATCAAAGTATAAGGAGGAAATCCAGTTGAACGGGTGTGAAAAGAAAGAAATCCCATCATACACTTGGAATCACACAGGTTCTCCCTCTACAGCAAATTACTCGTCAGAAGATAACTGGTTTGATTATCATGCACAACCAAGAGTATTTCCATTTTTTTGTGCTGATAATTCATATTTAACTGTCACTTTTTGAGAGTACACTATGAATTGTTAATATTTTCATTTTGGTTTCTCTAGCTTTAAATGTCTCCAATCTAAATATTATAAATGTTGATGTCTGTGCATTTTGATATGAGCAATATTCAAACTGTGCTTATTTGTTTCCTGTTATTTGACCAATACCATACTGGAACAGAAAGTATTAATGTAACTGTTCTATTTTTGGAATTTGTTAACGTTAGTTAAAATTAGACTACAGATTCAGTGGTTTCAGTTGAATGGCAGTCTGTTCAGAGGGCCAAGCCGATCCAATCAAGCCAACTCACCTAGTGGCTTAACAGGATTTTGAGATTGCTATCTGCCATATAGGATTACAAGGAGATAATTGTGAGTAAATCAAATTGTATTTGTCACATGCGCCGAATACAACAGGTAGACCAGGTAGACCTTACAGTGAAATGCTTACTTACAAGACCTTAACCAACAATGCAGTTTTAAGAAAAATACATGTTAAGTAAAAAATAGATAAGTATAAAATAAGAAATAAAAGTAACAAATACTGCTGATAATGGTGAATATGTTTGATACTGTGCATCTTTGTATGTGTCATAAGGACTCAACCTCTTTAACCACATTCTTAGAACTTTAGGACTATTCTATTTCATATTTATCTGCATTGACTTGTTTAATAGCCTTTAAAGGAACACAGTGATAACAGAATGTGAGCAAAAAATCATTAGTGTGGCGAGAGACAATCCAATGGACTTTTTGGAAGTTGGCCAGTGTTGTATTTTCTAAAGTATATTATTATTTTGACCTGTAGTTTTGTTACTGAGAAACCTTTTTCATCTGCTTATTTGACTTGATGTGTTGTGGTTAGAAGTTGTCCAGTGATTTTTCTTTTTTAATGATTGTGTAATCTTATAAGAAGTGTTTTTCACTCAAATGATACAGTATATTGTTAAGTATAATAATTGTATACACAGTACCAGTCAAATGTTTGGACACACCTACTCATTCAAGGGTTTTATTTAGTTTGACTATTTTCTACATTGTAGAATAATTGTGAAGACACCAAAGCTATGAAATAACACATATGGAATCATGTAGTAACCAAAAAAGGTGTTAAACAAATCAAAATATATTTCATATTTGAGATTCTTCAAAGTAGCCATCCTTAACCTTGACAGCTTTGCACACTCTTGGCATTATCTCAACCAGCTTCATGAGGTAGTCACCTGGAATGCATTTCAATTAACAGGTGTGCCTACTTAAAAGTGAATTTGTGGAATTCCTTCCATTCTTAATGCATTTGAGCCAATCAGTTGTGTTGTGAAAAGGTAGGGGGGTATACAGAAGATAGCCCTATTTGGTAAAAGAACAAGTCCATATTATGGCAAGAACAGCTCAAATAAGCAAAGAGAAATTACAGTCCATGATTACTTTAAGACATGAATGTCAGTCAATGCAGAACATTTCAAGAACTTTGAAAGTTTCTTCAAGTGCAGTCACAAAAACCATCAAGCTTTATGACGAAATTGGTTCTCACGAGGACCGCCACAGGAAAGGAAGACCCAGAGTTACCTCTGCTGCAGAGTATAAGTTCATTGGAGTTACCAGCCTCAGAAATTGCAGCCGAAATAAATGCATCAGAGTTCAAGTAACAGACACGTCTCAACATCAACTGTTCAGAGGAGACTGTGTGAATCAGGCCTTCATGGTTGAATTGCTGCAAAGAAATCACTACTAAAGGACACCAATAATAAGAAGAGATTTGCTTGGGCCAAGAAACACGAGCAATGGACATTATAATCTGTGGAATCTGTCCTTTGGTCTGATGAGTCCAAAATTTAGATTTTTCATTCCAACCGACGTGTCTTTGTGAGATGCAGAGTAGGTGAATGGATGATCTCCACATGTGAGGTTGTGCATGGAGGTGGTGGCGTGATGGTGCTTTGCTGGTGACACGGTCTGATTTATTTTGAATTCAAGGCACACTTAACCAGCATGGCTACCACAGCATTCTACAGTGATACGCTATCCCATCTGGTTTGCACTTAGTGGGACTATCATTTGTCAATGACCCAACACACCTCCAGGCTGCGTAAGGGCTATTTGACAAAGAAGGAGAGTGATGGAGTGCTGCATCAGATGACCTAGCTTCCACAATCACCTGACCTCAATCCAATTGAGATGGTTTGGGATAAGTTGGACTACAGAATGAAGGAAAAGCAGCCAACAAGTGCTCAGCATGTGGGAACTCCTTTAAGACTGTTGGAAAAGCATTCCAGGTGAAGTTGTTTAAGAGCATACCAAGAGTGTGCAAAGCTGTCAAGGCAAATGGTGGGAATCTAAAATATATTGAACACTTTTGTTACTACATGATTTCTTTCATAATTTTGATGTATTCACTATTATTGTAAAATGCAGAAAATAGTAAAAATAAAGAAAAACCCTGGGATGAGTAAGTGTCCAAACTTTTGACTAGTACGGCTTGTCATACTCTGTAATGAAGAACAATCATAGTTTTGTAAAATGGTTTGTAGACATTGTTTGGACAAATTCTCAGATACTGTGAACAATTGCACCTGGTAATCTGGTGAACTAGATTGAGATAAATGCTCTGTTATTTTATTCATGAACATGTTACACCACAGACACAATCCAGTAACATACAGAAATAGGCCCAATGTTGAGATCCTCCATTAAAGTACTGTGAATGACAGATGTCAAAATCCACAGTCCCAAGCCCTATCACACAATCAAACCATAATTAATACATAAATCATCTCTACATTTATGCATTATTATTGTACATCATGAAACATTGATAGACAATTGCTGTTAAATTTTCAGTGTAAGAGTGAAACAGCTGTAGCCATAAAAACCATACTATATTGTAGCACATATCAAGTAGCACAGGAACGAGTCACCTGCAAAATAAATCCCACTTATTGCATATCCAGTCTTAAAAATTTCACACATATTGGACTCTTGTGTTTGTGTACATACAGTATAGTAAATATACCACTCATTCTTCAAGGCAAGAAGCAGTAGACTATCCCACAGCTTTCTCTAGAGTTGGGCTAAAACAGTTTTCTGCTGCTTGGAATCAGTTCCGCTTCTTCTGCCGTGCACCCACCTCTTCCTGATGCTCTGGAACACACTGGAACCCAATCAGCATTCCCACGATAGAGAAACCTGGAGAGGTGAGAGGATGCAATGGGTTTACTCCGCAACAAGAGACACCAGCAGCACAAGATCTGAGCAAGTTCCATCAGACAAAACATTTAGTTGAGCGATGCACCTTTTGTACCTGGTAGTTTGATGATTTGTTAACACTGTTGTTACTGGTTTTAACAAAACAAGCTCACTATTTGATCAGATGGAATTATAGAGCTGCAGTACTTACTCGCCACAATGAGAGGTGCCATAACGCCAATGGTCAGAGGTGCCGTTTTGTAGATGAAGGCTTCAGACAGGAAGTGTCCCAGAGCCAGTACAAATGTCCACAACGTGATGTGATAGAGCCTACATGAAGTGACAACAACTATTTAAGAACTCCCACAGAACACAAATGACAGTTTATGCACTCACTGTTGCATTAACAGACAACATTGCAAGGATACAGGAAATCTTACGTTTTGTTCTGAATGTCTATGGCGCACGCGCAGCGGATAATTGACGACAACAATGTCCAGATTCCAAATGTTCTTGCTTGGAGGCCATTTACTGTAAAAAGGAAGCAGAACCTACATGAAGTTCTATGAATTCCTTGCACCTTGGAGGAGACTGAGCATACTGCTGTTGTAAAGCTCCTGTGATGTAGACAAATCAATGTGTAACCCAGTCTTATACACAGGTATAATAACATCCTACAGGTTGGAACAAAATCCTGCTCCCACACCCACCCTTGCACGGTAAGATCAGTCATGGCCTGCTTTAGATAGTGTTGCAATCCCGTGTAGAAACTACTCACCAAACTCTGGTGTCCCCGTGTAGAGTTTCTCAGAGAGGAAGCTGTGATCTCTGAAACTCTGGACGGTGTTTCCCATGGCAATGACAGACACCATGACCAACCAACTCCGCAGAACATTCAGAAAACGACTCATCCTTGCCTTCTGTGGGATGCACCTGCCAGACACATTGGCTGAGAGTAAGGGGCAGACAGCATAGCACTTTGCAAAAATGAACAAGAAAATAACAGCTTCATTCTGCTTGTTTACAGCTCGGGTGAATGCTCTGTCAGGTTGCAAGAACCACCATGGTCGTGGGTACTATAGCTAACGTTAGCTACAACAGCAACCATCAATGCAGGCGCGATACAAACACAATTATGTATGTCTAACTTACCTTCTACGACAGTGATACGACAGTGATCAGCGAGTCGAAATCAATAGACATATAATGTCAACATGTCTGTAAAAACATTGCTAATGTTTGGAGATTGAGAATACCGTGTGAACTGTACTGTCGCTCAATAATTAGCTGATATGGACATTCAATTTGGCCAATTATAGAGCTCAGAAGATGGCTTCATCATCGTCCCATTCATCACAATGGGTCGTTCGACTGGTAACGTGCTTTTTAGGTTCCGCCTTATTTCGCGCATTCCACCAATCATTACAACACAAACCACAGTTGCAACTGTGGGCGCGATTGATTTAGCTCTCCTGGTGCTCCTGGCCACAGGAGAGTGACGAAGTGGCGACGATTTACATTCATACTATAACAATTAAAACACCAAAAATCTATTATATTACTTTAGCTTTTTTGTTTTAATACTATGCTAGACAATGTAATTCGTCTTGAATATTCCAAAGCATTCCCTGTGTGACATGTTCTGACCAAATGCCCCGATTCAGTAGTACATTGCAGGCATTGGAATGCCCAAGTCCGTTTTTATCCCTCAATAAAAAACATTGGAATTCTTATTTTACGATGCATATTTGGAATGATAGAAATTCATCACAAATTGGATGTTGTGTTGCCCAAAACGTCACGTGCTTGAGGACAGTGCGCATGCTCTCGCCATTGGTTGCCAGTAAGTTGTTGTAGTTACAAATAGGCTAGCTACAGGAAGACTTTTTATGATGGCTAGCTAGCTAACTGTGGTTCTTCGAATACATAAGTTTATCCTATGCTGAAGAGTTGGGTATGTTTATATGGTAGTTCTACGACTGTCATGATTTATAACCTGAATGTTAGCTTGCTCTCTCAATGGAACATATAGTTTGTATTACAAACCACAGTAAAGCTAGGTAGCTAACGTGCCAACCTTATTACCTAATTTAGCTATCTAGCTAACGTTAGATAAGTAGCTAACCAATCTCAGATGTTGCATAAAGTTCCTAGCTGGCTGGTATCATGAGCTAGTAATAACTATGTAACATAGCTAGCGTTAGCTGTAATAGCAACACACAACATATTTGACATTGTTAGGGCTAGGTGTTTGACGGTCTATGATTCAGCTTGTTTCTGGGCAGTGCTAATATGGCCTCATAATATTAATTTATGCATGGATATTATTGATTTATAAGTTAACTCAATTCCAGACAGCAGTGTTTTCTTCAGTATGAAAATGCTGTGTTTTAACTGGACTGATATTTCAACAGTAGACGGTGAGAGCTGGAAATGCCCACCTTCATAACCCCAGATACCTGACTCAAAGCAGATTTCGTCAGGAGGTACTTCCCCCTTCACTGTGGTGAAAATGCCAACTGTGATCCGGGATAAAGAGGATTCAGAGTCCTCAGAGGACGAGCAAGAGTAAGTGGCTGTTCTGATTAAGTGTTTCTAATGGTTTTGTTACATTTCCTTCTAGTTGTAAAAAGCAGTGTGCTAAGTGTGCTAAGTAACAGAAAAATACACAGATCAATGTTTAAACTCATTGCCACCACTGAGATCCTATTAAATTCAAATAGTTCTAGTATGTACTTCCATGCAACAATAATAAACACTGTAAGAACAGATCCCTCCCTGTATGATCTAAATATACTGTATAAAGTGTCAATATGTGGTTAAACTTAGTTAACTAGAGCTTACCATGCAATCTAAATTAAGCCTGGCTTATTTGGTGTCTATAAATGTGATAAATTTGGCACTTAAATAGCCTGGCACCTCAATTATGTCCTTAAATAGAACATGTACTACTACAGCAGAAGAGGCCAAGAAGTTCACAGTCTTGTCTTCATCTAGTCCTGAATTCAAATTTCATTAGGCTACTAAACTCTTTGGCAACTAATTAATCTGCAAATGCACCTTAGATCATTCTCATACATGGTCATCAGAGACTAAAATTTATTATTTATGTAAAGTGTCTTGAGTGCCCGACAAATCTCCCTCAAGACATGCAATAGGCCTACATAATTAGGCACTGCTTGCTTAATATTGGACTGAGTTTGACACCTATGACTTGAGCCTATATTAGGTAGATACTGGGTTATTACTGGTGGTAATGCTGCAGGGCACTAGCCTAACTATTACATCTCATTAAAGCTCACAATTCTAGTGGCAGTTTTGTCTGACATGTCTAAATACCTGAGCCAGGAGCAGGTATTGTTTACTACCGCACCCAACCTTATCTAGAATGGTCAAGTCTGATAGTTCTTCTCCAGCAGCATGCCGTCTTAAGTATGGATTTACATTAGTAAAATATGTGTAGTAATATTTAGCGCTCTTCAACATCACATTTGCAACTTTTCTGTTTACACTATCCTTACTTTATCCTTGGATGTAGTAAATCATATTGCACACAATGTTGCCCACTTGATTAATGCAACGATTCAGAAATACTCTGAAGTTCTCTGAATTCCTTGGAGGAGACTGAGCATACGGTTGTTGTAAAGCTCCTGTGATGTAGACAAATCAATGTGTAACCCAGTCTTATACACAGGCATAATAACAACATCCTACAGGTTTTGGCTAACAGACCAAAAATACTGTCTACTGGTATTAAGGTCATTTTTGCAGGGACATGTGTTGTGGGGCAGCAATTTTCGTTACACTATAGCACTCAGTGGCATAGATGTGCCCCACACTATCTCCGGTGGTAGTGGGAGAAATGTCTCTCAGAGATTTGAATCTAGATCCGACTCTTTACACTACAAAAATATATTTCCTGGGACTAGTATGTGTTGTGTAAAGAGGCCCTTATCTCCACCATGGTCACTGATAGAACCAGACACAGCCAACCTATCAGATATTTTCAGTGCAATGTTACCAGAGTGTTTGTTAATTGACAGGTTTGTTATTGTTCAGTATCCATGAGATAGTGGCTCGACCACTCTCTGCTCCGCTAATGTAAACACCTTGTCAGATTGCGTTCCACCACCCTAAGGGTAGCATCATCAGGACTCTAAACTCAACATAATGAGACAGTAAAGACACGTTGGAAGGTTTTACAGCTTTAGGCTAATGGTATGCCGTGTTTTAGATACTCTTCCCTCTCATTTAGGTTCTTGTATTATTGGACTTTATATGGGTATTTTGTCGCCCATATTTTATTTTTTGAGTTTAAAGTATAAACTCTACTCTTGAGTAGCTTGACCCTGCATGACCCTCTCAATGTAAGAATACATTATTGATCTGTTTTTCTGTCTCATCAGGGACCATCCTTGCATTGCCTGGAGTGGCCTCAGCAGGAAGATCCCAGTCCTGGTGTTCTTTGCTGAAGCCATCGTCTCTAAAGATGGAAACATCCGTTCTGTTGGAGGTACGATGTCCATAAGAAACATTCTAAAGATATGAGAGTATATAATTCGGTTGAATTCATATCCTGGCCCAATCCTTTAATTTCTGTTGAATGATAATGTTATGTTCATATTCTGTCTTTAGAACGGTATAACCTGGCCTTCAAGATTGTGCGCACGGAGAGCCGGCTGGTTCGTGGCTTACTGACCACTCATGGTTTCCATGAGGTATTACATGAAATCTCATTCTGATTCACTTGCACATACAGTACCAGTCAAAAGTTTGAATACACCTACATTTTCTTTATTTTGACTTTGCCTTGATGAGAGCTTTGCATTCTCTCATCCATCTTCATCTGGAATGCTTTTCCAACAGTCTTGAAGTAGTTCCCACATATGCTGAGCACTTGTTGGCTGCTTTTCCTTCACTCTGCGGTCCAACTCATCCCAAACCATCTCAATTTGGTTGAGGTCGGGTGATTGTGGAAGCCAGGTCATCTGATGCAGCACTCCATCACATGCCTTCTTGGTCAAATAGCCCTTACACAGCCTGGAGGTGTGTTGGGTCATTGTCCTGTTGAAAAACAAATGAGAGTCCCACTAAGCGCAAACCAGATGGGATGGTGTATCGCTGCAGAATGCTGTGATAGCCATGCTGGTTAAGTGTGCCTTGAATTCAAAATAAATCACAGACGGTGTCACCAGCAAAACACCCCCACATCATCACACCTCCTCCTCCATGCTTCACGGTGGGAACCACACATGCGGAGATCATCAGTTCACCTCCTCTGCGTCTCACAAAGACACGTCAGTTGGAACCAACATCCGACCAAAGGACAGATTTCCACCGGTCTAATGTCCATTGCTCGTGTTTCATGGACCAAGCAAGTCTCTTCTTATTGGTGTCCTTTAGGAGTGGTTTCTTTGCAGCAATTTGACCATGAAGGCTTGATGTACACAGTCTCCACTCAACAGTTGATGTTGAGATGTGTCTGTTGAACTCTGCAAAGCATTTTTTTGGGGCTGCAATTTCTGAGGCTGGTAACTCTAATGGCCTTATCCTCTGCCGCAGAGCTAACTCTGGGTCTTCTATTCCTGTGGCGTTCCTCATGCGAGCCAGTTTCATCAAAGCGCTGGATGGTTTTTGCGACTGCACTGCACTGACATTTTCCGAATCGAGTGACCTTAAAGTATTGATGGACTGTCATTTCTCTTTGCCTATTTGAGCTGTTCTTGCCGTAATATGGACTTGTTCTTTTACCAAATAGGGCTATATTCTGTATACCACCCCTACCTTTTCACAACACAACTGATTGGCTCAATGGGAAATAAAATCCACTATTTAACTTTTAACAAGGCACACCTGTTAATTGAAATGCATTCCAGGTGTCTACCTGAAGCTGGTCAAGAGTGTGCAAAGCTGTCATCAAGGCAAAGGGTGGCTACTTTGAAGAATCTCAAATATAAAATATATTTTGATTTGTTTAACACTTTTGGTTACTACATGATTCCATGTGTGTTATTTAATTAGTTTTTATGTCTTTTCTATTATTCTACAATGTAGAAAATAGTAAAAATAAAGAAAAACCCTTGAATGAGTTGGTGTGTCCAAACTTTTGACTGGTACTGTATGTTCCTCTCTGTCATGTGTTGTAAGGGGATAGGTCTGTTTTTTTCCTGACTGACAGTCTGTCAAAGCCTGGAAATGCACACACTGACAAAGTTGGCCCAGTATAGTGTTAATCCTGTTTCACAAGAGCACACTCCCCATTATTGCTTCATCCAAGCACTTACTATTAATTCATATTTTTTTGTTCACTTCAATGCCACTTGACTCCCACTAAACCCATCATCAAAGACATGCTAGTGTCTGCCACATCATCCCAGAGCCAAAGTTTAATAACCCTCTATTGCAAACATCTGGCTTTCTCATAGCAGTTAGTGCTGGCCCATGTCAAACCTGCCTCTTCACAAAGGAGCGCAGAAGGGTATGAATAAAACAAAACAGATATAAATTACTATGATTGTGATTAAAATAGCTGGTGAGCTGGCTTCCCTTTGAGATGATTTGAAGGTAGAGATTAGTGGCTGAGTATCGGATCTAAGCCTCGGACCCATCTTTATCAAGCCGTCAGATGTGATGCATATCAAACAGGAACTGTGGGATTCAACAGTAACTGTGCAAACCTTGTGTTTGCACCAAGGCTATATTTTTCCTGTTATGATGTCCTTTAATTTTCTTAACGATTTCCCCTGCCTTTGCGTATTGTTTGGTCTTACTGTGAGTACTGCCTCTGAATAGTCTGAAGTACATAACTGAGATCTGAGCTTGACTGGAAGGACTGTTTTTCAGATCCATCCAAACAGTAATGACTTCAACCTCATGTGGACGGGGTCTCACCTCAAGCCTTACCTCCTACGCAGCCTTCAAGACTTCCAGAAGGTCAACCACTTTCCCAGGTACGACTGTGTCCAACTGTACACAGAGTGGAGTCACTTTGGCCTGCTGCAGTTCCTGATGTAAAAATTCACACTGCTTCTTTGTTTAAGCCCCTTCAATTCGACCTTGTGTTTATTGTCTTTCACAGGAAAACATTTTGTTTGAACAAGTGCCTTTCTAAAACATGAAATGAATCAAACTGTCATGCAGAGTAGTCTTGTTGCCATTGTGTTTGTACAAGCTCTTATTTCTATCAGCATCCAAGCAGTAGAGAACTCAAGCATTTCGAGCTGAAAGGTCAATGGCCCTGTTCATTTCCAGGTCATATGAACTCACGCGCAAAGATCGGCTGTATAAAAACATCCAGCGGATGCAGCAGTCTCACGGCTTTAAAAACTTCCACATCGTCCCTCAGACCTTTGTGCTTCCCTCAGAGTACCAGGAGTTCTGTAGTAAGTCCTGCTTGTCTGTTAACATCTATTGACTCTCATTACTGTAAACACAATAAGCCACCATGTTTCTCCGCTAGTCTTTCTCACAGCACGCCACTCTTCCCCGTCTTCTCTGCCTCATCCCAGGTTCTTTCGTCAAGGACCAGGGCCCCTGGATCATTAAGCCAGTAGCATCTTCAAGAGGACGAGGGATCTACCTGGTCAGCAATGTAAGGGATACACCATAGGAAGAACAGTGTACTGTTAGTGTTACTTTTGGTCATTTAGTGTATAACACAGTATGTGGACACCTGCTCGTCGAACATCTCATTCCAAAATCATGGGCATTTATATGGAGTTGGTCCCCCCCCCTTTGGTGCTATAACAGCCTCCACTCTTCTGGGAAGGCTTTCCACTAGATGTTGGAACATTGCTGCGGGGACTTGCTTCCATTCAGCCACGAGCATTAGTGAGGTTGGCACTGATGTTGGGCGATTAAGTCTGGCTTGCAGTCGGCGTTCCAATTCATCCCAAAAGTGTTTGATGGGATTGAAGTCAGGGCTCTGGCCAGGCCAGTCAAGTTCTTCCATCCTGAGCTCGTCAAACCATTTCTGTATGGACCTCGCTTTGTACACGGGGGCATTGTCATACTGAAACCGGAAAGGGCCTTTCCCAAACTGTTGCCACAAAGTTGGAAGCACAGAATTGTCTAGAATTTTATTTTATGCTGTAGCGTTAAGATTTACATTCACTAAATCAAAGGGGCCTAGCCCGAACCATGAAAAACAGCCCCAGACCATTATTCCTCCTCCACCAAACCTTACACTTGGCATTGGGGCATGTTGTGTTTTCCTGGCATCTGCCAAACCCAGACTGCCAGATGGGGACGCGTGATTCATCACTCCAGAGAACGCGTTTTCACTGAGGCCAATGGTGGCGAGCTTTACACCACTCCAGCCGACACTTGGCATTGTGCATGGTGATCTTATTCTTGTGTGTGGCTGCTCGGCCATGGAAACCCATTTCATGAAGCTCCCGACGAACAGTTCTTGTGCGGACGTTGCTTCCAGAAGGCATTTTGGAACTCTGTAGTGAGTGGTGCAACCGAGTACAGACAATTTTTATGTGCTTGTGCACTCTGCGGTTCTGTTCTGTGAGCTGGTGTGGCCTAGCACTTCCTGGCTAAGCCCTTGTTGCTCCTAGACGTTTCCACTTCACAAGAACAGCACTTATAGTCGACTGGGGCAGCTCTGTCAGGGCAGAAATTTGACAAACTGACTTTTTGGAAATGTGGCATTCTATGATGGTGCCACGTAAAGTCACTGAGCTCTTCAGTAAGGCCATTCTACTGTCAATGTTTGTCTATGGAGATTGCATGACTGTGTGCTCTATTTTATACACCGGTCAGCAACGGGTGTGGCTGAAGGTGTGTCTACATTACATGCTTTTGTGTATATACAGTGCCTTCAGAATGTATTCAGACCCCTTGACTTTTTCCATATTTCGTTACTTTACAGCCTTATTCTAAAATTGATTAAATAGTTTTCTCCCCTTATAAATCTACACACTGTATCCCATAATTTCAAAACAAAAACATGTTTTTAGAAATGTTTGCTAATTTATTAAAACTAAAATGGAAATATCATTTACATTTTGTTACATTACTGCCTTCTTTTACATTTTGTTACTTTACTGCCTTCTAAAATGGATTAAATCATCCCCCCTCAATCTACAAACAATACCCCATAAAAACAATACGCCATAAAAACTGTTTTATTCTAGCAAATTAATAAAACATTTCAAAACATATTACATTTACATAAGTATTCAGACCCTTTACTCAGTACTTTGTTGAAGCAAAGTGATTACATCATCAAGTCTTTCTTTGGGATGATGCTTACAAGCTTGGCACCCCTGTATTTGGGGAGTTTTTCCCATTATTCTTTGCAGATCCTTTCACGCTCCATCAGGTTGGATGGGGAGCATCGCTGTACAGCTATTTTCAGGTCTCTTCAGAGGTATTCATTCAAGTCCGGGCTCTGGCTGGGACACTCAAGGACATTCAGAGACTTGTCTCCCAGTCCCTGCTGCTGAAAAACATCCCCCCACAGTATGATGTTGCCCCCACCATGCTTCACCTTAGGGATGGTGCCAGGTTTCCTCTAGAAGCTTGGCATTCAGGCCAAAGAGTTCAATCTTGGTTTCATCAGACCAGAGAATCTTGTTTCTCATGGTCTGAGAGTCATTCGGTGCCTTTTGGCAAACTCCAAGCGGGCTGTCATGTGCCTTTTTGTTGAGGAGTGTCTTCTGTCTAGCCACTCTACCACAAAGTCCTGATTGGTGGAGTGCTGCAGAGATGGTTGTCTTTCTGGAAGGTTTTCCCATCTCCACAGAGGAACTCTAGAGCTCTGTCAGAATGACCATCAGGTTCTTGGTCACCTCCCTGACCAAGGCCCTTCTCCCCCGATTGCTAAGTTTGGCTGGGTGGCCCACTCTAGGAAGAGTCTTGGTGGTTCCAGACATCTTCCATTAAAGAATGGAGGCTACTGTGTTCTTGGGGACCTTCAATGCAGAAATATTTTGGTACCCTTCCCCAGATCTGTGCCACGACACAATCCTGTCTTGGCGCTTTACAGACAATTCCTTGTACCTCATGGCTTGGTTTTTGGTCTGACATGCACTGTCAACTGTGAGACCTTATAGACAGGTGTGTGCCTTTCCAAATCATGTCCAATCAATTGAACTTACCACAGGTGGACTCCAATCAAGTTGTAGAAACATCTCAAGGATGATCAAGGGAAACAGGAGCTCAATTTCGAGTCTGATAGCAAAGGGTCTGAATACCTGAATACCAATGTAATTAAGGTATTTCTGTTTTTGCAAAAAAATGTATGAACCTTGTTTCACTTTGTCATTATGGGGTATTGTGTGTAGAATGTGGAGGATTTGTCTTTTTTTAATACATATTAGAATAAGGCTGTAACGTAAAAAAATGTAGAAAAAGTAAAGGGTTCTGAATAGTGTCCAAATGCACTGTAAAGTGTAGATACACTCACCTTAAGGCTACGTGGGGATAATAGCCTGAGGGATCTCAGGTTGTAAATGAAACAATATGGCAGTTACTTGCGGGAGGGGGTGGATTCTGTTGAAAAATTAAGTATAAAACAATGTGTGTCATAGACATTAAGCACTGTTGAGTAAATCACACACTTCAAGGCTTTGGAAGAGCTCCAGAAGGTTCTCTGACTTGGACAACCTATAAACATGCTTTTTCTTCTGGGGTATTTTCATGAAACAGTGGAAAGAATGTCAGGGTGATATTTAGAAAGAAGGATGTTCATTTTGGGGGTTTTCTCTGAACTGTAGCCAGCCCGACGGTTAGTAGCTCTCCACCTCCCTCACCCCTTCCCGGCTTCACCACCTGCAACACATTTCAGACTCATAAATGACCCCACTCCTCTGATAGACTGCTGTACAGGATGGGTTTTCTCTTTGAATGGCCAATTTCATGTGTCTGACTTGATCATACTGGACCTGGTCCATTATACAGTGAGCTCCAAAAGTATTGGAACAGTGACAAATGTTTTTGTTTTGGTTCTGTACTTTGGCTCTGTACTCCGGAATGAATCGTGACTAATGATGAGTGAGAAAGTTACAGCCGCATAAATATCATACCCCCCCCTCCCCAAAAATGCTAACCTCCTCTGTTGTGTTGGTGAGCGGTTAGCGTGTCTTGGGGTTATGATGTTTGTGCATCTGTGTCTAACTTTCTCTCCCATCATTATTCACGATTCATTCAGAACTATCAGCAGTCATGGTAGCATGTTTAGTGTTCAGAAACATATTATATTCTTATTTATGATAAAACTGACTCCAAAATGACACAAAACATTATTTACCATTCATTTCTATTGGGCACAAAATAATCTGAAACGCAACCAAAAAAAAGAGCCATGCTTCCAACAAGCTTGATGTAATCATTGCGTGCTAGGAATATGGGACAAAATACTTTACTTTTGACTACTTTAATACACAAGTGAATTTGTCCCTATACCTTTGTAGAAAAAGTGCTGTCATTTCTAAACGGTTCACCCTGTATGGATGAATATACCCCCATTAAAGCTGACAGTCTGCACTTTAACCTCCCATAGTCATTGTATAATTTCAATGTGTCACTGTCAAATGCTTTGGGAGCTCACTGTATGTGTAATCTAATGGTTGATGTGTTATTTAGCCTAACGTATGATCCTTACCCTACAAAGCCTACCCAGATTCCAATGGACGAGAACATCTTAGTTTCTCGCTACATCAATAACCCATTACTGATTGACGGTGAGTTTGTCCCCTTCACGTGTTGTCAAATCAGTTACTTATGCAGATGAAGACAGTAGTTAGAAAAGCAGTAATGTTGTATGTATGTTTAACACATTTCTTGCAGACTTCAAGTTTGATGTGCGGTTGTATGTGCTGGTGACATCATATGATCCACTCACTATCTATCTCTATGAGGAGGGCCTGGCCAGGTGAGCTGTGTGCTGGATCTTTACTTTGTGTTATGCAAACAATGTCCAGTTACATTTGAATCATTTAGCAGGAGCTCTCATCCAGGAACATGTAGGGTTTCAAGTGTCGCTCAAGGGCACATCGACATATTTTTCACCTAGTCGGCTTCGAAACGGTCGACCTTTTGGTTACTGGCCCAACGCCCTTAACTGCTAGGCTACCTGCCACCAATGATTATATACGGGATATCTAATCTCCATTAGCTAGGTCATTGAAGTGTGTATTGGGTCAAAAGGGTCCATGTTGGATAGTGGCTTTGGAATTATTTCCTGTCCTCATGAAAGTAGTGAAGAAAAGTATCAACTGTAGTTAGGAAGTTACCACGCAATAATGACCAGTAGAGGGCGGTCTAAACGTTTCTATCTGCCACTGATGAGTAGTACGATTTGGTGGGGCTTTCAAACAAAGCTCTCCATTGTCTCCATGGTCCAATGAGATAATCAAATGCTCTTTGCTCAGACTTGGACCCTGATAAGCAGGAAGACAGATCTCTGTTTCAAATTGTTTTACAGATTTATTAAACATGAATGATATTGTGCTGTAATTATCTTATGAGTCTCAGATATAAATATGCAGTGACAGACTTAAAATGAGTGACCCACAGCCGCAATGCTATTTGCAACATTTAGTTATTGTCTTATTATCATATTAGATCAACAATTTTCCTGTGTCTTTACCTGGAGCCTGCTGTAATACTGTATTCATTCATCATTAAGATCGTCTGGGCTCATGTGGGGTTGGGGGCAGCGATGAGTGGATGATGCATACTGATTGGCTCATCTCGGCTAGGCTTGATGGATGTGCTGCAATGCGTGAGGCAATCAAACACAAATGCACAGGGCTGTTTAGCGCAGACCGTGCTTGATTATTAATGGAGGGCAATTAATCCTGGCTGAATTGCGAATACCACTTTAATCTTGTGACATTCCATTTGGTTTGTCTAGATTCGGGTACTCGCTGTATGCCAAGGAATTCTCAATATTCCACATGTGGTGTCAATCCTCTTTAATACATAGTACAGTATGGGGAACATATCTCCTTTACTAATAGACCCTCTAATGCTGTCAAAGGTCAATCATATGAATTGTACTGTATAGTAACTTTTTGTGCATCCTGTGTTCCTGCAAGCTGTGTTCCTGCAAGCTGTGTTTTGGGATATTGTTTAATTGAACCTAAACTCTGCCTACAGGTTTGCCACCGTGAAGTATGACTGTGGCACAAAGAACATCAAGAACCAGTTCATGCATCTCACCAACTACAGCGTGAACAAGAAGAGCAGTGACTATGTCAGGTAACCTGGGATCTGCAGGGAACAATCACTTCTATTCTCCTTCAGGAATCTCAAAGTTAATATGTAGCTTATTGACGGTGCATAGAATTGGGAAAACAGCAAATCGTACACGTTTTGGTTTTTGAATGGGATTTTCAGATGCGAGATAGATTGCCACTTTGGTTTTCTAATGACAATCTTTTCAACATTGCAGCATGAACTGTTTTGGAAAAAGCCAGACCATTATATTTATTTTCTTCCTTTTCAGTTGTGATGACCCTGAAGTGGAGGATTATGGGAACAAATGGAGCATGAGTGCAATGCTGCGGTATTTGAAGCAGGAGGGAAAAGACACCACATGTGAGTAGTCTGAACTCTTCACTCTCCTTTGAACCTCCTCCCCTCCACCCTCTCCTGGCTCAGAATGTCCATGCTATTGTCCATGCTATTGTCCATGCTATTGTCCATGCACAGTCAAAGAAATTTTACTGTTACCGGATTTAATCTTACACCCAGATCCCCACCCTTCTCTGTCAAAGTATTCAGTAGGGCAGAATCTACACCTCAACCTGTAACCACAGATTGTGTTAAAGATGTTGAGATATTCTAGCCAATTTGTGTCCAGTGTAAAGTTCTTTAGAGTCCTGTGTGTAAAGTAGACTAGACTAACCTATGGCAGGTCTCAGACTGAGTGTCAGCCTGCTCTCTGTTTCTGTGTTTTCCAGTGCTGATGAGTCAGGTGGAGGACCTGGTGATTAAGGCTGTGTTGAGCGCTGAGCTGCAGATAGCCACTGCCTGCAAGATGTTTGTGCCCCACAGGAACAACTGCTTCGGTAAGATTGTCTGCCACACTCTTGCCTTGTTGATGCTCGAGCTTTGAATATGTAGGATTCCATACCCTTTCATTTTCTCCTTCATTTCTTCGGTGCAGACTACAGACATTCCCAAATCCGTCCTGCTCTCTGACAGTCCGGATGGTTTTGGAGTCGGCTTGTTGACCGAAGCAGGAATTTGTTTCCTTTTTTCTGTTGCCATTCAGGTCTGTCTGATTTAGGGTGACTGTTTTCTTGGCTGCTCCTGTGTAGCACCAGGCTCGCGTGAACTCCATTTTGGAGCCATTACTGATGTTAGTGTTGGCACTAATTGTCTTCCCTCTCTCGCTGGCGTTCTCTCCGAGACCTGGGGTTTGACTGCAGCCAGGTCTGCTGAGCATCCTCTGCCTTCTGTCTCCTTTTCGTTCTTGCACGCTGTCTCTCTCTCTGTCTCCCGTTCTCTTCCTGTTCTCGTCTGTAACTCTGTCTCTCTTTGCTTTGTGCTCTCACTGGTTAGAAAAGTAGAGAGCCCTGGCTGCACTTTTGACAAGCCACTGTAGACATAATAGACCCTGACTTGTGATTGTTTGGGCTGTAGGGGCTGTGTACCAGGGCAAAAAGCATGTTATCTGAGCATTGCTTGTGTAGAGATAATATCTGTGCCCCGATCGGCAGGCATAACCACAGGGTTTAACAGGCAGATGGGCCCAGGGTGTGAAATGTTCAGATGAAGGTGTTTGTGGGATGAGGTGGGGCCAGGGCGGCATGCCTTAATCCTGCCTTCGTACTTGCCTGATGGAAATGAGTCATTTTAGGGAAAGATGACAGTAGAGTGAGAGAACAGGACATGAATGGATTTTGACACACCAATGAACTTACACACAACCTTGTGAGCATACACACGCACACACACACACACACACACTGTACACAGGCAAGTAGGCCCATCTATTTTGTTCTATACACAAAGCCAGTTGACTAATAAACATGCCCATTACCCTTTGTGATATCAGTTCACCGTCTAATGTGGTGTAATTTTGTTGTCTTCAGAACGCCTCAAGCTAGTTAATTATAAAATTCCAGTGTCTGCTGGAGAAAATTTCCAAAGGAAGACAGTGACAACTCTAGTCCTGACAATTCCAGAGGACCACCCTCGTCCTGCTACCTCTGTTCTCATCCTCCTCTCAAGGTGGGCCTGTTGCTTTTTTAAATATGTGACTGGGTGTCTGTGGAGACATGTACTGTATGAGCCAGTATAAAACACGAGTGCAGGGAGGCCAGGCCTGCCTCTGCTTCAGGGAGTCCAGTTTCACTGTGTGCTTGATCTTCTCTCGTAAGTCATTTCAACCCAAACCACAGCTCTCTCAGCTCCTGTCGACGTCCTTCTCCCCTCTCTGCCTTCCTCTCCTCCTCCCACGATCTCCCAAACATGAATTCAATGTTAATTCATGCTCTGAAATGATCCAGCAATGTTGCCATGCACCAATTAGAAGGAACACATTAGTAGGCTGTGATGTGTCCGTTTAAATAATTGTGGGTAATGAGGGCGGTGTATGCGTCCCTAAAATAGGGCCTATTGTTTCGGAGTTAACATGCAATCTCTGCCACTTCTGGACCACAGCCACACATAGCCATAAAGCGGGTTGTAATCTTAATTTGCAGCAAACTATTTCAAGCCTTTTTAGTGTCTTTAATAGAATGTTTATTGTTTTCAAATGGGATTTGCGCTTTTTGCACAATTTGCTCTGCCTATCTTAACGAGCCTACTGTAACAAAATCCTTTAATACTCTGTCTCAGATGTGGGAAAGAGTAAAAACAACCATTTTTTCCCCCTTCTAACTTGCCTTGGTGAGTTGTGTGTTGGGGGAGGATGCCACCCATGCTGCTCTCTTTACCACTATGCCTTATGATTAATGGATAGGCTTTTTACTGAGAGATGCTGATTAAGACATGTTTTGACTGAGATCTGATCTAGCCAAGCCAAAGGCTTATTTTGTTCTACACAAAACATTCCACTGACTGCTCATGTATTCCACAGAACATCTACTACATAGTGTGGAATCAGCAATAGTTTATAAACAACCTTTAGTCCTACATTTGTCCATAAATCAA